>NC_057853.1:66570086-66873116 GCF_015237465.2 Chelonia mydas | reverse complement strand
ACTGAGTCAACAAAACCTAGTCTGAAACAGATCACTCATCTGAGAAGAAGTTGGAGGGGCCTCAATGAGGAAAAAAGTGATAGTTTCCCAACAGAGAAACCAGTCTTCTTCACACTGACAGCCAACTGACGGTTCTGCTTCTGATGGAGCAGTGGAGAAAAACACTCATCAACCTCTGTGCATCAAGCAACTCTCTCATGGTGCCGTTTCAAGCCATCTGCACTATAACCTCTGGCCAACAGGTTTCATCATTTGTTTACAAAGTGATCCATGGAAAGTTAAGTGCAAGTAGGGGACAATCTGGAGTCATCATATTGAAGGCTGAGAATAGTAGATTAACTGCTCAGGCTAACACATTGAGTGGCCCTCTGGCAGCAGCGTACTGTGCTCATTTTGTCTCAGGTGACCAGCCATTTCTATTCACTATCATTAAATGAAATCAGTTACCATTATTTGGGATACATAATAAGTAGCATAGTGTATCCATAATTTTACTTTTTTTTTTTTTTTTTTTAAACACACATTTAGTTTTCCAGTCAGCATCAGTTCATTTGACCCAGTATTTACTACAAAACTCACCACTGTATTTTATACTACCCAGTGCCAACCATTAGTGAATCACTCAATCTCTCGACTATGCATTCTTTCAGACTAAGAATATTCAAATGATCACTCCAAAAAACAGACAGACTTTAACAACCACAAACAATGTTAAGAAAAATCAAAATGATGAACATACTGTAAAAAGGTAAAAGGAATTTTGTTTAGCTGTGACTGACCCACCAAATTCTTCCTCATTATTTGTGAGGTTTTTTAACTGACCAATAAACTGTATTTCAGAGCCTTCTATTCGGATTAGCTCACTTACCGAGCTACTGACTCCAGGATGCTCCTCACTTCAGATAGCCCATCTTGGCCAAAGTATACCACTGTGAGGTGAATCCGCTTGTCCTGATGAATACACACATCCCTATAATAAAGATGAGTAATATCCATTATTGTATTCTAGCAAGGACTCTCTCACTTAAGTGTTTTGACGTTAGTGGCTTAAGCAAATTATTTTCCTACAAGCTTTTTGATTTTGACGATGACAACCCTGCATAAAGCAACTTCGCGTCACATGCAGCTAATATATATGGTATATTTTATAAAATCACCTCTTGCCAACTAAAAACCAATTCAGTGAAGTTAATCACTACTGTAATTCACTACAGATAGTGCAATAGTTTACATTAATCTTGCTGTAAAAAAGTTTTAAAAAGACTTCACAGTGCATCTAGCAGCTTTTAAAAAGAGACAGAAACACATTAGTTCTCCTGTGCCCCATCTTTCTGATTCAAATAGGTCTTCCATACCTGCATCTCATTCCTGATAAGGTAGCTCTAAAGCTAATACACCCACCACAATCATCATGCAATTAAACATCAGATCTCCAGTGGTCCTGCCCTTCTTAATCTAGGTTGGAGTCCTAGCTAGAGTATTTGGTTTGTGTTTTCGTGTAAAGATAAGGAAGAGTATTGTTTGAAGAAACATTTCTCCATGCAGCTATTAGCATTCCATAACATTTCTACATAAATTATAGAACTGCGGTAGAGTTAAGGTCCATGAAAATAGGTTTTCACTTTGATAAATGAAGGAAAAACCAAACAGTTTAATTTAGACACTGATACACTTACCTAAAGTTTTGCATGAATTGTGCAAATGCCTCAGTTCTTCCAGAAAGAGGGACAATAATGTTAATAACTGATCTAGAAATGTCAACTGTTTCACTCTTCACTTTCATGAGGGGTCCAAATGGTCGGAATAGTGTGACATGTCTGTATTCCATAAGATCTGTCTTCTTATAAAACAATTCATACTGTGTTCCCTTATCTCTCTCTGTGCGATAATAACCTGAAGTCAGAGAAGGAATTTATCTAGTCAAAAACACGATTTACTGAGACATTTAGCTATTAATTTTAGATGCACCACTTGATTTCTATCCAATTATAAAATAGTATAGACAAAACTAGTTGGAAAGTGTTTTTTTTGTTCATTGAAAAGAGAAAGCTTTTGGGTTTCCATTGAAAAGCAAAAAAAACCAACCAACCAAACAAAAACATCCAAGGAAACCTAAAAAAATTATATCAAAAACAGACCTTTCCTAAAGAAACTTCCGTTTTGACAAAAAGCCATTTTCTTTGGGGGGCCTGGGGTGTTTTAAAAAGAAATTTTTGACCAGCTCTACTAAAAAAAGTAGTTGTACATTTATCATTAAAGAACAGAGATTCAGAAAATAGTGAGTAAGGACACTGCAACACATGACACTCTTTGGTGAACTAGAAGGTACATACCAGACCCAGGAGAAGCATGTAAACCCTATGCACCTCCTCTGTGTCCTTGGCCAGTAGGTTCTAGGAAGTCACTGGGGTCACAGACCATGACCACTCTTTGTGAGGCCTCTGTTGGGCTAATTCTTGGCCTCAGATAGTAGCTACATGTGCTATACAATGCACTATCGGTGTTCAACAGCTGTTAACTGAAGGAAGCTTCTGGAAGTTTACAGGGTAGTAATTTCTGTTGCTACAGCAACAAAAACAGAGCCAATCACCATGGGTTTTACAGACTCAAACCCTCTGTATTACCATCATAAATAAATAGGTTCTGCAAGAATTAGAGTTGATTCTCAAAATGAAGATGATTGGCACCAGATATCAAAAACGTAATGTCAACTTTTACTACTTTCCGGGCTGAGTCCTACATTGAGGAAAGAGTCAAAGTAACTTTTGCTGCTTTGTTTGTGACAGTAGTTTTGACTCTACATAATCCATTTTAAAAGGAGATTAACATTTTAAATAATTTTACTGACTTCATAGAATTTGCTCTTTTGAAACAGACATTATAGCTTGACAAACAGATAGTGTTGATTTAATTAGCCAATTTCCAAATATCTGTAATGGAAAATTGTGTTGCTACTTTAACGACCGAGGTTCGGTGTATAAAAGGTTCTACAAAAGAGAACCAAGTAGTTTTATTTTTGGAGGTGTTATGGCACATTTTTAATCTCCAGAGTATAAATCCTTCGGTGCATATAAACACTGGAACTCTTTGCACGAAATAAGACCAACTATTAGGAATTTTGTTACTGCTGATTAATCAGATTACATTATTTGCTCATAAGACTAAGCACTGGTTAGCATAATATGAAAGACACATAGTAAACCCATTCCTAAAATCAGTTCCAGTGTCATGCCTCCCAGAGTAACTTATTCCCTCTTCACACCCATTACACAAGTTTCGAGAGGGATAGCTGCATGAAAGAGCGCTGGCAATAACCTGGAGTTATTTACAAAAGTCATCCTGCTGGACTATGTACACATGTGGCTGTTATCTAGCATGGCTGTTCTTGCTGCCTTTCCATACTACCTTCCCCCTGGGAAGGATTAATATATATTCCTATGGGGTGTGTAAGAGTTAGATATGTGGTGGCAGAGCACAAACCCTCTAACAAATACTAGATGGTTTTTAATAATTATTAAAACTGTATCTGGGGTTGCCACTAGCCATTGTGTTCTCTTTCCGGTAAGTGGGGGTGTAAACTTTGCTCTACACAGCCTATCTACCAAGGGAAAGAATGAAAATGAGCCCCTGAGTAGTCACCCTTTAGTAACTTACATTTAAGGGCTGTCAAGAAACAATGCCTGAGCAAGTAGCTTCAATAATTCTAGCACACACTGCCTGGGGAGCACCAGAACTAGTTCTAATAGGGTTGATCAGACACCAAAGTCTCACAAAAAAGGGAGGATTAGGACTTTCTAGGATTGTAAATCGGCTCTGTTCCTGTAACCAAGAACAACTGTCTAATTTAACTTGCAGTGAAGTCTAAGATCAGATGAGACTGAAATTCTCTAATTCTTTGTTCCAACTGCGAAATAAAAAAATTTTGTTAAGAAGGCTGTCCCAGTGGTCAAAAGTTACTAAACAGGAGGTGCAAGTCTCTCAAACTCAAGACAATTAAGTCCGAAGCAGACTGCAAAAAGTTACAGAAGGATCTCACTGAACTGGGTGACTGGGCAACAAAATGGCAGATTAAATTCAATGCAGATAAATGCAAAGTAATGCACATGGGAAAACATAATCCCGACTATACATACAAAATGATGGGATCTAAATTAACTGTTCCTACTCAAGAAAGATCTTGGAGTCATTGTGGATAGTTCTCTGAAAACATCAACTCAATGTGCAGGGGCAGACAAAAAAGCTAACAGAACGTTAGGAACTATTAAGAAAGGGATCGATAAGACAGAAAAATATCAGAATGCCATTATATGAATACATGGTATGACTACACCTTGAATACTGTGTGGCGTTCTGGTGGCCACATCTCAAAAGAGATATACTAGAATTGGAAAAGGTACAGAGAAACGCAACAAAAATGATTAAATGTATGGAACAGCTTCCGTATGAGGAGAGATTAAAAAAACTTCAGTTTAGAAAGCAGAAAACTAAGAGGATATGATGGAGGTCTATAAAATCATGAATGGTGTGGAGAAAGTGAACAGGGAAGTGTTATTTACTCCTTCACGTAACACAAGAACCAGGGTTCTTCAGAATAGTGAAGGTGAGGAGGAGAGAATGAGAAAGAAATAAAATGTTTTCACCATGTAGGTGGCTCAGACAACGATACTCAACACATCTTTCAGGACCAAGGAAGGACAAAGGTAAAGCTCGTTACCCAAACATATGGTGGTGACAAAACAGTTGCTGTACAACTTAATTTTTAAGACATTTCTTTCAAACGAACAAGTCAGTATTTGCTTTTGAGATACCTGGCATTTTTCTGAAAGCAAGATGTTTTACTAGTTTTGCGCCATTAACAAATCTGTACAGTCTCTCAAATGTACTGCAGGTAGAACTTTGTTCCTGAGATGAACAGAAGGAAACAGCCTCAGTTTCAAGACTATACAAAAGCTACAATGCTTCACTAAATTCCACACCAGACCACTTTGTTTTTATTTATATTTATATAAATAAAAAGGCAGAGAAGAATTAAGGGTGAAGCAATTTACAAAATCAAATTCTTATGTGGGGAGAAAAAAGACCCCCCCCCCCCCCCAAAATATTCCAAACAACCTCATGGTGCAGTTTCAGCTGTAAAAAATCTGAAAATCCTAGAACATGCAGTTAATTTGTTATGTAGGTCTGCAAAGATGGCATATATTAGTCTAATAAGATTAACAATACAGAGCTTCTGTAAATAGTTTGTGATCACAATAGCATAATCAAGTCCAATACTATGATTGTATATTAATATCAATATATCACTTGCAAAAAACACTGCATAAATTCAATCTCTACAGAGAAGGAAACGCTATGTTTAAGTGTAACAGGACCATTTTGAAAAATTAGCTGTGAACTCCTTTACATTCATGAATTCATTCCCCTACTTCCTGACCTCCCCACCATTCTCATCATTTTGTATTTACTGCTGCTGAAGTAGTTTACTGGTTAAGGAAAAAGTTGGTGAACCAGAATAAGCATGCATATTTGCTAAGGGTTCTCGCATTATTATCTGCTAATATTTCACACCTCTAATGTTAGATATTATGCTGCATGCCACCTAAAAACTAGAATTTCCAGCTTTTAAAATGCTACACAGCATGTGCTCCTGGCTCTAGTGGCCAAGACAGATTTTGGATTTGAAAGTCCTTTGTTGAAAGCTATCAAAAATCAATCAATCAAGGCATTTTCCACCACAGGAAAGTTGGGATTCTTGATGTTACAGGTTTTAAACACAGTCAAAAGGACAAAGATATCAAGACCTATACTACCGCAACTTTTTTTTTTATATTAAAAATTCTTTAAAAGTTTTGGAGCCTTGAAAGCACTCACGTAAGGCATTAACTGCCAACCCTTCCTCAGTTATAAACCCAAAGATTCCTCTTCCTCCCACAGCTTAAACAAGCATTTCACCTTCTCCTACACTGAATCTTTTTGCTCTTTATTGCTCGTGAAAGCAAGACAAGACATAGCCCATAAGGCTTGGTTTGAGTATCTACTCTCCCCACTCCAAACTTCTACACATATTCACTCTCATTGACGAACAGCACAGAGTGATCTTAGGGCACAAATCTGTCTATCCCAAGAAGCACTGATCATTATAATTCCTCCTGACTTCTACGGGCATCCCCGATTAAAAGTATGTGAACATTTGCTGAAGAGAAAATATTTGCAAGAGATGTGCAACTTTACAAAGGTAGCAGGTAATGCTTCTTAGCAGTAAAAATGTGTTGGATTGTGTAAACAGTTTCACTCAGCGATCATACAAAGACTAAGAAAAAAAGACACTGAGTCATACTAAATGAAGATAAATTCTATATTCCTGTGCTCACCATGGGTTAACAGCCTTAACTATAAAATCGGTAATCTTACTAATTTCACAAGATTAAATCTGATCAAGTGTGTGGCCAAGAAGTCAGGGAACAGAAAATTTTAAGTACTGTAAAAGTAGCTAACATCTGCTTAACTTCTCACTACATGTAGTTTTAGCGTCTGAGAAGGACTCATTATATAATAAAACCTGCTATCCCACCTTCAAACTAGTATTTACTGACTACGATCCAGAATAAATAACAGCAAAGCAAACACTGGCAGAAATTTATTTCTGCATTCTTGGCCCCTGAAGTTTTATTCACTTTAAGTACTATACAGAGGAGTTCTGATTCTTGTTATGTAAATTGAGTTTTGAAAATAAAGTTGCTAAAACTATTACCTATTGCTTCATTAGCTACCTTTTTTAGTTTTTTAGTTCCATTAGCAAAGATTAAAGTGTACTGCACCCACAAAATGTATTAGTCATTTGTGTTAATTTGACCCTTGTGGATTAATTCCCAGTAGCAACTGTACTAAGAGTCTGCTAAAGTCAGAGATGCTGAACTAGGGCTGTAGACACACACACACAGTGCGGCCTGCATGCTGCTGTTTGGCCATTCGTGAGCAACCCAAGTTGGAAGCTGCAATAGCAAAGCATTGTGAGGCACCCAAAGTTGCAGGGCAGGGGTGACAGCCCCTCACTGAACTGGATTGCACCCAGGAACGTCATCATTGTTTTGCACACCCCTGTAACTCTCTTGTGCTGTTTAAGTAGTAAGCGCATTTGTGTGTGCATTGAAGTAGTAACAGTGTGAACCTTGCTTTACCTGCCACATGTCCCCAAAGAGATAAGTCACAGTGCCCACAAAGGACAAGAACTACTCTGTGGGAGCATACAATAAGCACCTGGCTTGGGAAGTCTCAGCGCTGGTCTTGGGGGCTATGGTAGTTGGACTGCAGAATCTCCAATCCCCAGGAAGTGTTTCAGACAAGGAGTCTACACCCTGGAGCGTGCCCTAAAGACCCAGAGAAAGTCTGGACTCTGAAGAGATCCTGCAGGCTTTGATACACATGGCATCCAAAGACTGGGTCCAATATTGAGATAGGTATAGACCTACACACCATCACAGCACGTTTCTTCTTAGTTAAAAGCAGTAGATGGAAACAAAACATTAAAATGGTAGTGTTAACCTGGGGAGGAGGGTGAATAGACACTTAACTTTTCACCCGAGTGGCTGCCTTGGAAGCCCTTTGTGCTTGGGTGAAAGGTTTTTGCTTGTGGTCCACGCCCCACCCCAAAGTAAAACTGCCATTTCTTTTATCCCCTCCAATTCTGCTCTTACAACAAAGTCAACAATGCTCTGCTTCTGCTCCCCTGCATCCCTGTCTCATCCACCCTGTAGCCCAGATGGTAGGCGGTTTCGGCAGCTCTTATCCAAGTGAGACATACACACTATATTCTTCTTGTGAACGCTGTCCACAACAATAGTTCACTCTGCCAAGCCCAGCAGTTACTTAAAGTAATCAGATATTTCAGACAATTAGGTACGGGGGATGATAAAAGGAATTGAGTTTAAAATAAAGAAGCCACTATACAACTTTCAAATGAAAGTGTTTATTTTTTCAATCAGGTTATATTCCCTTAAAATTAATAGTGACCTGTCAAAGTAATATGTATGTCTTTAGGAGATACAAAAGAAGGACATATTAAACACAGTCCTATAGGCCACCTCCAGACTGCAGCAGGGTTTTCTGGTAGCAAGCTCATCACCAGCAAAGCAGGCTGATTATTTCTCTACCCAAAGTTACTTGTGGCACTCACCATGTTATTTTACAGTTTCAATGTATATATGTGATCTGCAATTTCCTTTTACTATTTTCCTGATCCGGCCCCATCAATAGCAAAGATGCCACAAGCTGGTGATGAGCACAAGTGCACATTCACTGACATGATGTGACACCAGATTTGATATCAGACACACAACTCTAAAAACCATTTGCCTTGCTTTAGAAAACAGACTTGAAGCTAACTGCTTGATAGCACAGGCTACTTGAATCAGACATGGCAAGAGAAAGAACATGAAACATGAACACACCAGCAAAAGGACACCAAAGAACTGAAGGATTAGTGAAATGCAGAAAATAGGAGTTGGAAAAGAAGAGTAATACCAAGGCAGTCTACCATATCTGGCAAGTATCATGGCTTCTCTGTGAACCTTTTATGGCCATATGGTCAGCCCCAGTGGGAATCCACACTACAAACTTCATTAACTATATACACTGGATTATTAGAAAGTATACTATTTGAAAATGCTAGATATTCTCTCTCTCTCTCTCTCACACACACACCCCCCCCCACACGCCCTCCCCTCCTGCCCCAGTGAGGAAAAGGACATATCTACATGGTGACACTCGGGAAAATTAATGCTGAATTAACTAACGAGTTGAATTTAAAATGCATTTTTAAAGTACATTACAGCTGTGTGGATGAGCTCACTCAGAAGTAAAGTTGCCTTAGCTTAATTCCCTTTGGAAGTGAATTAAACTGGCCTTAGTTCACTTCAGCTTAACTCAGAATGACAGCGTTCACAAGGCTTTAATGTGCTTTTAGCTAATGCATTTTAAATTCAACCCTTATTTAATGAACTATGACTGTCCCTGGGTGTCCTCATGTAGATATGCCCCAAGATGCAACAGGAACTGAGATTTGACAGTTGTAAAACATGATTGTTTTCATTTCTTGATTATGTACCACTGTACCTCAGATTTAAAAAAGCTAGGTTGGAAAAAAAAATCAGTACAAGTTCAAGGGGTGAGGGGAAAGAAAAGATGGTAGTAAGGGAAATGGCAATGGGCTGAGAAACCTGAGACTTTGAAGCCTTATTAAAGAGAGACCTGAGCAAACATGTAAAATTAAATGTCCACTATGTACATATCCGGAAGGACACGAGAGAAAGCAGGGCTCAAAAATTAAAGAAGTGATACTTCATAAACAGAAGTTTAGAAAAAAGTTAAGATAGCTGCAAAAGAAGAAGCTCTTGTCTACACAGAAAGTTATACCACTATAAACTCCCTGCGTGGACACTTACTCCACAGTAAGAGTGCCTTTTTTCCTGTTTCATTTGTGTCATTTTGGTATAATTATGCTTGTAAAATTAGGTTTTTCTTTAAATTCAGTCTGTCTACTAAATCTTAGTAACTCAGTGGGACTGAAATAGACACTACAAAGCCATTTGGTTTCCCTTAAACTTAAAGTAATCAGTTCTATTGTTTTCAGAACTTCCATACTATCAAATATCAGTTTCCCAGTCATCTGGTCCAATCTGCTTCAATTTTAGTTTCTGGTTCTAAATATCTCACTAGAATCTTAGACTGGAGTTCAGCTGTTGATGATGATACATCAGTTTAGGTGCCAAAATATTTGTCAATACAGAATGACGCATTAAAGCCAATTTAAATAAAGTGGTTAAAATCTTCACAGTTCTTGGGATACCATTTCTAGGCAGACATTAAAAGCATTTACTATGATTTTAGGACAGGGACCATGAGGTCTGACATCCATCATAAGCGCTCAGGCTTAAGCTGTTATAAGGGAGCACTGTATTTTCCAAACATAATGGCAGCAGCTTTCTAACCAGGCTTCCATCAACAAAATGACAAGTTATAAAGTAAAAGACTGAAGTCCTTGAAAGGGACAAAACATTAAAAATGAAAGATTTAGCTCTGAAATTTGAAGTCAAAACAGTTAATGCTCAAAGAAAATTGCTCTTCAGCTGGCCAAAAAGTTTCTCAAGTCTGCCAATGCTATTTTCACACGCATAGGAAACCATAGGATGACTTGTATAGGTACTATCTCTGGTTGAAAGGAAACAGTGTTATATTACTGTGGCTAGTAACTAACATATCCTGATGACCTACAGCACAAAAATATTTTCACTTAACCATTATTCACTACTATGTGATTCCTGTAATCAAAGTCATAAAACACTGTCTTGACCACAGAGGGAATGAGTTCAATTTCCAAAGAGAAAGACATTCTTTAGGAACTAATTGTCAATTTATCTGGGGTGAAGGGAGGAGAAGAACTTTGTTTCATAAGGCACTATGTCTTCTTGCTTTCTCAGAGGCCTACAGTCATTAGAAGTGGCTAAAAGAAAAGCTACAATTTAAACAGCTGCAAAGACATACTGAAGTGCACACAATATGTATGAGAGGAAAGCCACGGCACATTATAGTAATTTAAAAGAAAAACAGAATTGTAAAATGACATTGTGAGAATGTCTGTCTCTAGGCAAACTGAAATATGCTTTCAGGGGAAAAACTTTAAAGTCCAACGCTGCACTGACTGGCTTTAAAGCTATACTTCAGATGCATTTCCACTCCTCCCCCCAAGATAACAAAGGAACTTTACTTGGAAGTTTCAATAGAGTACTGTTAAGGCAAAAGACCACTGCACTATTCCATTAGTGAGAAGCAGATTCATTTTGGAGCTGATTAAGTCATCTGACTAAAAAAAGTTAACTATTTCAAGGACTGTGTAGCATTCTCATGTATATATTTGCTTAACTATGCATCATACATCACTACTCAGATTTTGGTGTGCTTGAAAAATATAAGAATTACTCGAAAGCATTGTGCCCTTCTGACTTTTTCTGGCAATATGTACTGCATTTAATACTGTAAGCCTGTGTAAAAAAATCTTAATATTTCCATCAGAATTACATTTTAGTATCGAGTACCTTCAAGACTGAATTCTAGAGAAACAGTGGTCACTGTACCTTTTCAGTACATCAGCCTTGAGAAAGCAACGTTCATATATCATTGCTTCAGTGTTTTACAGCTGAAATAACATTCATCTTCTCTCCCCTACCCCTGGGATTCTGAGAATTTAACAAATGCCAGCATTTTAAAAGTCATATGTTTGAATAATCTGGTTTCAGGTTTTGCACATCAGGAAAGATCCTGAGCTGGTTTAACTCTGCCTAGATTCACTGACTAATGGAGCTGTGCTATTTTATGTCCCCTGAAGATCTACCCCTAGATTAGAGGTGGGCAAACTGCGGCCTGCAGGACCATCCTGGCCCGGAGGCTCACTCCTGGCCCCTCCCCCGCTGTCCCCCCCTCTCATGCAGCCTCAGCTCGCCACGTTGCGAGCTCCTGCCACTCTGAGCAGCATGGTAAGGGGGTGGCGGCGGCGCACACGGCGGTGAGGAGGTTGGGTAGGGAGTCCCAGGGGGCAGTCAGGGGACCGGGGGGTTGGGAAGTGGGAAGAGGTGAATAGGGAGTGGGGGCCAGGCTGTTTGGGGGGGGGGAGAACAGCCTTCCCTACCCAGCTTTCCATACAGTTTTGTACCTTGATGTGGCCCTCGGGCCAAAAAATTTGCCGACCCCTGCCCTAGATACTCAGCAACCAAATAGTCTAACAAAGATAAGGTACTCTATAAATACCACTCTTCCCCCAACAGAGGAGCATGTGCCAATGTTTTAAATATGAATAACTAGTTTGCACTGTGACATTAATATAGACCTCTTCACCAACATGCAGTTTATAGTTAACTAGTCATAACGGATACAAAGGGACAAAGTTAAATGGAGATTTTCAAAGGCAGAAAGGGAAGCTAGGCAATCAAGTCTCATGACCTTCAAGGGGAATTGGGCTCTATGTGCTTTTGAAAGCTCCTCCTCAGTATTAGGTAGCATTTTAGATCTACATCAGCACAAAATATGTAAAATGATCTTCAACGATAAGAGATCCAACTGTTAAAATTCAAACAGGCACAGCTTGTTTTGTCTGCTTGCTATAGTAAAATATCTCCACTGAAATCATTACTCTCCCCACCCCTTTTCAGTGCATGGTATTGTGCAATATTATGAAACAGATTCTATTACAACAGGCAAACCAGGTCTAAGGTTTTTCTTAGTGCAGCAGAAGTACTACATATTAGAATAGATATCAAAACTATAAAGACATGGAAAAATGCTATTAATTTTGTTTTACAACTATATATTCCTTTGCAATTATTCATAGTGTATTATGACATTCTGTGCAGCTTATTGGGAAATGCATAAGTTATTAAATAAGCTTTTACAGTACCTTCTATGAAATCATTTTCATTATAGAGCGGTCTCTCTCCTACTCCATCATCATCTTGTCCATCTTCTTCATCTGGATTATTGATTACCTCTAGGCCAGCCTCAATAACTTCCACCAACTCATCTCGCTTATCCTTTCTAACAGGTTTCTCCTCTGGGTGTCGAGTGAGCCCCATCTCCAACTGGAACACTTTCATGGAGGTAAAGCTTTCAAAAGGAATGACACCATATTCACTCGGTAGCTTGGCGCCAATGCTCACCTCAGCCTTGTCAATTTGGGAATGAAGAAACTCTAGGAGATCATTGGATGCTTGTTCTTTGGTGCCTTGGTAGCCCATGCCATTGACTCTTGGGCTCTTTTTTTCCTGCAGCAATTTCAGCTTATCACTCATTTCCTGAAGCTCTTGTTTCAGCTGAGCAATCTGACGCTTGAGACTAGTAGCCCGGGTTTGATAGTGTTCCTCTTGTTCCTGTAGAAGAGCTTGGTAATGTTCTTTACCCAAGTTCTCCCCTACAACGCTAGGCAGAGATCCATTTCCATCTGTTTGTGGAGCACACTCAAGCAGGTACATGAACAACATTAAACTGAATAGCAAGGCAAGACCCACCAATAGCCAACGGGTCCTGGCTTGAAATATTAAACCCCTTCTGGGCATTCTTATAAGATTTCGAGTCCCCCTCCAAAAAGCTGATTTTCCTTTTCATACCTTTCCAAGAGCATCCCAACAAAGACTTAAAAAAGGAATGAAACCATGATTTTTTTTTTAAAACAGTCACACCAAAGTTATGTCAGCCAAAAAAAAAGTTACGTTCAACATTTGTCTTAATCATTTGATATTGCAGAGACAAAGTCTAAAGTTACTATAACTTCCATGATGAAAAGGAGAAATGTAGTCTACACCATCAAACAGAATTCTCATAATATTCTGGTGACTTGACCAAAAGACAGAAATATTATGAATCCTTGCTGACTCTTTTCCTGTTTTTGTTTGTTTCTGACAAAGAAGAGTTAAGGTTTTTAGTTTGAAGTTCTTCTCAATGAAGAAACCTGGCAAATACTAGGATTGGTAGGCTTTTGATGCACAGCTTTTTTGCACACGCACATTTATACACTGCAGGAGCAATCTACACCTTAGTAACAGTAGTTTTCATTGGACAGTTTGATATTTTCCTCTGGCACTCTTGAGTATTTTATTCCACTTCCCCCCTTCTTTGGGCTTCTGTGGTTTGAGTCAGCAATACCAAGGCAGAATCTAAAATTAAATGAAAGGTGCATATTAGAACTACAAAGCAGCCAGGCAGCTGGAAAACACATGAACGAAACATTAACATCCAAAAATGTAGCCATGATGGATTGCAAAAGTTTTTGGTTGTTTTTTTTTTTGATTTGTAAAAACCTATAGTACTTTCCACGGTGTTACACATGATTGATTTATTTCTTATGGAACTGTCTGGAGCATACTAATAAGAATAGCTGAATGAAACAACTTTTTCAAGCAGATAAGTTACAAGAATTCTTTTCCAGTCCTATTGCATCATGTCTGAAGAGCTTCCCTAATCATCATGGTTGATTTTTTCTGAAAGTAATACAAAAAAATAGGGCTGTCGATTAATCTCTGTTAACTCATGTGATTAACTCAAAAAAAATTAACTGCGATTAATCGCAGTTTTAATCGCACTGTTAAACAATACCATTAAAATTTATTAAATATTTTGGATGTTTTTCTACATTTTCATGTATATTGTATTCTGTGTTATAATTGAAATCAAAGTGTATACTATTTTTTACTACAAATATTTGCACTGTAAAAATGATAAACAAAAGAAATAGTATTTTTCAGTTCACCTCAGACTATGTGTAGTGCAATGTTGTGAAAGTGCAACTTACAAAAGTAGATTTTGTTACATAACTGCACTCAAACAAAACAATGTAAAACTTCAGAGCCTACAAATCCACTCAATTGCTAAGACAAACACGTTTGTTTACCTTTACAGGAGATAATGCTGCCCTCTTGTTTACAGTGTCATCAGAAAGTGAGAACAGGCATTTGCATGGTACTTTTGTAGCTGCACAGCAAGGTACTTACATGCCAAATATGCTAAACATTGGTATGCCCCTTCATGCTTCGACCACCATTCCAGAGGACATGCTTCCATGCTGATGACGCTCGTTAAAAAAAAATAATGTGTTAAACAAATTTGTGACTAACTCCTTGGGGGAGAATTGTATGTCCCCTGCTGTTTTACCTGCATTCTACCATATATTTCATGTTATAGCAGTCTCAGATGATGACCCAGCACATGTTGTTCATTTTAAGAACACTTTCACTGCAGAATTCACAAAACGCAAAGAAGATACCAAAGTGAGATTTCTAAAAATAGCTACAGGACTCGACCCAAGGTTTAAGAATCTAAAGTGCCTTCCAAAATCTGAGAGGGACAAGGTGTTGAGCATGCTTTCAAAAGTCAAGAGCAACACTCCGATGCAAAAAACTACAGAACCCAAACAACGCACCAAAAAACAACCTTCTGCTGGTGGCATCTGAGATAATGAAAATGAACAGGTGTCAGTCTGCACTGCTTTGGATTGTTATCGAGCAGAATCAGTCATCAGCATGGATACATGTCCCCTGGAAGGGTGGTTGAAGCATGATGGGACATATGAATCTTTAGCACATCTGACACGTAAATATCTTGCAATGCTGGCTACAACAGTGCCATGAGAATGCCTGTTCTCACTTTCAGGTAACATTGTAAACAAGAAGCAGGCAGTATTATCTCCTGCAAATGTAAACAAATGTGTTTGAGTGATTGGCTGAACAAGAAGTAGTACTGAGTGGACTTGCAGGCTCTAAAATTTTAGATTGTTTTATTTTTGAATGCATTTTTGTACATAATTCTACATTTATAAGTTCAACTTGCATGATAAAGAGATTGCACTACAGTACTTGTATTAAGTGAATTGAAAAATACTATTTCTTTTGTTTTTTTACAGTGCAAATACTTGTAATCAAAAATAAACAAAGTAAGCACTGTACACTTTACATTCTGTGTTGTAATTGAAATAAACAGATCTGAAAATGCAGAAAACATCCAAAAAAATTTAAATAAATGGTATTCTATTGTTGTTTAACAGTGAGATTAATCGCACGATTAATCGTGATTAATTTTTTTTAGTTGCTTGACAGCCCTACTAAAAAAATAAATTTAAGGTAATCTCACTGTTCGAACATAACTTGCATTTCTGATTACCCTTATTTGCATCTAATATCCTTTGAGAGACAATTTACTTATCAACATACTCAAGTGCTAAAGATCTAAAGGTTAAAGTTATACAAATATAGTTTCTCAGGCAAGGTCTAAATGAAATAGTTCTGGGGTTTTGGCCACTCAAAGAGAGGCATTACATTCAACTCAATGGCATCTGTTTGTCTGTAATGAGATAGATGCAGCATTCAAAATCTGATCAACCCAATATTTTGGAGCATATTCAAGGCATCCGTGGGCACAACCACACTGATTTTGGTGCAAATCAGACTACTGGAAAAGCCTGATTCACAGGAATATCAGGACCCACAGACTACCTGGCACTGTAGGCAGAGAAGTCTCTCTGCAACCTATGCATAACAGGGGCAGCAACTTCCTTGCTGTAAGAAGAAAAGGAGGACTTGTGGCACCTTAGAGACTAACAAGGTGCCACAAGTCCTCCTTTTCTTTTTGCGGATACAGGTGAACACAGCTGCTACTCTGAAACTTAGCTTGCTGTGTAAGGAGACTTCTGTTCGTGTGGGCTACAGGCAATAAGAAAGTCTTAGTGGGTTGAAGGGGCAGTAGTGGTGGGGAAACAGAGGACTGGGGGTGAGTGGTGGTTATAGGGAATGCAAAAACCCAAAGAAGAGTGGGGGAAGGGGAAAAGAGGAGGAACATAGGGCACACAGATCCAGGCATAAGGGGAAGGGGGAACGAAGTGCACACAGAACACCTGGGGAGGGGATGGGGAGAGTAAGGAGGGGCCACTGCTATGGGGCGGGGATAATCAGGGTCAATCGTATTGGGAATGGAGACAGAGCCCATGGTGCGAGGAAGGAAAGGGGAGGAGTTGGTGGGAGTCCCTGCAATAGAAAAGTGTGGGAAGGTGGCACACAGGGAGCTTGGGGGAGGGTTGGAGGAATGCAAGGAGAATGCTCACAGCCTATGGAAGCTCCACAGCGCATACAACTTTATTGGCAAATCTTTAAGCTTATTAAATTACTTGTGCTTTCTCTTATCTGCAAGTGCAATTTATATTCATTTGAATAGGCTTTATGCGTTCCCCAATTGACTCAGATTTATCCTTGGCCAATACCTCAGCTATTATTTTGACAGCACCAACAACAGTGTGCTAGACACACCACAGAATAGTGTGAAACAAGAGTGTGGACCCAAAGAACTGTTTCAACACAAAATGAACAGGTAAAAGGAAAAAAAACCCCAGCAACAAGTAGTAAGATATTCCAACTTCTGAGTGAGTTGCACACGCAGGTTCCATGGTATTTGCTAGGAGGGTTTATTTTCCATGGTGTGGTACCTTGGGCAGCCAACATTTCTTTGGGGGAAGAAAACTAGGGTTTAGTGACCTTTTGTACAAAATGGGCTAAGGAGGGACTTTGAAGAGAATGTGAATGCAGAGAAGACCAGGTGAAGGAGAGAATTCAAGATGACGGGGAGGGAAGGGCAGAGAGGAACAAGAGGGAGAAATGGTTCATGGAAGAAGCCACTGGCAAGAGTGAAGAATGTGAAAGGATTGTTATTCTGTGTTGTAGGATGAAGTAAAGGGGGCAAGTGGGGACCAAAAGACGACAAAGAGGAAGCAGAGAACAAGTTAAGTTGTGAAGGATTTAAAAGCAAGAACAAGCAAAGAGAACAGAAAGAGAAAACAGATTTCTGAGATGTATCAGAAAGAATAACCAGCAGGATACAGCATTTGTGGGGGGAGGGTAAGTGAGGTGACAGGGGGGGAAAAGGACAGAAGTAAAAAATGGAAGCATCTTTGAATACTGAGGGACAGGAAGGCGAGTGGAATAGCAAACGACAAGTAAAGGGAGGAGGGGGAAGAGGCTGAGAAGAGAAGGCATTCAGTATCTGACATGTTAAGTTTACATAGGCAGCATAACATCCCAGAAGAGATAGCAGAGAATCAACCAGACTCTGATGGAAGAAGAGAGAGTAGAGTGGAAAGGCAGATCTGCACATTCTTCACATGTAGGTAGCAAATGAAATCCTGTAACTAAATATGATCAGATAGGGACAAATGAGAGAAAGGCAGAAAAGGCCAATTACAGGGTCAGTTTGGTTGACTGGGAAACCAAAACAAACTTGTTTTGAAATGAACATTGGGATTGATTCTTCCACCTATAAGGGATGGATTCTCTTTAATAGTGTCTCAAAGGATACACCCTTAAACACAATGCAGCCAAAGAGTATTTCCATTATACCATTAAGGTTACAAGGCAAAAACAAAAACAAAAAAACAAAAACAGGATAGGAAATAAAAGTGAATATGTATTAACTCAGTTACTAAGGCAAGTAAATTATTGTTCATGCTTCTGCAAAGCACTCTTGCAAAAAATAAAGGAAACTTACTATATTGTAAGTTATAGACATCCATTTTTTGAGATCCTGGGCTGACTGTCTTGGGGGCATTCAGGTATGCTGCAATCTGTGCAAGAATCAGGCATTCCTCCTTTGTTCTTCCTTTTAATTTTCACAAGACTTTTCCATCCTCTATCTTTGGAGAAGAGAGAGACAGACAGACACAAAATTTGAGCACATCATCAGTCATCCCAAAGGTCTGACCTTCTTTCTCTGGGCATACATGAATTGTAGGAGCTTCCCACAATTCTCACCAAGTGCTCAAAAGATTCTGTCCTAAGTAAGCCTCTTTCCTACTGCAGGGAATATAGAAAGACATGTTAGGCCTTTCAATTCAAGATTTGTGTCTCCCAAGAGCATTAAAGGGATTTTAGTCCTGTTTTCAGATAGCAACCTCAGGGCTCCCCCACATCACCAAAAAAGGACAATTAACTGCATTTCCCTCTTGACCACATTGTGAAACTGTTGTCTGGGGTACTTAAGTGGAAATTCACCTAAGTACCCAGACTTGAATATCAATTTAGTTTTAATATGTAAATAATTAAAAGAAAAGATTGCAGGGGGGAAATGGTTACACCATTAGATTATTTGCGATGACAGGAATGACCCACAATTTTGGCATCTGTCAGAGATGCAGTCTTCTCAAACTCTCACTAATCAAGTCTTTATGGCACACCACATTCTGCACATTTGATGTACAGTGGCAATAACTATTAAGTCAATATTTATCCAACCCTACCACATAGATCCCACACTATTTCTATATACACTGTTACACCTATTCCCAAATGTGATAAGTATGGCTGAAAGATTAAGTGACTTGCCCAAGGGCACAAAGTCGGAACCAGAGCCAAAGCCTGGAATTCTTCCATCTCAATTCTGTGCACAGACCACGCCTGTAGCTATACATAATATCACCTGGGATTTTAAATATGCCTGTTCTACCGAATCTACATTAGAGCATCAAGCCACCCAGAATTTCGAGTAAGAGACTATGGTCCCCTGATTGTACAAGTACTGAACTTCATGCACAGGAGTGGTCTGATTGAAGTGTACATGTATATGAGTGGTTCTGTTACCCACTTCCTGTTGCCACAATCAATGCCTAATAATATTTAGCTAAGGAACAAATTAGAGAGGTTGAAGGAAGACCTGAACAAGATGGATCGAAGGCAAAAGCTATCTAATACAGACATTTTTTGAATGTGTCATTACTGAACAATTTAATACAAAATATATAAACAAACATCTATAACACAGTAAATTCAGGTAATTAAACCCAGGTAAGTCCTTAAGAAGGGAAAATGAATGAAAAATGTCTGGAACATTTTACGAATAAAATATTACATAAATACAATCACGTGTCTATAAATGTGATTAATACCAGATGTGTCCTCAAACTATTGAGCAGAGTCCAGATTTGGTCAGTCAAGGCAGAAAGAAAAAGCCAGTCTGCAGTGCAAAACCAGGACATGGAGTGATGTAACACTCACATCCAACCTTTCTTTAGCAGAAAATTATATTGATTTTATAAATGATCCTTTCCCATTTCCTTCTGAATTTTACAGCAAAGTAAGCATTGGAAACACATTTGCTAGCTAATGAATTTTAGGTTTTCTTAAAGTACAAGTATGAAAAAACCCAGTTAAGTATTGTATACAGAAAGGCATTAGTTCAGTGGAAGCTGCAGACACCTGAACCTGGTTAGGCAAAACTGGCACTCACAGGCTTAGTCTACTTACAACAAGTAAAGATCAGGCTGTAGTGGAGTCAAAACAGATTCGGCAATGCCAAACCTGAGTCTCCTTCTCCGTAACAGCTGACTTTCCCGTCCAGAACGGTGACTATCGCAGCAATGGCAGCATTTCATGCTCTTTGAGTAACAGGAAGAGTGCCGATAATTCAGTCAACATGGCAATCCATTTTTGGGGATTGAAAGGGGCTGGAGGGACAATTTTTTTTCCTGGAAAAGAATTAAGGGTCTAAATCCCACAGCCAGTGGGATTTGGGGCACAGAGGTTAATGTTTGAACTTCTGTCTTCTGAAGCATTTGCATGAGTATATAAGTGGGGAAAAAGTGATACTACAAACATTAGGCACCATTTTCAATCTATGAATGAAAACTTTAATTATTAAAAGGAAAGTGATGAGAACATCTAGGTTATTGTTATGCCTTTGGGGAAAATGAAGAAGTTACAGAAGTGCCCCAAGGGCAAGGGAAAGAGTCAAGTCATTGGCAATTACAAAGAGGGTCACGGGGTTAATGGGCCTAATCAACTGTCATTGGGTATTGGCAAATAGCTGGAGTGGTCAACTGAGGGATGCTTGGTCAGTCATTTAGTGTCTAGCTTAAAATGGGATAACATTTGCAACTTGCTATAAAATCCTTTGATAAAGTGTGATCTATAAACAGGCTTGGAAGGATTAGGTATTTAATCAGCAAATGTCTATTTCACTCACACACACACAAAATATTTCCATAAATGATAATCAAAATAACAGATAGGCAAAGTTAGACAAATGCTGCTTGAAAAATCAGAGTCTGATTTAAGGATTTTTACTTTGTAGTACTTCCCTAGCTCACAGAGGTGAGGAGAGGGAAAAATACAGTAGAAAGATTGTGAGGTACACAGATAGGACAGTAATGGGTGAAATAAAAGTATGATCGGTTGAACTATTTGTGAAGGAAGCTTCTATCTATTGTGGCCAGATATATATATGACAATGGTCAGCATTGTTAAGATCTTCATGTGAAGAGCTAACACAAACCCACCTGTAGCGTAGAAGTACAAACTCTGCATATTCTTGAGCCACATCTACTAGCACCTTCTCTGTGTACATAACAACAAACCTCTGTTTTATGAAGCACTCTGATCAGAAGTACCACTACAATTGCAATAATAATAAATCTATCTTACTTATTTCTAATGCAGTGCATTAAGACTGCATACAGACTGCACCATGGTCTATAAAGGAAACTTCACCTGAATTCCTTTAGTCAGATGCCTACACTCAATTCTTTCCCCTTTATTTTGTTTCCCACCTCCTCCTCCTCAATGCCACCTAACCACGAGAAACAATACGAATTCTTAAGTTGTTACTAGGAGGTAAAAGCTTTTGCCAAGAGATCGGTCTTGCATCCATCACATATTGCTGCCATGTAAATGCATCCCTACCCTATTTATGTTATGTGAAAAGCCACATTTAATTATGTCCCTATAAATGCCAACTTTTCCATCACTACTGCTCCGCTCCTTTAAAAAAAGAGAAATTACATGCAACGTATCAGGTTGCACAGTTAAAGTGAAGAGGCAGAAAATATAAATATTTCTGTTTCTACAGCAATGCCAACTCAGCCATATTGGACATTTGGTACTTTTTAAATAGTATACATTTAAATTTGAAGATTTAATAGAACAGAAAATACTAGCTATATGCAGAGTAGACAAACTAATGTTACTGTAAGAATCTCACCTTTTACATATACTGCCTTTAAAAAGAATTTTGTACTGCATAAAAGACTTGAAAGGTTTACTAGACACCTACTAGTCACAGGATAAAGTCAGATAGCCAGAAACCCAGACTTCTCGCATCACGTCTTCTCATCCTCACCCTACTGCTCCTTTAGAATCTTGTCCTGTGTCAAGGACTGAAAGAGATTGGAGTCTCTTTTTCCTCACCTGCCCGAAGGAGCTAAAGGATTGAGTTTTTGTCACTACTACTGATCACAACTTTCTCTGGCAGCAACAGCAGAGGTAAGCATGTTGCCTACCTTGCTTACCCCTCCCCCCAAAAAGGAGAAGAGAGATCAACAAGTGGGATCCTTTGAAGTCCTGTCCCACCAAGGGATAAAGATATGGAGAACTCTGCCCCAGGAAGGCAGGGTGATGGGAGAATAAAGTTACATATTTTTGCTAGTCATCCCTGATATGAAATACAAATTCTTCATGCTGGGTGCAGGGATGGCACCCTGATGGGTATTCAGTACCACTTCCCAAGAGACTGAGGATGATTGTGCTCAGTTTCTCATGAGGTACTGCTCCCAGATCCTACTAGTGATCAGAAGAAGTCTTTCACATCAGTTTCAGACTTGGAGGTAGTTTTTCCAAGCCTTGTGCTTTAAGTGGAGGGTGATGGCCTGCACTATATAATTATAGAGATGGGTAAAGGTGCAGAGAGCATCACAACATTGGAAAAGTAAGTCACTGCCCTTGAAAACAACATGTATTTTTTTAAATATCTGCAGAAAGCTATGGTATAACAAGATTATCTGGAAAATATGGTATTTTGAGCATGACCTTGTTTAAAGGCTGACTTTCTACATCCTGGAATTTTGCATGTTGAGATTTCACACAGGAAAAGTCTTTTATTCTGGTTGACAGAAATTCATTTGATTTAGAAGAATGACTATCGTGCCTCTGAAAAGGAAACATCCGAGGTACACACAATGTTACCAAAAATGTTAGGATATATAGAAATAACTGTTTGTTATTCCTACTGCATTTCATATATTCAAATATAGAAGTGTTTCTGCTGCTTACAAAAGAGATCATTTATTGTCCAAGCACAAGGAAACAAACTAAAATGCTAATTCAAAACACTTATCTGTTTTTGTTACATTAGCATTCCGGTTTGGTCCCTTGTTGTGAAGAATAGAAAAGTGGCTTTCCTAAAGAGGAGGCATTTTTATGCTTATAGTAATGACCTAATTCTGTATATTTTTATTCTATTTTGAGTTGTGTCTGCACATACTTATTTTCATATATTCCACTTCAGTATTTTCCTTTTCTGTAATCTACAGATGATCCTGTGGTTTGGCTGCTTTTGCGAATCTATGACTCAGTCTAAAGGCAAATTTACAGTAATTTCACATCCTAGGTAGGACCTTAACTCTACCCAAGAGATACCACAAAATTAACATTTCATTTTTACAGCTGTTTTTCTTGGCAATTCACGTACAGAGGGTACAAATCTTAGTAATGTCTCTTGAACATGTTATATTACCCTATTTCCCACCAAATTCATACTGATTCTACTAGGAATGCTTGCTGATCATTAGAGAAACTATACACTTCAGAGTCTTAACTTCCAGATGTTTTGTGACTCATTGCAGTAGTTTTCTAAAGTGAGCTGGTTTCTTCAGCTACAGATAATTTTAATGCACCAAAAAGGGGGAGGAGGGAGAAGAAGCTACCTTATCTACAACTAATTTCTCTATAAAGGGCTTGTCCACACTCAACACCCAATATCTATTTGACAGAGTTTCGAGAAAGGCTGTATTTCAGCATCGTGTTGCAGCACCACCTTAATTCAAATGATACAGGTTTATAGGGATTTAACAGTTGATCCAAAGCCTTTTTAAGTTAATGGAAAGGCTCTTGTTAACTTCAGTGGGATTTGTATAAAGCCCTTAATTTGGGTCAAAGCTTCTACTTGGCCAGCAGAGTTCAGTGGTCCACCCACAGAAGATCACAACAAGAAAATGAGGAGTACAGCTTGAGATCTGTTATAAACAGATGACAGTGAATTTTAATTCTCCCTGCTGAGGAAGAGAAATATTCTTAGTAAAAACTGAAGTTATTAATGTAGAGAAGGAAAAAAGTTATCAGCTACTGAAATAGCACTTTGTAGTGACTGTAGGACCATTACAAGGGTAAAAAAACCTGGCAGCCTAATCCTGGAATGCACCTTTAGCTTAACTGATATCCACAGAAAGGCAGCACTAACAGTGAC
This sequence comes from Chelonia mydas, assembly GCF_015237465.2. NCBI lineage: Eukaryota > Metazoa > Chordata > Testudines > Cheloniidae > Chelonia > Chelonia mydas. Next base: position 66,849,308 of record NC_057853.1, on the reverse strand, counting down.
GGGGTTAAATAGTATTACAAACTCTCACAGAAGACCTTGAGTCAATGTTGGCTACAGACCGATTTTCAGTTTCGCACAGGTCTGGTCAATTTCACTTTGAAGCCTGAGTTTTTGTGCTGGAGTAGTTCTCCTTTTCTTCTCTTGTAGAGATGTTAAAAATCAGTAAAAATGCAGAGAAAGCATAGAAAAGGAAGTAGTAAATGGAGGTCACACAAGCAACTATCTCAAAACCATAAGAGCTTAGGCCTGAGGGTCCATAATTTCATTTTGTCACTGCACTAATGATCACTAACACTTGATACTTTTAAATCTGTATATCCTTCATCTGAAGCCAGATCACAGCTACAAGGATTTATTTTACTTGCAATCACAGTCCCACTTCTCACAAACCCATTGGCCTATAAATTCACAAACCAGGTGACCAGGTGGGTTCTTTGTTGTGGGAAAAACCTGGACAATCACAGGAAGAACAAATAAAGTTAGAGTCACAATTTTGATAAATCAGAAGAGTCACAGATATAACTGGACAGTTACTACGGAGACTCCTCTCCTCTGGGGCTGCAGATATGGAAGAGACAGAAACAGGAAGTCTGACAGAAAGCAGAGATCTTGGCAACTGCGACTTCCAGAGAGGATCAAGACACAGAGGTAATCAGCTCCATGCTATGACACATCTGACTCAAAACCGATTGTGCTCCTTAAAAGATCATTCTCAGCCTCATTGAGTAGCCATAGCATATACGCCACATTTGTCTAATAGCATGCCTGAGGGATTTTACTCCCCTCCACCCCTTAAAGTAATAGTCATGGATTCCAAAACCATCCACAGCAGCATGACCAACAACAAGCTTTACTCATGATGATCTAATAGCCTAGTTTATAAAGAACTTCTGTCTCCAGGGCTGTCAATCTGGCTTCTTTCATAAGTACTAAATTGACCTTAAAAAGACATTGCTCATTTCTACCCTCATCATGAGCCCCACAAGAGTGCAGAGGCTGACGCACTGCTGGTCAGAAGGGGGCACATTGATATGAGGAGGTTAAGAAGCTTTCACACTATGACTACAGAAGACAGTGACATTAAGTAACTTAGTTTTTAATTGAAAACATTTTAAGAGCCACAAGCCACAAGATTCATATAAGGCCAATTTTATATCTTATGAAGAGTCTAAAATTAAGAGGCAGAGCAAATCTGTAAGAGATAACTGCTGAAAGAGTGTACTTCTCAATCCCTCATATTAAATTGTGTAGAAAAATGCAGTTGTTTGGCAAAATAAAGACTGACTGATAAATTATTCAATCATAAAAGACAGTGGTAAGAATGCTACACTTTTTGAAACTGCACAACATTCTGTGGATTTACTTCACTTCTCAAAAAAAAAAAAAAAAGGCCAGACTCCAAACAAAACAAAACCATAATCTCTCTCACACACAAAATCCCCCCAGTACATATTGTCTCATTGCAAATAGTGAATTTCAAAGTGATTCTTACTTTAAAATTCTGCCATGTGCACAGCAAAAAACTGTATTTTTGCCAGAAGAAAAATGGACATTTTACACATGTCTCAGGTTTCATAGTTAGACACTCCCATAGGTACTGCTACATAATGCTCCTGAAATCAGGGATTTATGCTGATTCTTACTTTCTGCCATAGGACAAGTGCCGGCAGTTTTTTGTTACCTCTCTCCTCCACTAGGAAACCTGGTACAGATTTCCTCCAACACTACTCTTCACATTTTTCCCTTCTTACTGTTGATGGTCAGTGTCATGGTTACAGGTTAAGCTGCACCTCTTTCCCTTCTCTAGACTGTGAATGCACTCCCTTAGGCAGCAGGCCATATGGCTTTACATCACCTAGGGTAGAAAGCAGCAATTCTCCCTCTTTCAGACCAGACCCGGGTCTACAGTACTCTGTCAATTATGCTCACCAGCAGGTCCCATGGAGTTCAGCACCTGCTGTTCTTTTCCTCAGGAGTCTAGTCATTACTGGTCACAGACAACCTTCTTAAAACCAAAGCACTGTTTAACAGTAGGAACAAAGCATAACATGAGAGAAAAGGGAGTTTAAAGCAAAAGTACACACATACACACCCTTCCTAAAGCTCTGCCATCCTATGATGGCAAGTACACCTTCAGATACCCCAGTGAGTGCCTGTTTCAGTATGACCAGCTTTCCAACAACCAAATCCCTCTCTAAACAGACAGTCTTTTTAACTGCTATAATCCTTTTGATCTTCCAATTCCCACCATTCAACCTGTGTGGCAAAACAAGGTTTGCAAGGCTCCATAACAGGTCAAGCCATCAGCCTCAGAGCCATGGGCTCTCCAATTGTCCCATAACAAACCTTTAGTGTTTACCATGAGGTGGCTTATCTTAAGACATTGTGTCCTTCCTGCTTGTTTTCTTACAGACTAAACCAATATGTTCATAGAGTAAACATCCCAGTATCCAGGTCAACATACAATATTCAAAAATTACAGAGCAACTCCATGTACAATACCGTTCAAACAACAGAGAAAGCAGCGAAAGCAATGTTACATAATGGCTATATTTGGAAATCAGTGGTATTCTGCAACTGAGTCTCTTAGGAAAGAGAAGCATATACTTAACAGCCTCAAGTGAGGAAAGAGTCACCTGCAATGAAGACTATGTTAAAATCAAATTCTCAGGCAATCCACCACCAACTGACAGTCAAAGGAAGGGAATGGTGTTTTAACCTAAAGAGTAAGCTTCCACCACCCTTGAGAACCTAAGCAACAGTAGTAACTGTTGTTGCCTGTATCTCTAATTCCTGCATGTAACGTATTCCGACCAGAAGCAGAGTAAAACTGACTCGGGGCTTATCTGCACTACAGGTTATGTTGACATAACTTATGTCGCTCAAAGGTGTGAATAAGCCACCCCCTAAGAGACATAAGTTACACTGACCTAAGCGCCACTGTGGACAGTGCTAGGTTGGTGGAAGAGCCTCTCCCGTCCGTAAGAGGCAGTAGCTGTGTGAAGTTGGTTTTATTATGCCAGCAGGAGAGCTCTCTCCCTTTGACATAGAGCATCTTCACCAGATATGCTACAGTGGCGCAGCTGCATTAGTGCAGCTGCACCATTGCTTCTAGTGTAGATTATCCTTCAGAGGGCAAGAGAGATGTTGCTCACATTTATGGTGGAGATAATAGGATTCTGCCCATCAGTCACACAACGATAGTTAAATTACACTGTAACGAAGACCTAGAATCACAAAGGGGCTCAGGCATTGTGATGCTCAGTGTAACAAGGCCTAACTTTTTGGATGCCTAGGAAACAGGAACAACACTGATTCATAAAACCTGAGTTAGGTGCCTAGATTCCCTATATAATAAATGGGGAGAGACAAGTGGCTCAGAAAGCAATTCACAAAAAGCCAGCATGCTTAGAGTTAGGTAGCTTGGGTGCCTTAGGTGTTTCTTATGAGAATGACTTAAACAGGCACCTAACTCCACACAGGGAGCCAGAGTAGGGTGGTAGTACACACCTCATAACTTTTATCCCAGTGCCAGATCCTGTTCAGATCCTTTCTCCGCCTCTGTTGGAGGGGGGAATTAAACCTAGATCTCCCACATCCAAGGTGAGTGCTCTAACCACTGAGCTATGGGACTCTCTCTCTCCTGTTAAAACTGTTCCACTGAGGATAAATAAGGAAAGTGACACTGGGCTAAAAAAGAGAGATAATTACTCTGTAATAGGTGCTTAGGGCACCTACCTGGGAGGTGGAAGACCTATGGTCCAGTTCCCTGCTCCAATAATTCATTATTTATCCACAATGGAACAGTTTCAACAGGAGAGACTGAAGGAACCCCACATCAGAATATCCCACAGCTCAGTGGTTACAGGGCTCACCTGAGTGGTGGGAGACACCACTGACATCATTTCTCCCCTTCTGCCTGCAGGGGCAACTGAGCATGGGTCTCCCCCATCCCAGGTGAGTGCTCTAACCTCTGGGCTAAAACTTAAGGTGGATACCTCCACCACCACGTCCAGCTGCCATATTTAGAATAAGACCCAACCCTGTAGGTGCACTCAGAAGCTTCCCACTTTGAATCAGACCACACACATGACTTACATGGCTGAACACTTCTTTCCTGGTTCGTGAATTGCTCTTAAGCTTTGGTGGAAGACAGGCCTCCAGAGTGAGGCAACAGATTGTGTGATCAAAGGCAAAAACGTAGGCACTGAGGGAACTTCTACTCTGAAAATATAGGTACAGAGTGAGTTTAGGCAGGAGTTTTGTGAATCACAGTGCAGCCTAAAAGTGGGACTTGAGTGCCCAAGTACCTTTTGTGAATCTATGCCTAATTCAGCTCCCACTGAAATCAATGGGAATCCCTTTCATTGACTTCAATGGTGGTTGGATCAGACCCCAAAAGAAACTCAGAAAAAACACGCACAACCCCCACACTGCCAATTTTGTAATTACCCTTATTTCAAAGAAGGGTGTAAAAAGCATGAAGTTCAAAAAGTAACATGTAAAATGTTGATTCTACTGCCATTTGTCTGAAGACAGACAACAGCCGGTCATATTTTCCCCACTGTAAGTAGCCATGTAAAATGTAAGCCTTTTCTGAGCATCTTGTGTTGATGCTAATGTTGATGATGTTTTCCATGACGACTTACAACATTCTCTGTAGTAGTGCAAAGCATTTTTACTGGCTGTTTGTTTTCATTTTACATAAAAATTACATGTTTATAGAAGTAAAAACCCATGAAACTTTCCTACACTTATTAGTTCATCTGTATTCACATTTTAACCCAGTGTAAAACAAAGCCAACTCAAAACTTGGAAAGGGGCTTTTTCTTCCTCCTATTGTAAAGATGTTGATGGCAGAGCAGCACCATCTGCTTGCAATTATTTTGCCTACCGATATATCCATACAAGACAGAGTATAAACTACAAATGGGAAAAATGTATGATTACAAGCCTATGGAAGGAAGGGAAGTGAACCAAAGGGATTTTGTCAGCATGTCACATCTGAATTGATGTCTTTGAAACAGGCACTTAAGGATGACAAGTCAACAATTTGACCTACTTTTGCCAAGGGTCCTGCAAATAACCGAACAGTAAGACACTCACTAAGAAGGGCTGCATTAACTATTCAACATGTGACCCCGTAACAATGAGGTGTACTCATTTACTCCATACTCACAGTAACATTATTCCTAATCTGTTACCCCAACCTGACTTCTCAGATTCAAGCAATAAGATGGAGTCCTTCAGAAAGTATCATTCTTGTAAACTTGAAACAGAAAGTATCATTCTGTAAGAGCAGATTCTTAGAAAAATATTTGCCTGACTTCATTCAAAATATTAAAGGAGCTGAGTGAAATGGGGGATAAATATAACCACTGATCATGCCTATAACACAAATGGTCCTGCACACTACATATTGGCAGACTCCAACCTTTAGTGTCATTTCATGAATGTTATTTATTAGCTTTTGCTATTTGCCTAAAATGTGCTGCATAAAATTACACTAAGGACATTCTCCTCCTAACAGGCATGTATTTGACTTTATTCATGTGAGCAGTCACATTGAAGTAAACGGGACTGCTTAAAACTTCAATTTAATTATGTGCAACTAAGATTTTGAAACACAGGGCATATTGTAACAAACCAGCAGTAAGAGAAGGAAAAACGTAACTGAAGAGTTATATTACAATCTCTTTACTGCTGCATTTCCCTGGAGCAGTGGTGCGCAGAACATCTATTCTTACGCTTGCATATCACAATGTAAACACAATGGGCAGCAAGGGATGAGCAAATTTTTCAAATATTCCTGGAATGTTGCTCAGCAGCTGAGAGATTAATCACCCTCCATAATCATCTCAAACCAATATGGTTAAACCTAACACTGAGCTTGTTATATATTCAATGCATCCAAAAAAAAATAAAAAAAATAAAAAGGTCAATGCAGTATCATGGTTGATAATTTAAGATACTGTAAATCAAGCAAAGTTATATTGTAGTTCTCCCAGAAACTATCATTTATCCACAGGGCATGCATGTGACATTGAGTATATGTTGTAAGAGGTATGCACCAATACACATATACAATGTGGCAGATTTACAGCTGCTCTGGGAAGCATAACTAAATCTCCTGACTTGTAGCATTATAGTTGAAATGTTAACCAGACATTAACAGATTTTATGCACTGAATTTTCATGTTTGTTTTTTTAAAAAAGGTGAGCTGTACTTATTGCTTTTCTCTTCCTGCATCATAAAGGCACTATATTAAATATAGCCAGGAAAAAGTAAAACACGTGCTCCAGGTATGTTACTACACTGAAGATCAAAGTATTAAAGAAGAAAAAACAATACATGAGACAGCAAATATTCTAAGATCATATGCAAACAAACACATTTCTATTATTCTCCTTACTATCCGACTAGTTTAAAAAAAAACAAATTATGTGCCCCAAAATTTACTGTGATCGAAATCCACCTCTTTTCTCTCCTAAAATATCCACATACATATTACAAAGTAGATTTTTCTCTCCTTTCTTTCCACTGTTTCTTTTTCCCTATTCTTGCGGTGGAAAAGCTAATTTGCAGTCATGAGTTCCCCATTTGATTCAGGAAGTGGTGAAATTTGTGATCATTCTATTCTCTTTTATATATGAAGGAGAAAGACTGAATACCAGTATAGCTAAAACACATCTTGCAGGACGGCGAGAAATGACCACAGCAGCAGCAGCAAGGCTTCTAGAAATGCGGTATGGCATGTAAAAGGTAGTGCGCCTGTGCAAAAAAAAAAAAAAACAAAACAAAACACACACAGATCAGGCACATCTCACCCATTTCCTGCCACAAAAGTAACTCAATGCACAAGATAAAGGAAAAGATTGTTATTAATATGTAGTTGAATGTTTAGATCTGAAGAAGCTGGCACTCTTAAGACAGATAAAGTGCCTATTTTGTAAGGACTAAATGACAGTTTTCAATTGACAAAAGGTCTTTTCACTATGCTTCTATAGTAGTAGTAGTAGAAGTAACACTTGAAGCACCTCACGTCTTCCTAGCACGATACAAATAACAATCCTGCATTTGCCAAATTTCAGCAAACTAAGCCCCACTTTAGCAAAGTGAAACCAATCATCCATCCCTCCCATAACCTCCCCCTTCCCCCTCCCACACACACGCTGAATCCCATCCTCTTCCCTCCAGTGTTGGTAAAGGCCTACTTGAAATAAGCAGTTACTCAGAGTAGAATGTGTATGTAGATCTTCTTAGTACGATACTTCCTCGGGGCTTGTCGACATAAGAAAGGTACACCTATGTAAGTTAAGATGTGAATTTAAACCACTGTTATTCTTGTGTAACTCCCAACACAGACACACCTCAGGCAAGTCTACACTACAGAATTAAGTTGACCTAAGTTACATTGAAGTACAGCCACGGCAGTCATTAAATCGCTTTTGCATGTCCATACTACATTCCTTGTGTCGGTGGCATGTGTTCTCACCAGAAACATTTGCACCAATTTAACTGTCAGTATGGGGCATTTGGGGATGGTTTCTGAAAGGCAGCAACAGTCTATGTAAGCAATGCAGTTTCTACACTGACACTGCATCGACCTAAGTGCTTGTGGAGTTAAGTTATTAAAGTTAAGTCAGTGTAGTGGGCAAGTTACATCGGTGGAAGCCACATTTTAGTGTAGACACTTACAGAGTTAAGTCAATATAAGGCAGCTTATTTAATGCTATTTGCCTAAATCGATATGTAGACCAGGCCTTATTCTGGCACAAGAATGTCTTTTTCCAGTTTATCTTATGTTGCTTTGGAAATGGTTTAACCTAAGCCTTAAAAAGCCACTCTCATTCTGGAACAATTTCCATTAATAATTATACCCGTATGACTGCAGCAGTTTAACTATACCAACATAGCTACACTGAGGTAACTAGCAAAACTTTCCTATGTAGACAAGACCTGAAGTGCTTTAAAAGCAGTAAAATAGTTAACAATTTGACATTTAAAGTACCATCATTGTTAGAGTTAGCACCCATTGAAGTAAATGGAGCAGCTCACATCTCAGAGCTATTGTTACAGGCTCCCTGCAAACTCAAATATCACTACTGATTACACTGTCATTTTATATATTTTAATATGAAAGTTGAGACTGTGCTGAACAATTAAGAGGCCCACTAAAGTAACTGACTACCGTAACAGGCTCTGAAATAGGTAAGCATTTTCCCCATTTTACTGGTGGGAAAATGAAGATTCATATTCAAAAAGCAAAACAGCTAGGATTAGAGCTAACAAGTTTGACTCCTAGTTCTTTGGAGTCATCCCTCTGCAGTATCTACCTATTGTATAGGCCAGACAGACAAGTACCCAAGACATATTATAGCTTTACATAGTAGAGCACTGAAAAGATAAAGTTATACTGCCTAAGACTTTATTTTAATCCTTCTGGGATGAAGTCTGAAATTTTATTAATTTGAGGCATTCAAGCCACCTCTTTAACTAAGTCATAAAAGTAACAGTTTAAGCATTTCCATTAAATAAATCAATTCATATTATGAAATAATTTTAGTATTCTAAATACAGTTTTGAAATGGGCTCTCTGTTGACAATTAAACTACTAAAAAGCATCACAGCAATATCCTCTTTGGGGCTGTGATTTAATATCAAAATTTTTGTCTTTCACCACTTAATGTATTAAAATAGTTGTTTCACAGTAAGTGTGAGGAAGACTAAAACAGCTATGTTCTCCATTTCCAATAATTTCTACACATTTAGTCCACTTGGTAATTTGGCTTGAAGGCTATGAAGAGCCTCAGCCAGTTTGAAAATGCAGTGGGTATTTAATATGCAAATTCTAAGAAACAAACTATTTTTTACACAATAAGATTATAAATCAAATAGCCAGGATCAATTCACATATCCTGCCTCCCACAGATTATTCTCTTGAACAATATTCAATTCATTAGTCATTCCTCAGTCCACACCTTCGAATGTAGAGCTCTTCCCTCCCATCTTCTCCATTATCTTGAAAGTATCTAGCAAACAGCAACTACAGGAAGCTCATTTTACCCTTCTCCTAACTAGCATAAGTTACTTGTGTCAATTCTGGTGTCAAATATACCTGAAAGCAGGATGCCAACAATTATTTTAACACTGATAAAATGCATCTCAGAACTACTGTAAGAGCAGCATTTATCACAGCTAAAAAACCCTTCCATGTGAAGAACTGCAATACCATTCTCAGATACTGTAATGGAGCATAAAGTGACCCTGTTAAAGACTAACAACATTACACTGAAGCTAAGGCTATGTCTACACTGCACTTTTAAACCGACAAAAGTTTTACAAAAAGCTCCAGTGGTGAACAGTGCTTTGTCAGAGGGAGAGTGTCCCACCATCCCTTTTTGGGGGTTGCTTTATGTTGTCAACAGGAGAGCTCTCTCCTGCCAGCAAAGAGCGGCAACACTACGTACCTTACAGCAGCATGGGTGTAGCAGCACAACTGTGCCACTGTAAGGTACACAGTGTAGGCATGGAAACAAGAGATCTGAGTCTCTAAGAATGCATGTCTTTGCACTGATCAGCTGAATGCTGAACAATAGTTCCCCCCCGCCCCCATGCAGAAGCTGAAATGTTAAAAAAACCTCTCTAATCAATGGAAACTGCAGATGCTCAACACCTTTTAAAGTTAGGCCACAGTCATCTACATATTATTTGACCACCACCAAAGTCAGTAGTCCTCAGCCTTATTCCATCTAACCTAGGTCCCCCTCTCACTTAGCAATAGGGAAAAGGCAGGGTGGTCATGACTCCCTGATACACTTAACAAACATGTTGCAGGTACTGTTAAGTTTCTTTTTTACTTAATAGGCAAGAGTGGCAAATCACTTAAATTATGTTGTTTTAATACCTTTAAGCTTTTGTTGTTTTTCTTTCTGTACCAAGGGAGGGAAAATTCTTATTAAACAATTCTCATGCGTTACTTTTTTGCCTTTCCTCACAATGAGTGTGTCGAGCCAGGTTAGACTATGACCAAAGCACAGGAACTTGCATCAGCTAACAAAGTGGCAAAATACTTAGCAGGGCTTGGAAAAAGTGGAGTAATGACTGGATTAAGTCTAATATTTCACAGCTCACACAAAAATGAGAAGGGGGAGGATGCTTCCACAGAGAGGTCCAGACGAAAAGCCATGGTGAAAAAACTCAATCCCCAGTAACGGAAAGACAGGGGAGAAAGATGCTAGGATTCCTATCAGGGAGCTACTTTTGGACCATGCTTGGGGAATCATCTTTCCTATCAGCCTCTGACTAGTATGTGCTCATCAGTTTAAATCCCTGTCATGTTCTCCCTCAGGCTCCTGGAAGTGAACAGGAATGCTCTCCCATCTTCCCAATCCAGCCATCCACTCCAGAGGCTCCTAGCTGCTTTGAGGGGTGGGCTCTCTGCTACTTTTGAATCCCTTCTCACCTTTAAATCCAGCTCCTTCCTCTGCTTTCAAAGAGCACAAGCAGCAAAAATTGATGCCAGCCAGTTTTATTACTGTCCACAGGATTCTGAGTAGCGTTAGTGAAACTGACAAGCATCATATTAATCTAGGAAAAAACTTTAAGCAGAAGCACTCCAGAACCATTTGTCTGAAGGCAACAGTGCATCTGAAGGTTCTCTTTTAAAAATAGCTGGAGCTCTGGATGGCTTAACTCTCCCTAGGAAGATTTACTAGTCAACACAAAGAGCAGGAGAGTAGATTTTTGAAGACCTGACACTTTGCTCTATCTGAGCACCTTGCACTTCAGAGTACTCTGCAAACATGAACTAATACAGCTCCCTCTGTCGCGTGAAGCACATAGTTCTGAGAAAGTCTCACTTCCTTCCTGAGCACTGCAGCTCAGAATACTGTACAGTTTTTTTTTGAAACCTGCAGCCCTCCATTATACAAATCTGGCCCAAAAGAATCAAAATGTACTTCCAGAGCAGATAAGCAGGTAATATGTTGACACTTGAACAGAGTGGATCTGAAAGAGAAGAACAGCCATTTGCTATGCAGGGAAGACTCTCAGATTGGCCAGTTAGTTACATTGTTACCAACTGATAACACTGATCTTGTCATATCCTGTGTGCATACCCAGGATTAATGCCTACGCAGAATCAAATAATACAAACAATGGAACTATCTGTTGCACTTGGCACAAAAACTCAGTCATCAGTTGAATAGTTTTGCATGATACTCATTGAAATTAAAGAGCAGATGACCCTAAGAGGCTAGGTACAAGGCAGAATCCAAAACCACCAATCCAAAAATGGGTTTCAGTGCATAAGAACGGCCTCACTGGCCCAATATCCTGTTTTCCAATAGTGGCCAATGCCAGGTACCCCAGAGGAATAAATTGTTTGTGTTTTGGAGCTAGGATATCAATGGAATAATAATCTGGCTACATTTTTAAATGTGTCAGGAATTTTTAGAAATAAAAGTTAAATTTATACAAACATTTAAAATTAGTTGCCAAAATTGTGTGGGTGCACTGCGAATTCTAACCATTTTCTCATCCCCTTCCTAACTTCGTTTCCGTTCCTGCATACCTTTCAGAATCAATTACTTAAATTTGCATATTTCTCCCCCATTGTGCTTTTGCTGTTTCATTATTGTCCTCGTACATTGTGTGCCTGTTCTGAACCTCTCAAACATAATAAAAATAAAGCTATTTTCTTTAGTAGTAAATTGCAAGCAGCACAATTCAAATAAAAAGAAAAGGAGTACTTGTGGCACCTTAGAGACTAACAAATTTATTTGAGCATAAGCTTTCGTGAGCTACAGCTCACTTCATTGGATGCACAAATTTAAATAGTAACTTAATTGACAACTCGCCCCACTTTTTGGCACAATCTGATCAGTTAGTTTGGAAACCTCTGCTCTACGGCCCAAGCAGAACAAGGCCGCTGTGTGACGCTGCCGATTCTAATCCCATAGGGCACAGTTCCAGGTAGGACATAAAAACATGGAAGCAGAGCTGCCACCAGTTTCATAAGAGAAATTGGCTTCTCTACCTGTAACCCAGAAGCTACCATTCCTGAGAACAGGGTACTATTTAATATGAACAACAGAAAGAAGCTGCTATCAAAGGGAGCTGCCTCCTTTGCATTGGAGCAATCTGTCAGGGGATCCATAGCCAAGATCACTGGAAACAGAGGGAGCACTGCGGACCTTGAAATAGGTGGATAAGCAGATACAGGAGCTAGGATCATGGAACTCATTGCAGGGAGGACAATGAGAGAGATTGCTGAAGAGGCAATCGACCTCATGGTGGGCTTGGGCTTGCTTATGTGCGGTGGGAGTAATCAATTTTAATCAGGAAGTGACTGGAAAGCAGAAAGGGGCAGAATGCATTTAAATTTATTTTGATGGGCGTTGAAGTTGATTGTGGGTGGCAAAAAAACATTTCCTTACCACTGAGAGGTGGTCCCCTATTCAGAAAATTTTTGGGAAGTTTAAATTATTTGTTAAATTTGCTCAGCCACCTTCTACAGGGTTTTTGTTTGTTTTATTTTGTTTTGTTAAGCTCAATGGTTTGCTGATTTACATGGTCATATAATTTTACCACTGTGCTAGCAGCAATTTTTAAAACTACTGCTTCCACTCAGTCTGAGAAAATGAGATTTCTTTTTGTCTCATCACCACGTAGGACTGAATTTATTCCAACACCATTCAAAAAGGATCAAAGTTAATTACAAAAAATCAAAAATACTTTAATGCTGGTGAAAGACACTTCATTGCATACTAAATTGAAATAATCTTATTAGAGATACGGTACAGCAAGGCAATAACAGTGCAAATGTCCCATGCACTCTTTGATATGCCTCAATCTTTACTTGACAAGACCTAAGGAAGGTGGCAGTGAAGAAGACAGTTCACTCCATTCTTAGTCTTGCTGAGATTCACAAGACGACACCTAATAAGCGTCAGCAGTAGCAACAGCTGTATGAACCTGTTTTGACCAAGTTCTGAATTGCATCCATCAATTTATTACCAGTTCATGACCGGTAACACCTTTCAGCACAGGTGCTGGATCTAGGGGTGCCCTGTGGCTTGACGTGGTTTCTGTTATATACAGGGTTTACAGTTTGGTTCAATGGCTCTCGGCACTCCCACTATAAAAATTGTTCCAGCATCCCTGTCTTTCAGATCCAACCAACTCAGGTCAGATACAAAAGGCAACTGAGGGGTGAAAATTCACCGTTGTGAAGACATCTTTTAAGCTACCTGGTTCACCAATGATTGCATGTCTATTCATATACAACATAACATTTGAAGTCTCTCAGTATACATTTTTAAAACAAATGCAATAGAAAGCAGTACCCAAACTTCTCAGCATGGAGCCAAACATTTTCTTTGATTGTGGCCCCTGGACTCTTTTAATGTCCTGTTCTGCTCCCTTTGCACCAGAAGCCACAAGTAAGCTTCCTGCAACATGCAGGGCACTAACATGCTGCGTGCTAGCTATCTCCCGAAACCACCTTCCTTCCCCCACAAACCCACTTGCCCTTAAAAGTAGGCCAGCGGGAATTCAGAACTAGTAGAGAATGATGTTTTTATTGCCAATCATCTTTCAGTAGCTATTCTAATTATAAAATAGCTATAGTTAGCTGAATTGATTACCAGTTTCTTTGGCAAGTTTTCTTGTGGCTGCAATACATGACTGTGAATCAGGAGTAACATTCTAGTCTTGCTCTACTACACACTTGCTATGTAACCCTGGGCAAGTCACCTGACTTCAGTGCTTTAGTTTCTCCATCTGCAGAGTAGGGATAACATTTCCCAGCACCACAGACCTTAGAAGCTTGATGTAATCAAGTCTGTAAAGCACTCAGATCCTAGGATAAAAGGTATTATACAAGTGAAACATTCTCTTCCTACATCTACATGGAATATTTTTTTTTTTTTATCAGTATCCAAAAGAGTTAGCTGTCTCTTGCCCGGGACCCTGGGCCAGCTTCATCTAGAGCGGCTTCATTTTCACAGCACTAGGAGCAGCAGCAGCAAGGTTCTCAATCACACCTTCTCAAAGTTCAGCTGCTCAGAGCAGCTCCATTGCGGGGTTGGGGAAAGACACGCTAAGTGGAAACAGAAAGTAAGTCAGAACTCCAGTCCCACTCAGATCCTCATCTAGTATCTGACAGCTCCAAGGCAGAGAGCAGTTCAGATCTTCTTCTTACTCTACTACTTCAAAGTTCCAGACACAGCATAGGGATTCTCCCCTCTAAGAGCAAAGAGAGTTCCAAGGGCAAGTGTAATGCTATGCAACTCCCACTATCATGCAGCAAACTTAGTGACCTGAAATATTCTCTCTTCACAAGGTATTGAAGCAAGGTCAGGAGAGGGGCATTCTCTCAAGCTACAAATCATAAAAGTTAAGCAGTTTGTGTTGCCTTACTGGTTTGAGCTGCTTGTTGGGGGGGGGGGGGGGGGGGGGGGGCAGGGGTGAAGCCTGGGATGCACAGAGTTATTATCTACCCTAGAGAAAAAACATCACTGAAATCTGCCTGGGTTTCACTTAGAAATAGACAAGTTGTACAATTTCCATTTATGGATTATATTCCATACACCAAACACCGAAGACTACTATGTTCCTAACTCAGTTCTCCAGTTATTGATAGCCTAGCACAACAGTAATGGACTGACTCCCAAGATAAGTCAGGAAAGTCTTGCCCAACTGTCCACCAATAGGCTGATATAAGTGATTTGGGGCCTCAAGTGAGGCCAAGGGATAAGTACCCTGTTGACAAGCCCAACCCATGTCCCTTGACATCTGTTGGGATTCCGACCAGGTTACTGTCTTTGGACAATGCTTGGGGACTCCATTTTTCATATTACCTTCTGGCTATAAATGTCTGACAAATAAGTCTTCTCCCGCCCTCTGGGCTGCTGGAAAGGAGTAGAAGCTAGTAGCTAACGCTGCTGGTTGAGGTGGGGAAGCTACTCTACCTGATTCCCAGCCTCCTGCATTTAAAGTGGGTCTCCTCTACTCCTTTTGTTTTTGGGATACTCCTCCCATAACCACCCCAGGGCCTCACTGCAGTTTTTCATGGCATTCTCAGTCAGCATCAGATTGAAATTTACCTTTTTTTTTATTTTATTTTATTATGCCCACTTCAAACTACAGGGCGGCAACAAGGAACTTAACCAGAGTCTTAATTTCACACTGCTGCTGGGTAAATCTATGAACAGATCTTTCCACAGCCTGAAAGAAAGGTATACATTAATTTGACACTGGAGTAAACATTATTTTAGGAAGGTAGTTTCTAGAAATTATTCTTTGAAAATAGAGATGCCAATCAACTTCACTGCACTAAAGTGCTTTTAACAACAGCTTTATCTTCCAATTTTACACTCAAAACCCTTTTTTTGTGTGCTGCAGAACTGATCTGGACACATCATACATCAATTGAAAGCACATGATGAACAGACAGGAATAGGATTGGCTTTTTTTAAGTCAATTAGTGACAGACTGGCAGGTAGGTTGCTCACTAAAAAAACCCATTTACCTGGCACAATTCATACATCAGTTCACTTAGCAAAACCATAGCTGGCAAAAAAAGACTGATTACTGCAGATTCCCTCATTTCTTTCCATCCCATTCCCCTCTTTTGAGGGGAAAACAGATACAGTTTTTATTTTCTTGCAATTCCTATGAGCTAAGAGTAAACCTGATTTGTGCCTAGAAGACTGTATGGAATTAAAATGCAAAACACACCAACAGCACTGAAATGGAGAAATGTAATTGCAAATAAATACTTTGCACAGTTTATTGATTATGCAGTCAAGATAAACTGAGACTGCTGAGAGCTCTCTGCAGAGATATCTAATCACACATGACTATAGTCTCCTATTTCAAAGTGTTCAGTGGTAGAACAGAACCAAGCTACCAAAAGGGTACTCTAACATACAACAAACAGTTAACTGGGAAGAGGTCTGTGACAAGGAAGAGAAGTGATTTTTTTTCCCAGAAATAAAAATTAAATTACACATGCAAGACATCCACGTGTGAAGGATAAGATGGCTTCTCAAGACCTTGTCTAAATTACAGATAGAAAGAATCCTCTGACTTGGTTCTAACACGGTTATCCTCTGGTTACAACATGGTTTAAACTGTAATGGGAACAGGACACAGATATATTATCCAAATCTTGGGGTTTGTTATGGGTGCACTCTCTCCCCCAAGCTACCGATTTTAGTCGTGCTTAAGCCAGATCCTCTGACTTGGCTACAATTGTCCCAAAATGGGGTCTCAAGACATACAGTGGAACATCATGCCATAGTGAACTCAAATATAGTTGAGCTCAAGTCACAAGCAAGCTGAAACAGTTCTGAATTGGTTCAATGCCATGCCAACTACAATTCTGGTTACAGTGAGGCTGCTCTTGCGGGAGGGAGAGGTGAAACCCACGCTATAACAAGTTTCTTAGCTCCATACAGTCTTCTCTAATTTGGCATTAAAAACTACCAGTGCAATCTCTTCCATTTAATATTCACTCCTCCCTCTCCACATCTGACACAAAATCCCTTGCATCACAGAAACTGGTGACTGTATTTCTGCCACCTTCCACTCCTAAACATTTAGCAAACAGAAGCACCTTGAAAGTTAAAGAAAAAGAGAGACTCCTATCTAATCAAGCCCGATTTCATTGCTGAAACAACAGTATATGAACCATCACACAAACATTGTCAGCGTAGACTACTGCTGTGTAATCCAGAGGGAGTAGACATTCAGAACGCAGACACACACGACAGGGACAGAGCTGCAGTACCAAGTCTTGCTCTTTTGGAAGCTGATTCCTTCATTTGTGACTAATTTTAAGACAGTATCCTAAGGTACCTCATTCTCATGATGAAAGCTTTTCTAACCTGTCGGTAGTGAGGCATTTATCTCAGTCTTCTTTTTTTCCCCCTTCCCCTCCACCTCCTCAGATCTTTCATTCAAGTCTATATCAGGATGACCCAGAAGAGCTAAGATCATGCCAGGTTTTCATAAGGAAACAAAACACAGCTCACCTAGAGGAAGACACTGCAGAAACCCCAGCTGTTGTAGAGGAGAATGGAAGTGGTGGGAGGGAGAGACAGATGCACAAAAGGGACTAGGGGCTGGAGTATAAACAGAGAATGAAAGTGACAGGCAGATTGCAATGGTGGAAGAAAAGAGAAATATAAAGGGCTCATGGGGAACTGGGATAAGGGGCAATAAAATGTACTAAGAGAAATGTGGGTCGGAGTATGCGCTAAGAGTACCAACTGTATTGGGGAAAGGAGAGGAATTAGATCCTCAAGTTGATTTAGAAGAGGGAATTGGGAGAGCAGAAAATAGAAGTCTTAAAAGGATCAGGGAAAGGGGAGCAGGGAGAAAGGAGGTTAGAGAGAAATAAAAAGTGCCAAGATTTTGAGAATTGGCAAAGAAATAAAAGATGTGGGGGGAGGGTAAATAAATGGAAGAAGAGAAGACTGGAGAATAAGGGAAGAGGAATAGAAAAGGGAGGAGATTCCGGGGGGGGGGGGGGGGGGGGGGGGAGAAAGGTAAGGAGGGAGATAATGGTGCAGGCACAAGAAGTGGGAATAAAACAGCAGAAATGCTAGGAGAATCGGGGGCGCGGGGGAGAGAAGAGGAGAAGAGCTAACTGCCTTGGGCAATGAGCGGAAGAGGAGGGGTAGCTGCACAAGAGGGGCCATGAGGGGCTGGGGGTAGCTGCGATGTGGGACTATGGTGGGAAGGGGATCGGGGCCGCTGTGCCAGGGGGCTGTGGGGTGAAGGTGGCTGCACACGGGGGCTATAGAGGGTTGGGGGTAGCTGAGCCAGCGGGGGGGGGGGTTTTGGGGGAGGGGGGGCTGTACAAGGGGGCTAAGGGAGGCTGGGGGTACCTGCGCCGGGAAGGGAGCTATGGGGCGAATGTGGGGAGGTGGCTGCATGAGGGGGGCTACAGAGGGTTCGGGGTAGCAGCACGGGGGGCTATGGGGGGAGAAGACGTAGCCGCACAAGGGGGCTATGCGGGGCTGGGGGTAGCTGCGCCGGGGGGCTATGGGGGACGCTGGTGCACAAGGGAGCTATGGGGAGGGCTGAGGGGTGCGCCGGGGGGGCTCTTGGGGGGGGTAGCTGCACCGGGGGGCTCTTGGGGGGGGGATGCACAAGGGGGCTATGGGGGGCTGGAGGTATCTGTGCCGGGGGAGCTATAGGGGGAGGGGGGTGCACAAGGGGGCTATGAGGGGCTGGGGTAGCTGGCCGGGGGGCTATAGCAGGAGGGGGGGTGCACAAGAGGGCTATGAGAGGCTGGGGGTAGCTGCGCCGGGGGGGGCTATAGAGGGGGTGCCAAGCAGACTATGGGGGGCCGGGGGTAGCTGTGCCGGGGGTCTATGGGGGGGTGCACAAGGGCGATATGGGGGGCTGGGGGTAGCTGCGCCAGGGCGGCTATGGGAGAGGGGGGTGCACAAGGGGGCTATGGGTAGCTGTGCCAGGGGTCTATGGGGGGGTGCACAAAGGGGCTACAGGGGGCTGGGGGTAGCTGTGCCAGGGGTCTATGGGGGGTGCACAAGGGCGATATGGGGGGCTGGGGGTAGCTGTGCCGGGGGGCTATTGGGGGGAGGGGGTGCAAAAGGGGGCTATGGGGGGCTGGGGGTAGCTGCGCCGGGGGGCTATGGGGGAGGGGGGTGCACAAGGGGGCTATGGGGGGCTGGGGGTAGCTGCGCCGGGGGGCTATGGGGGGTGCACAAGGGGGCTATGGGGGGCTGGAGGTAGCTGCGCCGGGGGGGGCTATGGGGGGAGGTGGTGCACAAGGGGGCTATGGGGGGCTGGGGGTAGCTGCGCCGGGGGGCTATGGGGGGAAGGGGGTGCACAAGGGGGCTGGGGGGGGCTATGGGGGGAGGGGGTGCACAAGGGGGCTGGGGGGGGCTGGGGGTAGCTGCGCCGGGGGGCTATGGGGGGAGGTGGTGCACAAGGGGGCTATGGGGGGCTGGGGGTAGCTGCGCCGGGGGGCTATGGGGGGAGGGGGGTGCACAAGGGGGCTAGGGGGGTTATGGGGGGAGGGGGGTGCACAAGGGGGCTAGGGGTAGCTGCGCCGGGGGGTTATGGGGGGAGGGGGGTGCAGAAGGGGGCTAGGGCGGTTATGGGGGGAGGGGGGTGCACAAGGGGGCTATGGGGGGCTGGGGGTAGCGGCGCCGCGGGGACGGGGCGGGTGAAGCAGCCGCCCAGGAGCAGGGCCGCGAAGCAGCGGCTCGCGAGGGACGCGCCCGGCAGGAGGCCAGCGCCAGGCCGGGGGGGCGGAGGGGGGGCTGCGCGTAACTCACCAGCCTGTCCCGCCGCCTCCCGGCTCGGCGCAGCGGCCCCACTTCCCGCGAGCCAGGACCCGGCCAGAGGCGGCGGCTCAGCCGCAGCCCCTTAAAGCGGCAGGCCGCGGCCCCGGGAGACGGGGCGGGGACGAGTGGCCCGCTCCTCCCCTCGGCCCGCCACCGAGTGAGACGGGCGGGGCTTCGTCCCTCCCTGAGCCTGGCCACAGCGGGATCGGGGCCTCC
The DNA here is from genome assembly GCF_015237465.2 of Chelonia mydas. Classification (NCBI taxonomy): domain Eukaryota; kingdom Metazoa; phylum Chordata; order Testudines; family Cheloniidae; genus Chelonia; species Chelonia mydas. The sequence continues at coordinate 66,829,763 of NC_057853.1, read as the reverse complement.
CCCTGCCCCGGAGGCCATTCGGGGCCCGCCCCAGCGTTGGGGGGTAGTTTAAGGGGTTCCTCTGCCCCCTCCCCCACACTTGGCTTTCGAACCCCTACGCCCTCCCCCCACCCAACCCAAACACCAGCCCTTCGGACCGGCCCCCTGCACTACCCGGCACCCCACACATGGGGGGGGTCACTTGTGGTTCTGCCCCATGCGCACCCCTCAGCTAGACATGCCGGTGGTACTCAGGGGGTCCCCCACCCCCACATGCGTGTGGCAGTCAGCTGATCCCATTGCACACACAGACCCCCAAAGCACGCACACAAGGATCAGGGGTCCCACGGCAAACCCTTTTACACGTAGCAGGCAGAGGTCCTGTTGCCACACCTATAGGGCACTTGCGGGGTAATCACAAGGTCCCCCTCCCCCCTAAAATAACTTTTATTTCTTTGGGGCTATTACAACAGCAGGGCACCCACAGCAAGATAACCTTCAGCCTCAGAAACTTGAGGATATTGCACCATAGAGAAATCCAGTGCATTGCAATGTGTGGGGTCTTGGTTGCACCGTTGGACAAACTGAAGAAAGAGAGTGACAGTTCATATTGCAACAGGTTGCTCTCCTGACCTGCACAGATCTTCACTGGGCTTCTGCATGGCCACAGAGACCAGCCTGTAGGCTTTGAGATACCCATATCGAATGGAGGTTTAAACATTGTTCTGATGTATTGCCAAAGCCCAGAGAAGTCAAAAATCATAAAGGAAGAACCCCAAAATCCCATAAATAATAATGCATGTTGGTGTTTGGACTGCCTATTGATTTTGAAACTTTAGTGGTGAATACAATAACGGAAGGCTGAAGCCTGATGTGAAACCCAGAAAACAGCAGAGATGCTCTGCTAGAAGGGAAACCCCACTTTCTTGGTTATTGGCATACTTAATAAAGTGCTAAATAACCATAATTAAGTATGTCATCTAGCATTCAAAGCCATTCATTTATGCCTTGTCTGTCCAGGGTCTTTACCCACCAACCTAGTTCTATCACAAGGCTTTAGACTATATATTTAGTTTGTCCCTGTTCTCTGACTACTGGATAAGAGCCAAGAAGCTGAACTTGAATAAAAAACAACGAGGAGTCTGGTGGCACCTTAAAGACTAACAAATTTATTTGAGCCTAAGCAGAAGTGGGTTTTTTACCGATGAAAGCTTATGCCCAATAAATCTGTTAGTCTTTAAGGTGCCACTGGACTCCTCGTTGTTTTTGTGGATACAGACTAACATGGCTACCCCTCTGAAACTTGAATCAGTGCAACCAGCCTCAGCATACCTTAGCACAGATGACATATCCATCCACCCAATCACAATATACTTCTCCTAATGCTTGCAGGAAGCATGCGAAGCTTCCTGGTAATTATAACAATAGACCCAAAACACCTGGAAAAGGCTGCATTGTTGAGGACTATGTAGCACTTTGTTTGCTCTATACTCTTTTGTATCGGCTCTATCCTCCGGACTGTAGAGATATTAATTCAAGGCAGAGATTTATTATGCTTTGGCATAACGCACCTGTTCTATATGCCATACGCTCAGGGTGCTACATAACCAATAGCGATCACAGCCAATGTATAAACCAGAAAAGGCCCAACTTCATCCAAGCACAAGTATGTTCTTTTGTTAAACATTAAATCAACAGCATTCTGATTTATCTGTTATGATCCGATAAATGTTATTTGCATTTCTATAAAAGCACTTATATATTGTTTCTAATCTTTTCTACATTTAGCGCTTGATCCAGGATGTGTTGTGGGCTCTCACTCCCACTGACTTCAGTAGGAACTCAGGGATCTGGCCCACATAACAGTCCTACAGTTGCAAGCAATAGGCGCTCTCCAACATGGAGCTCATTGAAGGATCAAGGCCACTGCATATAAAACGTTAAAGCACTACTCCCAGCATTTCCTCCCAATGCCACTTGGCAGATGGAGAGATTATAGAATTGTGCTGCTTTACTGCATTTATGACAATTTACAAATGTCAATTATTTCTGAACCTGTTCATCAAAAAGTGACAAAAATAACCAAGGCCCCAATCCTACAGACTTGCACACCTGCTTAACTTAACACGAGTAGTCCCATTGACTTCAGCATGTAATCAATATTGAAACAGGGCTTGTCATAAATATAAAGGGAAGGCTAACCACCTTTAAATCCCTCCTGGCCAGAGGAAAAAACCCTTTCACGTGTAAAGGGTTAAGAAGCTAGGATAACCTCACTGGCACCTGACCAAAATGACCAATGAGGAGACAAGATACTTTCAAAAGCTGGGGAGAGGGAGAACATCGAAGGGTCTGTGTCTGTCTGGGTGAGGCTTTTGCCGGACAGAACAGGAATGGAGTCTTAGAACTTAGTAAGTAATCTAGCTAGATATGCGTCAGATTATGATTTCTTTAAATGGCTGAGAAAATAAGTTGTGCTGAATAGAATGAATATTCCTGTCTGTGTGTTTTTTTGTAACCTAAGGTTTGCCTAGAGGGATTCTCTATGTTTTGAATCTATTTACCCTGTAAGGTATTTACGATCCTGATCTTACAGGGGTGATCCTTTTCTTTTTACTGTTTCTTCTATTAAAATAGATTCATAGATTCATAGATATTTAGGTCAGAAGGGACCATTATGATCATCTAGTCTGACCTCCTGCACAACGCAGGCCACAGAATTTCACCCACCACTCCCACAAAAAAACCTCACACCTATATCTGTGCTATTGAAGTCCTCAAATTGTAGTTTAAAGACCTCAAGGAGCAGAGAATCCTCCAGCAAGTGATCCGTGCCCCATGCTACAGAGGAAGGCGAAAAACCTCCAGGGCCTTCCAATCTGCCCAGGAGGAAAATTCCTTCCCGACCCCAAATATGGCGATCAGCTAAACCCTGAGCATATGGGCAAGATTCATCAGCCAGATACTACAGAAAATTCTTTCCCGGGTAACTTGGATCTTACCCCATCTAAAACCCATCACAGGCCATTGGGCCTATTTACCATGAATATTTAATTACCAAAGCCATGTTATCCCATCATACCATCTCCTCCATAAACTTATCGAGTTTAATCTTAAAGCAAGATAGATCTTTTGCCCCCACTACTGTTTCTTTTCAAGAACTGAATGCTTTTTTTCATTGTTCTAAGGTCCAAGGGCTTGGGTCTGTGGTCACCTATGCAAATTGGTGAGGATTTTTACCAAACCTTCCCCAAGAAGTAGGGTGCAAGGGTTGGGAGGATTTTGGGGGGGAAAGATGTTTCCAAACAATGCTTTCTCAAGAACCCAGAGAAATGTTTTGTGGTGGCAGTGGAAAACCAAGGGCAAAGGGTAAAATAGTGTGTACCTTGGGGAAGTTTTAACCTAAGCTGGTAAAAGTTAGCTTAGGAGGTTTTCATGTAGGTCCTCACATTTGTACCCTAGAGTTCAAAGTGGGGAAGGAACCTTGAGGCTATTGCTTCACACTTACTGCAGTGGGACTGCTCAGCTGCATAAAGCAAAGGATGCATGTAAGGCTTGTATAGACTACATAGTTTTGTCGACAAAAGTCAGCTTTCGTCACTAAAACAGTGGAGGTATGCACACTGAAAAGCTCCTCCCACCCATGTAACTGCCCTGCTATGCCAACATAATAAAATCACCTCAACGAGAGGCATAGGACATATGTCGGTATAGTTAGGGCAATGCAGAGTCTGTAGATACCGCATTCCTTACGTCAGCTGTTGGCTGTCATTCTTGTCAATTTCACCAGCTCTGGTGTCCTGGGGCAAACTAACTCCTAACCACCACCACCACACAGTCTGAGATTGCTCTACAGGCAGCTTACCCCATTTTCCACCTTCAAGGGAACTCCTTCCTTAAATAAACTCCACACAGGAACTTTTCATCCAACACCACTCCACGGGTTTCCTTAGATCCTCATTTAGCCCCGGAACAAGTCACTCCTAGGCATTTTTTCTGCCTATCCTCTCACTCCCCAAGTTCTAGGGTTATGCACGGAAATCTTCTCATACCCAGCAGCTTCCATATTCCGGCCAACCTCTTTCTGCAGTGTCCTGCTACTTTTTATAGGGGAATCGGGTGTGTCTCCTTAATAACTGGGGTGGCCTCAGACCTCTAGCCCAGCAAGGGGCAATCTACTCGGTTACAATCTCCACGTGTACTGATAACTCCTTCGCTTCTCCTTGTCTGTTTTAATCTTTGCTCTCCCTTCTAGTCTGCTGCTCTGTTCCATTAGCATCTGGTTAGCTAAAGATGAGAGGCAGCATGTAGGGAAAATATACAAGATGTAGGTTTTTCCTGCTCAAGGAGAAAGGCTTGACAGATAGGATTTAGGTAACTGAGATGGGTGCCCTTTTGACTTATAATGGTTTTTTCCTTGTGATGAGACTTAATCCTATCAAGTTAGAGAATTTCCTACCTACCCCCCCCACACACACACTATTACAATATACTAAGAGTAAACAAGTATATAGAGGAAAGAGCCATCTGCTTTCAGAGAAAGTATGTGTTTTTGATTTAGATTAAAGGCAGGTTTCTAAATGTTTTCTTTGGAAGACTCCCCTGAGACTTGGTAGGTGTAGGTACTACTTCCCTTGAAAATAATATATGATTTTTCTACGATATATGGTAAGAGGAGGAATGCCTTCTCTCCCCCCCCCCCCCCCACCCATGCTTTTTACTAGCATTCTGTTTGGCTCTCCACTTTAACAGTACAGTACAAGTCTGTTTTCTGCAGTAATACATAGATAGGAGTTACTATTGACCCACATGTGTGCTTTTATTTGTGTAAGTTCTCTAGATAGAACATTATATGTATGTGCAAGGCAGTACGGTGGTGGTAATAAGTGCTGCTGCACCAGAGTCATTGCCCATAACAAATGCAATGATGTAGCGCAGCAGCAGCAGTTCTCAACAGTCCACGCACGTGGATCTAGAGAGAGCTAGTTAGTCACACTGTGCTGTCTCGTTGTGTTACTTTCCACACATTTCTTTTCTAGGGACGCTGTAGCTGCCACACAGAGGTTACACGATTCTGGATGTGTGAGGAAGTGGTCGATGCAGTCACGACTGGCAGTAAAGATGGTCTTTGATACAGTGTCTCCATTAAGATGTGATCCACCCGAAACAAAAATTAAGATTCCCCCTACTGTGAAAATATCCTTCTGGCTTCTATAGGATTTTGACTTGTTTTTCTTCTATCCTTTCTTATTAGGCAGACAAGCCACATTACTCTCTGTATGTCTATTTCCTCCGTTTCTGTTTCTAAGGATACTCCCAATCTCTAAGGAGCTTTTCTCTCCAAATTGGGAGAAGGAGAAAAAGTTACTGATTCTTCAAAAAACAAGAGTTTATGTATCTTAGTCTTTACAACTGAGAGAAGAGCTGGTGTTTTGTTTAACCAATTTATTTGAGCATAAGCTTTCGTGAGTTACAGCTCACTTCATCGGATGCATACTGTGGAAAGTATAGAAGATCTTTTTATACACACAAAGCATGAAAAAATGGGTGGTTACCACTACAAAAGGTTTTCTCTCCCCCCACTCCACTCTCCTGCTGGTAAATAGCTTAAAGATAAGATAAAGACTTTAGATAAGCTATTACCAGCAGGAGAGTGGGGTGGGGGGAGAGAAAACCTTTTGTAGTGGTAAACACCCATTTTTTCATGCTTTGTGTGTATAAAAAGATCTTCTATACTTTCCACAGTATGCATCCGATGAAGTGAGCTGTAACTCACGAAAGCTTATGCTCAAATAAATTGGTTAGTCTCTAAGGTGCCACAAGTACTCCTTTTCTTTTTGCGAATACAGACTAACACGGCTGTTACTCTGAAACCGGTGTTTTGTTTGTAAAGACATAATAGAGTAAGAGATTCAGGAAACTTACTCATCTTGAGGTATAATTTATTTCATCCTGAACATTTTTCTTAAAGAGATAGTTGCACTCCTTCCAACATCTGAAAGCTATAAATTTGGTGAAGAAATAGGGACACACCTTTAAAATCCATTAAAAAAAATGGTGTAGAAGAGCTATTTTAGAGACAGGAAAAATAAGATATTTTGCTATAGGCATTTCTCTTCCTAACTCAGTACAGTTGTGGGACAGGATGTGGCCAGTGATGGCTGGAATCTAAAGAAAAGAAGAATTTCCCAGAACAGCGTTAGCTGTGGCCTCTTTTTTTTTTTTTTTTTTTTTTGGTTGGTTTGTTTTTTTTGTTCAGCGCATGTGTGGGATGGTGGCAGTGAAGCAGTGGCTGAAGTGGGGAAAATAAAACTGACATAAAAGCAGGACTCAGGCCTGATAGAGTAATCTGAATTAGATCACAGAACAGAGAGGAAAAAGCAACCTTTCAGAACCCAAATATGTTTTTTTTTTTAGCCTCTCAGGCCAGGATAAAATAAAAGTGTGTGAAAAACAAAAATTATATCTGGTGAGGTTTATTTTTTTCTTAGCTTTCAAAAATGAAACTCACAAACAATAGTCAGTTTGTCTAGATAAGGGACTTTTTGTGAAGTGCTACAGTTGTCTAATGATGACATAATTCCAATGAGTCCATATAAAGCTGCCCTCCTCCCCAGTTTTTATGGTTATAAATTATTTATATTGGAGATATTGAACCACGCAACTAAGATACAGACAATTTTAAACAACCTAAAGGAAACTTTCCCACAACATTGTAGGTTTCCTGCCCTCTATTTTTTTCCTTAAGTCCCTCATTTTGGCTTTTTATTCCACATTATATTGTATAACCCCTTTGTTACTGCTCCTGTTCCGATGTCTTGCTTGCATGGGCTATTAAATATTTCATTGAAATCTGCATATGAGGTCACAGGAATAGTAGTATGTTATAGTAGAATCCACATACATGTCTGGCCTATGGGAAAGCCTGAATTCTAGTTCTGACACTGTGTGAGCTTTGACGAAGTCATGGAAAGGGTAACTTCACTTGTTCTCCATGTTGCTGTTTCCCCATCTGTAAACAGCAGGTAATAAATACTACTTATCTTCCTCAGGAGGCTATTGTGAAGATTCTTCATGCTTTAAAGCATTTTGTAGTATTGCAAACTTTATCTGACATCCATGGAGACTTCAGTCCTTTTTTTAACCACAAAACAGATACAGCGCAAGCAGCGGCTGTGTAAGATAGTCTGCGCCGCTCCATTGCTGTACCTAATCACACATGTTTTAAGCTTCCGACACTTAAAGGCAGATTAGATAATCACAGTGGTCCCTTCTGGCCCTGGTATCTATTAAATGTATTGTGCCCATCATTTTGCTTTTGTCCCACATTTGGATCGTGGCAGGTAGATAGCTATGCAAAAGCAGCAGCCTTTTTATTGGTCTCAAAAACTTTTGAAATATGAATCTATTGTTAACGTAAGCTCTTCACATCAGTGACTGTCTTTGTGTCCATTGTACAGGGCCATGCATAACTCTTGCTGCCAAACACATACATACATATTAATAGCCTGGTAAAAGTAGCACACTATACTGGCAAATTATGCTTATTCCTTTGTACAGCATTTGGCAATTAAAAGAGCTACATACCTGCCAAGTATTATTATTTGGTCACTGCTCTTGAGCTTTCTTGATTTGGCTTGAGTGTGAAATTGAGAAATGTAAGGAAAACGTAACGATTACCCGGTCCTTTTCACTTGTGTAGATCCCACCTTGCTAGAGCTCTCTGAGGCTGAGAGAATCTTCCTTTTTTCAAAGCGGCACAGCCCGTCATGAAAGAAGGTGGGATGAATATCAAAGAAAGTTAACTTATCCTAGATGATAACAACTGTTTGTGAATGTTTGAGCAAGCTTCAGGAATGCAGCTGGGGAGGGTTGGTGGGGGGGGGGAGAGGAAAGGTAAAGAGAAAAGCACAGCCATCTGCACAACTAGATGATGAAAGAGAAAAACACTTAGGGGAAAATGGAGGCATTGCGGGGAGGGGGAGGGGGAAGAAGAATTTTTTCCAATCTATTTTATCATTATTCTTTCATTAAGCCTACCTTTATGTTAAGAGCATGTAATGAGTCAAATTCATCCCAGCTGAAATTTCATTAGAATTAGTGGACTTGTATTAGGGACGCCCTTGACTATACTGTGTGGGCTTGATTTTGATCTCACTGCTAGTTTGACATTGGTGTAGCATCCATAGACATTTAATGGAGTTACTCCTTATTTCTACTGACATAACAGAACAGAATCAATCCACGTGCCGTTAAAGGTCTGGTCTACACTACCGACCTATACTGGTATAACTTCATTGCTCCGGGGGGTGAAAAATCCTGCCGACATAGCTATCACCTCTCGGGAAGGTGGATTAACTCCATGCATGGGAGAGCTCTATCCTGGCAATTTAGAGCATTTTCATTAAAGTCTTACAGTGGTGCAGCTGCACCGATGCAGCAGTTTAAGTGTAGACATGCCCTTTAGGTAGAATGCCAACTCACTCTGCACTGCTATCATTCAAGCTTTATTGATTCCAACTCTTTTTTTAATTAGGGTGTGGTCAACTCTTTCAACACGAGTTCACTGATTGACACAAAAACTAATTCCTGAAAGAGTAATAATCTATGGCAGGGTACATGTCTTCGGACTCTCAGAGTCCCATGTCTCTTGGGTCTTTGAATACATCGGCACAATTTTCTATGGTTCTGGTTGTCTAATTTTAGTTTATTGCCCGTATGAGAGGTGCGCAGTGTTACTTCGATGCTTTTCTGACTGCTTTTTGTGAACCCTATGCTTGGCATGCAGGACATTAGTAGAAGCATTCTTCCTTTTGTAACTGAACATTATACATTATAAGTACTGAATTAAATAGGTTTTTCCCAATTTTTACTGTGGGTGGGGATGGATTCTTCCCATTTGCCAAAGCAATTTCTTCCTCTGCCCCTAATGTTATTGCAGGGAATTGATAAATGTACTCACAGCCAGGGCATGGTCCTGGATGCCACTATCTCAGTGGGAGTGGAGTGTGAAACTCAGGAATCACTCAGGATCTTGCAAGATCTAGCATTTAGGGCTTTATTGCAAGTCCTGAGTAAAGGGCCGCGCATACAGTTGTGCTAACCCAGGAGCAGAGCAGGGCCCTAATCAACACTTAGAGTCACAGTCTGGTCTTTGGCTTCCTCCCTTGCTTCAGAGGAAAGTAATTTGCTACTAGTTTGCATCAGTAGCAGATGACTTCTCCTGGCGTGAGTTTATCTGTATTGGCCAGTGTAATGGGCCACAGAGCCCTGGCTACTTCCCACTCATTCCCCATTTTGTATAACAGTCTGATAAGACAAACCATGAATCCTGTCCAGTTATTCAGTGCTAGAGTAGTACAGTGGCTTGTTTCTAAACTATTTCTAAGGCACTTGTCACCTTACCCAGATGGACTAGGCACCTGTCACAACAGAGAGAAGGTACAATCCCTGCCATGAATATACAGATTAAGGGTTTAATTCTCCAAGGAGCTTCTTGTGAGAAGATCCTTGTACTGGGCATTTACAAATTGAGTAAGGTATTAAGTAATATGAAAGACATAGTGAAAACTTCCTCAGCCTAAAAAGAGTCAGGGTAATCAAACCTCAGCTTTCATACGAAATTCTGGTTAGCCTGAATACATCATTGCAGAAATGACTGAGTGCACTACTTTTCCTTTCTTTTAAAATACACTTTCTTATGAAGCAATATTAGCCACTTCTGGAGCGAGGCAGCATACCATGCTAGCTGGATTTGCTGATTTCATCCATTATGATGGATTCTACATAGGTCTCAAAACTTATCTAACAAAAAAAAAAATTAAGTACCAAACCTTAAGTATTTGGAGAAAAAATAAGCTTCTATACCATACACCCAGTAGCTCTAGCACAGGGAATACTACATGGTGTTTTAACCAAGTAGCTTTGTGGTTTAATACAAAACAACTGATATCAGCATTTAATAGATTTTATTGCATAATCAGCATTGTGCTCATTACATCTGCCCAACAGACACAGAAAAAATAGCTTTATGAAAAAAAAACCTACAAAAATGTACAATATACAGGAGACCAGATCCAAGCTGATATAATTAACAGCTTGTACATGACATTGTTCCTTTTTTATATATAATACAGATTTATTTATAAATGGGCAGGCACAAAGACAAAAAGCTTCTTAATCTGTTCACTAAAATGGAATAGTAAGGCCACACAATGATTTCTATGCTATTGAGTTTCTGAAAGTAAACATGTAATCCATGGCAATGTTGTTGGAACCGTTAACTGTGAGGCAGGGGGTTAAACTGCCCACAAAACTTCTGCAGTTTGACTCCAAACTTCAATTACTTCATTTACAAACTAAGTTTCGTGTCTGAGGAGTTCAAGTAATAAAAGAACAATGTTACCTATAGGCCAATTGTTAAAAAATATTATATGTTAAATACATTTAGTTTTAGTATTCTTCAGGTAACATTTCCATAATCTAGTATCGTGGCATTGTTTTTATTACCAAGGATATTTGTGTTTTAAAATTAGTAGAGATGGGCCCAAATTGGAACACCAGAGCCAAATGTCCCTGCACTTTGGGGAAGTTTGGATCTGCATACCTGCAGCACAGGGCATGCTCTAATTATCGGTTTGCAGTCATTGTTTCAAAAAAGGCTTTTCTGATGAAGGGACAAAGAATAAAATATGGTCCATGGTCTGAGCCCATGAATTCCTTGACTCCTTGCTTGAATGGTTAAAAAAGAATTTCCCAATCAGATTAGTCTAAAGCAAGACTTTACATTTCAAAAAATTAATTTGGGGCTAATCAGAAGATGTGGACCAGAAGTATAGAACTCTCAGCTTTGGAAGCATCTCAATTTCCTCCCCACCAAATTCTATTTTTGGAGGTAAAATTACAGAGAGGCCAATGTGACAGCCTGTTAAGTCAAGTCAGGCCTTTCTGACTTCTGAAGTGTTCTGATAACAGGTTTTGGATGATTTTTAAATGACAATTTCTTGGTCCATGGCTGTGAAAAATCATTTTTCTTTCTTTATGCAGCAGAGACTTCAAGGCTACACCAGTTACCAGGAGATTGCTTGTTTCAGTAGTTAAAGTGCTGAGGACATAGCTGTATTGGCAGTGATAACAAGTCACATTTAAAACACGATGATGATGCAACTAACAAGGTTTTTCATTACGGGAAACTTCAAACTGATTTAGAACCTTGAAAGTACACTTCCTAAAAATAGCACTGTGGTAAAGAGGATTATAGCTATGCAAAATGTAAAGAGCTCAATAAGAACTCCTGCTTTAGGATGTACATTAAGCTGTTGCCCTATTGATATCCGGAAGATATTTGACCCCATATAGAGCACTGCACAATTGGCAAGGTGCACTAGAGGGTACTTTCCCCCTCTTTTCCTTTCTCTTGAAACATAAATTATTGGCCACTGCCAGTGGCAGGTTACGGGTCTACATGAGCCATGTTCTGGTCTTGTATGGCAATAGTTACATTCCTACAGTACTTTAAAAACATACTACAGCAATAAGATTTATCTGTAGCTATTCTTCTGAGTGGCACTTCAGAGTCAAAGGGCAGTAAAAATAACATTTTTAATGTTATATTCGTAATGTAAAAAATTGTAATGGTAAAACACTCTACAAATAACTGTCCTAGTTATACATTTAAAACAGACACATTTTTCTAAGTCTTCAAAGACAGAGGCAATTGTTTTGTAAAACTTAAAGCAAAGTCATTTGAGCTAATCCAAATGATTTAATAAAAAATATTTCATTTCAGTTAATTATCTGTTAATCAAATAATTAACTGCTGTAAAATTAATCCATGAAATTTGACAGCAAGAATGCATTTTTATAGGCTTGAAATGTAATTTATTACATACATATTTGTTTATAAGTGTGAAAAATGGTCTCTCTGTGTTATGAAAATGTGCTCAGTAGTGTTTGTACAAGACCTGCATTATCCTTATTTGCTCAAGATTTAACAAATTTGTCACAATTCAGTCTAACAAATGGTACTGGGAAGGCAGGTTTATATTTTTCATAGCAGAATTGGATGAGATTTTCAGGTCTCATACTTGATAACAATTATAAGGATAAACTAATTTCAGTTATCTTTGTCATCCATGAATTAGGCCCCAGAATCTCTATTCAGGGAAGCATTTATGCAAGTGCTTAAGTGATTTCCTGAATCAAGATCCAAATCCCGAAAAATTACAGAGCAGAGCAGAATCTCTTACTTGTGAAATTGTCGTTGGCACTGTTACTGAAAGGCCCCTCAGGACAGCATTGAAATATTTGCTTGTGTCTTTTTGGTTGGTTCTCTGAATCCTTAAAATCTATTTAATTTTAAAACAAAACAATTATTTTAATTTCTTAGATATATTTCCAAGTGTGTTTAAACTTCCTGCTTCTTACACCTCTCTCTCAGGGATTGATACAAAGCCCACTGGAGTCAATGGGACTATTTCCACTGACTTTAGAGCACCCCTTTACTTACCTCTTTGAAGGTTCACTATGATCCACCTTCAGTGGAGTCAAAATCCTTACTGGCAACAGACAGTCTGCCAGCAACATACACCAAATCATTTTGTACCTAATCCCACTGACTTCAAAGGGAATCTTTTCCCTGAACTTTGATGGCCCTAAGGCTTTTTGTGAGATCGCTCCAAATCTCTTACCTCCTCCTATATTGCTCGTATACTGTATTAAAGTGTGTATGATTATTGGCAGTGAATTGATGAACACCTAGAGCCATATATTGAAATCTTACTGCCCTAAGTAATCTTTTCTTGAACCTGTAGTTTCACTGATTTCAATGAGTCCTTAGGTATGTAAGGATTTTACAATCAGACCCTTAATATTTATCTTTTAAAAAGGGGGGACAATTTTTCCCTTCCTCCCAAATAACTTTTTAAAAATTATTCCAAAGTTCAGGTGGCGCATCGAGATGTTCGGTAAAGCAAACAATTGTACGTAATTATTCAATCAGTTCTGTTTGTCAGTTAAAAATATTTCAGGTGTAGTAAATTGTATGCAGTGAATGAGAAGAGAACTGTGAAACTGGCACTTGTTAAATATGACTGTTAGGAATAAAAAACACAGCAGTGCTAGCCCCATCCTCCTTCAGAGGAGGTGTAATGTCAAGGGGAAAGCCACATTTTTCAATGTCTACATTACAATCACTATAGTGGCACAGTTGCAGCTACGCCACTGTAGCATAGCCACTTACGACAGTGACTTAAAGGATTTTTCTGTCAATGTAGTTAATCCACCTCTCCAAGAGGCAGTGGCTAGATTGATGGAAGAATTCTTCCATTGACCTACCTTCGTTACAGTGTGGGAGTTGGAAACCTAACTCTGTCACACGAGGCATGAAGTTTTTCACAGCCCTGAGTGATAATGTGAGGTCAGCCTAAGTTTTAGGTGTAAACCAGGCCTGAAATGTAAATGTCTCCTTTATAATGGCCCCAAAAACCACAGGTAGAATATAAAATCTTGCCAGACAGTGAAAAGAGGGAAGGACCAAAGAAGTGGTATTTGGATCTATAGTAGGTTTAGACTGGGATTAAATTTCATAGCCAAATCAGGGCTAAGATCATGGGCTTGAGTATGACAGTCCAAAGTTTCATAAGTTGTTCTAATGAGATCTCTACCAACCTGAGCCAAAATCTTTGAGAATACATATTCATCGCATCCAAATGCAAAACCGGGTCTCTTCTAGTTGCAGATCCAAGCCAGAATTACAACAACAGGTTCAGATCTGGGGAAGCTCTCCTAAAATTCAGAGGGTTTCTTTTGGTCTATCAAGAACGTTGCACAGGACCCAAGACAGCTGTGATTTTACAGAGGTCTATTTCATAAATTGAGATTGGTATGCAGTGAGGACCAAGTCCTATGATGAGCTAAGCGCTCTTAACTCATATTGAAATCACTGGGAGGGCACAATGATCTGCCGCTTCACAGGAACAGGTCCTTGATGTACACAATATGTCAGCTGTTTACTTTGTAGAAACACTTTCGGGATGCATAGAGCTGCTCATCTTATGCAAGTGTTTTGGGCCATTGTCTCTGTGTAAGTGCGCATCTGATGGCCCCTTCCCTACCCCTAGTGTTCCATTCTGCTCTGCCTACTTGAAGCTCAGACAGCATTACCCCCTTGTTGCACATTAGGGGTGAAATCAGAACCTCAGACTTAAAGCAGTGCCCAGGCCTCATGCTTGCCCTCTGCATGGGGGTGAATTCTACCATGGGTGAAGAGGTCTCCCTGTTTGGCTGGTGTGACTGCATTCACCCATATGGCTTAAAGGGTGCAGAAGGCCCTGCCTGTGGCCTCCTTTAGTGGGTATATTTTACCCATAAGGCATTACTGAGTCAGGGCTCTATCGCAGTAGGAGTATCCTTCAGAATTGGGCCCGAAGGGCATCTACTGGCAATATGAGCAATTAAGCTTTCCTCTAGGGCCCTTACCACATGCTGCCAGAAAGCTCCTACTTAAAACTCCATCCTTATGATATCTTTATTTTGGGAAGGATTTTCAACAGCACTCAGCATTTCTACCCATCGAAGTCAATGATCAAACTTTCACTGATTTCAATGGGAGCAGAGTTAGGCCAACACTGAGGGCTTTTGAAAATACCATCCATATATTTCGGTCTTTTATATTTGGGAGCCAACAAACACCAGAGACAGATAGAGTTAGCATCATTATTTGTATTCAAAGTATGTACATCACTCACTCTCACTATTTGTTTAAGCTTCTACACATTTCCCAGTGAGGCAGAGTACTTTTGAAGACATTTTCCTGTAGTATAGAATAAGGAAATTATTTTAAAATATTTATTGTTTGATCCTTCTCTTAACACACTGATGTATGTTTCACCAATTATTTTGGAAAATCAGCTACTAGCTATGAATCCATTTCAGCATGGACAGGGTCAAGCACTTAGTTTGATAGAATAATTGTAACATTAGGTGATATCACTCCTTTTAAAGGCTTTTATGACTACTCGAGACACACATTTAATGGAAAAACTTTGAAAATTATTTTCCCAACATCAAAAATACACCTAAAGAATATTTTTAAATGTTCTTACCATTTGTGACTAGCACATCATTCAAACATGACAGCTGGTAAATCATACAAGCAGGCTGGATTTTTTTAAAGAAATGTGCTGTATTAGCCCCACTAAGGAGTGAAGTACTTCAGGTAAATCTAAGGCAAACTTAATTGTCTTAACGCAGCTGATGGATGTGACTCTGCTTAATTGCAGAAGGTCATTAATAAATGGAAATGCCACAGCTTGTGCCCACACACACATCTCTTAGTATGAAAAGGTGTTAAATTAGAAAAATCATGTCACTCTACAAAAATAAACAAAGGAATCATGGCCACTGTTAGAAAAATATTCTTTCAAAAACATATTTGCTGTTATTGAAAGTCATAGTTTGGACTTCCTTCCCACAAAATTAGTAAATAAGAAATATGCATAAGAAACAATTTATGTAATGGATACTGTATTTGTGAATGATCTAGCTTTACTCAAGCAGTTCTTGATAAACATTCCTTTCACTTTTGTACATGTACAGTACATTTATCTATGCTCTGTCTGTGTATGTCGACTGATAAGGATTTGTTTTTGGGGGGATAGCAAAATATTTTAGGGCTAGAGATACCTAGATCAAAGCTACTGTTTCATAGGTTACCTTTCCTAGCCATATTTTTCATACCTCTTGCCAGGGGAATAAAACTCATTATTAGGGCCCAATCCTGCAAACATTATTCGTGTATCTTTACTCACATGAGTAGTCCCATTGACTTCAATGAGACTGTTTGCATTAGGTAAAGCTATTCACATTGTATTGGCAGGATTGGGCCCTTAGGTTTATTTATTTGAGCACTGTTCTGTGCTTTTAAGTGAAACTGAAGTTAAGGGGAGTTTTCTGGAAGGGAAGTTTATGATAAAACAGTCATTTTGTGCATCCACTACACATGGCACTTTGTTTTTGTGGAGTCTTGCCTGGTTTTTGAAGTATGGCTAATGATTAATCCGCTAATGATTAATTGTGAAAACATAGACAATTAATTTTAAAATGCACATACATGTATATGCATGCTGTGTGAAACTACACTGTTCAGGTTTTGATTTTTTGGATGAAAATGTTTACTAGTGGTAAGAAGCCTAAAACCTGGTGAATGTAAATAATGAACCTCCTACTAAGTTCATTTGAACTTTGAAAACATGTGCTAATATGATAAGCATGTGTCTAATCTTTGCAGTTCCAGTTGTAAAGCAGAGTGAGAGATTAATAATTAGCAAAATACCATTCAATTTAGAACTCATGAGAACGGCCATACTGGATCAGACCAGTGGTCCATCCAGCCCAGTCTTCCAACAGTGACCAGTGCTAGATGCTTCAGAGAGTGAACAGAACAGGGCAGTTTATCTAGTGATCCATCCCGTCATCCATCCCCAGCTTCTGGACGTAAGAGGTTAATGGACACCCAGAACATGGGGTTGCATCCCTGACCATCTTGGCTAATAGCCATTGATGGACCTGTCCTCCATGAACTTATCTAGTTCTTTTTTTGAACCCGGTTGTACTTTTGGCCTTCTCAACACCACCTGGCAACAAGTTCCAAAGGTTGACTTTGTGAATAAGTACTTCCTTATTTTTGTTTTAAACCTGCTGATTATTAATTTCATTGGGTGACCCCTGGTTCATGTGTTATGTGAAGGGGTAAATAACACTTCCCTATGCACTTTCTACATACCATTCATGATTTTATTAATCACATCCGCCCTGCCATTCCTCTCTTTTCTAAGCAGACCAGTCCCAGTCTTTTAAATCTCCCCTCATATGGAATCTGTTCCATACCCTTAACCATTTTTGTTGCCCTTCTCTGTGCTTTTTCCAATTCTAATGTATTTTTCTGAGATGGAGCAACCAGAACTGCACACAGTATTCAAGATGTGGCTGTATCATGGATTTAATATAGTGGCATTATGATTATTTATTTATTATCTATCCCTTTCCTAATGCTTTGCAACATTCTGTTTGCTTTTTTGACTGCCATTGCACATTGAGCAGATGTTTTCAGAGAACTATCCACAATGACTCCAAGATCTCTTTCTTGAATGGGAACAGCTAATTTAGAGCCCACTGTTTTGTATGGCTAGTCGGAATCACGTTTTCCAGTGTGCATTACTTTGCATTTATCAACACTGAATTTCATCTGCCATTTTGTTGCCCAGTTTGTGAGACCTCTCTTTGTAACTTTTCAGTTTGTTTTGGACTTAACGATCTTGAGTAATTTTCTATCATCTGCAAACTTTGCCACCTCACTGTTTGCCCCTTTTTCCTGATCCTTTATGAATACATTGAACAGCTCTGGTGCCAGTGCAGATCCTTGGGGATTAATTAATTTACCAATTCTCTTTTCTCAAAAAATATATACATTTTAAAATGTCTATAAACATTTTCATACATAGAAAACATCCTTACACATAAAATCTATTGTATTTTCATTAACACCTAATCTTTGCAGCATTTCTAACCTTACTGATACATTTTAGCCTCGCAAAATGATCATTAAAAGAGTACAACCAGTATTTGCAGATAAAAGTAACTTTACAGTAGTTTTTTTTTTTTTTTGCAATATCTCTATCTTTGCATTATGGAATATCACAAATACTATTGTAATTGTCAAGGCTTTTTATGGTGACTACTGTAATGGACTGTTGGCTGGATCTATCATGCAATGCTTACACAGACACAACCTCTTGACTAAATTCAGTAGGAGTTTGGCCTGAACAGAATCAGGACTAAACATTTGGAGAGTACAGAAGCTATGTATAAGACACCAGTTGTGTGTATGTGCTTATAATATCTGTATTTAAGTATATTTATACCCAGGCCCATTGCATATATGTACTCATTTTATATGATATATTGTATTTATCTCTATATAGGTATAAAATAATGTAGAAAGGATTATATAGAGAATATCACGTGCACATATATACATGCACACTTTCCTACACACTTATTTGGCTGACAATATGGAAAACACAATTTAGGGTGGATTAAGGTCAGTCAGACTAGATACACAACTATTTCATGCATCTCCAGTAGAATTTTGAAAAAAACATTTCAGACAGGTACACTTTTTTTTTTTTAAACAGATCAAACCTAGTATTATGTGACTGGCTAAGGCACCAGGAAGATGGTGATACTATATCAGGGCCTGCTTGCTGGTGTACAATTAGGAGTTTCATAGTGTTTTCATTATAAACCCTGTAATAGATTTAAGAATTGTGTGGGCTGTAATTTTGCATACAAGATTTTAGAATGTGGGATTTTTTTTTAATGAAAAAGGCAAATTAGCTTGATCATTTTGAAATCATATACTTTTTTTTAAATAAAACAATGGTCTATTTTGGAATATTTGAGTGCTTGTATTATTCAAATGTGACTGATTTAAAATTTTAAATATAGTAAGCAATTAGTACAAAAATGGTCTTATTGTATGTACTTGAATACTATTTTTAAAAGGACAAACCCATGAGCTGTATGTATAGACTTTATATTTCCAATTTAATATTATTTTACCACATACAATGAATAAAACAGGATGCCCATCTTGGACCCTTCATGATTTAATGGTAAGAATGCATATTTGTAAAGTTGTCTAAAATATGTGACAGGCTGCAGTCTACTGTATGAGCTGCCATACATTTACATGAGGGATTTTGAGGATCACAGCTAAGAAAAACATTTGCAAATAGAAAAGAAATGTACATTTAAATCATTTCCTGGTGTGTTTATAAAGAGAAAAATGCTTTTGGATTCACCCATTTCTACAGCTGGCCACATCTTACAGAACCCCAAGTGTACAATGTTTATGTGGTGTGGTTTTTGTTGACATGTTGGTAGAGCTGGAAGAATATTCTGTCACTATTCCCTCAAATATATAAATGAGTTCATGCTGGCTCTTCTCATGCTCTTTTTTCTGAGAGAAAGCAAGGAAATACAAGTTATTGGGCTCAGTACTGGGGGAAATTTCGTAGCCTGCTAGATCATGTATTCACACCTCTGTATAAGACCCCTTCTGGTCTTAAAAATAAAAATCTAAGAAGTTATGAAGTAATTGAGTTTTACTGTCCCGAACATTGGCGGGAACTAAAACTAGAATTTTCATGTGTGAGTATTCATTCCAGAAGTGCATCTGTTTTCATCCAATCAGAGAATTGAAATACCTTGTGACTTTAACCACAACTAACCAATACAGAACAAATATCAAATGCTCCACATGAACCATTCACAATGAACCTACAGTGTGGAAATAAAAAATGTTAAATAATGAAAGTATGCAAGGAAGTCACAAGCTGCTTCTTACAGGTATTCTGAGAACAATAAGGAAGGCTAAATTAGTTGGATTATAAATTGTTCATTGTGAATCATTCATTCAGCTCTGCTTGAGAAAGTGGGCCGGCATGTAATTATGACATAAATGTAATTACTTTTTGCTGTTCTGTGTTCTATACAGCGCCTATGTCAGATGTGTGCATAAGGAAATTAATGATAAATGTGACTGGGAACCCCAGTTTTCATAGGGGTGAACTGAACTAACCAGGGGATGATGCTCAGAGTTTGAAATACGATGATACTCAATGCTTTCTCCATCAGTTGGTTATTTCAATACCACTTGTCATCTCACTCACCTGTCTTAGAATGACACTGTTGTCACAGGTTCTGTCTGATTAGAAACTGGAGTAAAGTACCTCTGCCTGGGGGACTTTTGTTCTAGTTCAGGAATTTCTGTCACATGCTGCCGCTGATGAAAAAATCTCCCTGATGCTTCCGGATTGCTCATGACAAATGAAGAATTCGGATTTCTCACTGATGAACTGAAATAGTGGGAAAACAGTGTATGGCCAGACTTAATGAGTAACACTGAAAGCTACCACAGCAGCTGTCACTGATTGTAGACCTCCCTTATGTTGTTACGGCATTTATACTTAGTTTCTCTCTCTCAGTGACAGTGAAGAAAAAGCCCATTTAATGGGGGTTTAATTTTCCATTTCATTTATTTTATGCTTATTTGACGTGCATTGTTACAGTGTATTCAGGGCTGTGCCACACCTCCAGAATCATTTGAGAGGCCACTGTTGTATCACAACTAAACTCATTACATCCTCTCTTCCTATGCATGTCTGTATCTTTATGCTGTGCACAGAGTACCGAGTGCAGTAGTTAGCTTACACAAAGAAAAATTCACACTGCTACTGCTCGTCTGAAAACAAGTTATAATAAAATACAATATTCCTTTATAAAATAGTGTTTAAATACTAACACAGTGCTTTACATCTGTACTTCCGTTGTATGTATGAAGACCTGTGTTAAGTTTTTGGCAATCTGACTCATTTACTTCTGAAATCACAGACTTTAATGGAAACACATTGTGCTGACACACAAAACAAACACATGAAGACAGCTAAACTGGAATTTAAGAGACAGGAACAAGCTTTGGTAGAATTGGATTATTTAAGAATAGCCATTACACATGTAACAACATGTTAGTCTGGGTTTATGGTCCAACATTTTTAGAACACAAAAAATATTCTCTTCAACAATATTAAATTACAAATAAAAGACAGAAAAGTACTGCCAACCTATTTATCCCCTTCCATATAAGCTCTATAAGAGTCAGATCGTTCTCCTAAATACCATGTCAATACTGTTGCACATCATTTGAATTAAATTTACCCTTAACAAAATCAGGTGATTTTTTTCTTGCTTGTAGGGAATAATTAACTAACTAATGATAAAAGCATCAGATAAGCTATGCTAAGGAAAAGAATTGTCTACTTGTGACTTGCAAGACAGAAGATTTATTTGGAATGGTGTCAATGTGATATCCTATGTTAGCAGTGTATTGGACTGTAGAATCAGATTTTGAACTTAGAGGAAGACTCCAACTCATTGAACATGACTGCAAACAAAATCTCTTTGCTTTAATTTAGTTCAAAATATCCTGTACAGTCTACACTGAACTCAAACAGAATTATGATTGTACAACAGACATTGTAACATGAGTAAAATGGATGTGATGGAAAATAAGTTGTGCCAGGTGAGCGCTCTTGATTGACATCAGTCTATATAGCATATCTGGTATCAAATTTATCTCCATTGTGCTAAAGGTAAGAATAGTTTAAACATAATAAAACAAACTCTTTTCTCATTAAGACAAGACAAGACATTTTTACAGCTTTTCAAGACTTCAAATGTTGAATCTCAAGTTCCCTACTGAGTTACTTAATGTTTGCTTCGAAACCAAAATATAGGCTTCATTAGTGCCAACATCATGGTAACACTTTGGATTCTATAGTAAGCTCAGTTATTTTGAGCCAAATGTTTTTTCCCCCGACATATACTGTTTGTGCTTCATGCTTAGATCAAGTGGCCTTTTGTTAATAACCAGAAAAGTAGCAGTTCAAGTACAACAACATTTTCCCACCCAAGAAAGCTGTAATGCAGGACAGTTGACCTAAAAAATTGTAAGCATGAAGTGCACAGCCATTTGCAATAAACAGTTACCAAATTGGACTATGTGCAGAATGGTGGACTAAAAAATAAGTACTGGAACCACAACTTTTATCCACTTTGATATGTTTCCTGAAAGGGGAAATAATCAATTATAGTCTTGATCATGCGTAAAACCACTCGAGAAACTACCAAAAAAGAGTTTGCCATTTGAGAAATTAACGTTGGTTTAACCAGTTTTAATTGTACAAAGAACGAGCCAATGGACTTTCCATTCTTTGCATGTTTGCTCCCCTCATGGGTCCATTACCTTTCACAAAGAAATTTTTAACTATCAAACTTGTCCATAAATTTTGCCGCTGAGGGTGAAACCATCCAGTTAGCATATACACTATCATTTGCATATCTTGAAAACACAGAGTTAGTGCCATCGAATCTTGTGAGTGGAACGGGGCTCTCCTCAGGCCAGTTCGGGTATGACATGCCTAAAAATGAAAACAGATAATTTTTTCTGCACTGAAGAACCATAACTTCATGTGCAGACAGTAAGGCCCTTGGCAAAACTCCGTTCAATACTTTAAGCCAGACCACTGGTTTTTGTCCCCAATCAATTGATATAAATTGTGTTTCAAAGCCCCAAAGCACAAATTCTGCTGAAGGCAAACACCCTGAACAAATAAAGTGCTGTCTTGATAAAAAAAAGTATGTATCTCATATAATCCAATAAAAGTTGTTAATTTTTCTTCTGATAGCCTCCAACTTTTTGCAATTTTATAGTTTCATGACAACATGATTACAAATTGCTTTGCCAGAGAATTTATTGCCACTGGAAGTTCTTGCTGTACAAACAATGCTCCAAGCAGTAATACGCCCATTTAAGGCAGGACCCAATCTCCATTCTAGTCAATGAAAGTATTTCCTTTGACATTAATGGGTGTCTTTCCATTGGCTTCAATAGGTTTAGGATGAGACTCATATCACCCATCACGATCTCCCAGTAGTACAATGGGCTGCAAGGTTCTGAGCACTCTGGCTCTGATCCAGCTATATATTTAAATACAGGTTTAAAGTTAAGCATATAAGTAGTCCTACTGACATCAGTGTGCTACTCATAAATGTAGAGTTAAGGTCATGCTTACATATTTTGCTGGACTGGGCCCAGAGTGCTCAGCATCTTGCAGATCCAGCACTATATGCAAAAACATACCAAGGCCAACATTTTCAAAAATAGAAGCTTAATTTTGTTGCCTATTTTGGCACCTAAATAAGTGCCGAGATTTTCAAAAGCATTCAGCAATGGGAACTTCATTGGGAACTGTTGAATTGGAACCTTTTGAAAAGCTGACCACTTATTTAAAATCTCAAATATGTATTAAGGAACCTAACCTTGGGCACCTAGTTTTGAAAGTCATGTCTGGTGAGCAGAGGGAAAAAAGACCCAAAGATATTTACTAATTACAAATACAGAGAGTAATGGAAAAGCTTCAGGTTTTAAAAAAGTTTTACTGCTTGAAGAATGAAAAAAAAATTATCTTTGAAGTTAGTAAACAGCCAAAAACATGTAGAATATTTAATCAGGAAACAAAATATAGGAGTTTTGGCAAGAACCATTTTTACTGTCCATCTCACCACCACAATATGAAAGCACATGTTCCTTTTCAAAACACTTGCTACATCATTCAATCAGGGCTTAGTGCTGACATTTGCATGATAAACCAAAGGATGTGAAAACAGTTAAAAGTATTTTTACAGTGGCTATCACCAATTCAATTTCCAAAAGACTGTATAGATGCCCTCAGTCTCCCGTCTTCTGTAAATTGTAACCTGATCCCATCCCATGTCATGTTAAGCAGAATTTTCTGCCCAAGCAGCAGCGGAGATTCAGAAATCCGTCTGGATAAACATAAAACTGTAACAAATTGGGCCTCACTATTCAACTGAGCCCCCCCGCAAAAATGTTTAGCAAATGTTTTTTTTAAATCTATTACTTAAATTAGAGATGTAGAATCTAACATATTTCCCAACTCCACCCCCCAACACAAAAGACTATTTTAATCGGATATTCAGTTCTTAGCCTTTTAAAATTTCCCCTGAGAGTACTTCCCTGATCTATTTATTTCTCTTTATCATATGATATATAGATATAGATATATATGGTGATTTTACTTATTTTCACATCCTTTTTTAATCTTTTTTTTAAACACAGCTGCAAGACGCCTAAAGTATAATCCTGATGCAAAGTTTGACATTTACAAATAAAAAAAGCTTTCCAAGCAAATTTTGATTGGCTTCATTCACACAAGAAACACTCTAATGGGGTTACAGAGTCTGAAGATAGTGCAGAAGAAAAAATTCACTTTTTGTGTGTGTTGCTAGAATCTAGTAAATGCATGTGAAATTCTACCATAGAGTTTGTTTTCAATCCATGTGGAGGGAAGGGTTCGAGGGAGGGGAGCATTATTACAGTCCACGAGTGGTGTCTCCTCTTCTGAGAGCCCGTCATCATAAAGTAAGGAGTCAGCAGGTGTGGAAGCTGCAAGATCTAAGTAGTCCTACCAAATAAATAAATAAAAGGCTAGGTTACAATAAGCAACAAAGTCATTCCTCAGTTACAGTTGCTAACAAATTTCTGGGCTCCCTAAACTGGGCAACTGCAAACTCAAAGTGGGCCCTTCTATAGAGAATACCAGCTGCTTAATCTCCTGTTTTCTGCAAGAGTAGTGTCCTTGGCAACGCACTTGTTTGCAGAAACACTAGACGTGGTTCAATAGAAACATGCTCAGTTAGTGCTTCTCCTGTTGAATGCTGCTTGCCAACGAGTCAACACAGCACTCAAAAATCTATATATGATAGATATGCTTTAACTTCAGCTTTCCTCTAAGCCTACGATTCAATGGGAGGATAGGGCGCTTAACAATGCCTGGAAGGTGTTCTCACCATTTCGCAGTATTTGGCCCACAGTTCTGTTCAGGTTGCTGGTGGTTTTGTTTTTAACTATGATAACCATTTCAGACAACACTGCCCAGTTCAGTGTTACTGTCCAGTCACTAGATTATCCCAGATATTCTGTCTGTATACGGCATACAAAGCAGACAACTTTTGGGGTTGGAAATCTACTTTTAGTTCAATATATTGCTCTTGTAATAGCCTTTTGGAACCTCAAAAAATAAAACTTTGCTCTTACTTTGCCTTTCACCACCACTGATTTAACTTTGATTTTTTAATTTTCCTATAGGCGCATAAAGGCTCCCTTCTGTTCACTTCTTAATCTGTGCCCAGGAACACATGCCCAAGCCCAGAATGGGCTAGTTCATATGTTCTCCCTCTGCTGGATTTGTAACAGAGAACAACATTACCTAGAGAGTAACTATTGCTGGAGATTTCTAATGTTTTTGTAAAACAGGGATTTTATAAATATATAAGTACATACACACACTTATTTTTAGTCACCAGCCTCTACTTCTGTGTGCACATGTACTCTTATGTGTGCTCATTCAGCTACACATGCCCTCTTCCAGCACACACAGATCACTGGATTTTTCCATGAAAAACTTCCATTTTCTAAGCCGTATCAAATAAGTGCACGTACAAGTATGAATACTGGAAAATGTCCACTGAGGTGGACATACATTTGCAGTGTGTACTAGGGACTCGATCCTGCAAGGTACTGACGGAGATTCTCATGGGCTTTAAATTAAGCGCATGCATAGGTGTTCTCCTGGATCAGGATGACAGTGCTCAGCAGTGTGTAAGACGAAGTCCTAGATGAGGATGTGTAAAGGCTCCACACTGACAATGAGGTCCTTTGAATTCCCATGAAAATCTCTTATCAGATTATGCATTTTAAAGTAGACAGATTTGGAACCAAACCGCTTTAATATTTTGTTGCTGTTATCACATCTTTAAGACATCCCAAGTCAGAAATGACACAATACATTGCAATATTTTAGTCATTTAATTTGAGACTTCCTATTGCTTAATTATTGAGTAATGCAAATTAAAATTAACTCTGCAACAATACATTTGGAAACAATACTAAGGAAACTAAGTGGTAAAATAATCAAGCACACAACATTTCTAGGTCTGAAATCTTCAAAATCACCATACAAAAAAAAGATGGAACTGCTTTTGGAAAGCTTTCTGCCATCTGGAAGAAATAAGGTTTTTGGATGCCTTTAATCCTGATCAAAATCAGAACTTTTCTTATCAGAAACTTATTTCCCTGTGCTACACCCAAGCTTTTTGGATTGTTAACATTCCCTACTAGTTTTCATTAACTGTGCAAAACTCAGCTTGCAGCAGACTTACCCTACTCTTCACCATCATTTTCTCCAGTTCTTTGCTGATGTCAGCAAAGGTTGGCCTCTTATCTGGTTCCTGTTTCCAGCATCGCAGCATCAAGTTATACCTATGAACCAAAGTAACACATAATAAGCTCCTGCATTCACAAATGGTTTGGTTTTCCTTTCTGCTCAAATAAATCAACATACAGTACAGTGATCTGGACACTTTTGTGAATGCCACTCAAAGAAATATCTCAATCTTTCCTTTTTCTTATTTATGTAGCTAAACAATTTCTCCATGGGACGAGGCCCTAATACTGCACTGAGAGTCACAGGAGTGAACCTTTACTCCCAGGAGATGCCGCGTGTAATTAAAGGCCCAGGCACGTGGATCTCTTTGCAAAATTGGTGTCAAAGAATAAGTCTACACTGCTGCTGGAAGGTGGGATTCCCAGCATGGGTAGACTCTCGCCCTCGCTCAACTCGAGCTCTTGTTCTAAAAAAGGCAGCGTGAACTTTGTGGCACTGGTGGTGGCGTGGGCTAGCCCCTCAACCCGAAGCCTGCCCAGCTTCAGTGCCGCAACCTCCACACGGCTATTTTTAACACACTAGTTGGAGCTGAGGTATGGCGAGTGCCTACTTACGCTGGTAATCACACCTCCCTGCTGACACCCTTACACTTCTCCTATGACTTCTGTTTTCTCGGATGGTCACCTGGAAGAACAACAAAACAACCAGTACAGGGGGAGTTGATAGTGACACCAATGTTTAGGCTGCCTAACACTTCCCACCTACAAGATTCTTGCAACCTTTCCTTTGAGAAACTTTCACATCTCCATTGTTTGCCTTTGGTATTTGGCAGGGGAAAGTTCCTCTGGCTACAGAAGTACTTTTCTCTTTGTTGTATGAAATTCCATTCAGCTTTTGCTGAGATATAAGCTTTCAAAATAATTTCCTTTCTCCTGCTCTCCTTCCTTCAAAATTTTGGCAGCCTGCTAAAATAATAACTGAACACATGAATATTCTAAGGCCAAGCTCCACTGCCACCAAATCAGCAGCACCGCCACATTGTTCTGGGAATAGCTGGGAGCAGCCGTAGTTGCGGGGAGGAGAAAAACCTAGACTGGGCTTCCCTCCTCTTGATCCAGCACCTGGACCGAGTGGCCCATTCTTCCCTCTGCGGACACCAAATAGGGCAGAAGCTCCCCCAGCTCCCAGAAGGGAAGAGAAAGAAAGAATGAACTGGGCCAGGCTGAGTTCCCCCATGACCACTCTTTCTGGACTCAGCAGCCCACCCAGATAACG
The DNA here is from genome assembly GCF_015237465.2 of Chelonia mydas. Lineage (NCBI taxonomy): Eukaryota > Metazoa > Chordata > Testudines > Cheloniidae > Chelonia > Chelonia mydas. The sequence continues at coordinate 66,802,641 of NC_057853.1, read as the reverse complement.
TAGTTAGATCTATAGCTTAAATGACTTCTGCTGCAGTGCCGATGGTTCAGGATTCAAACCCTGATCGTGCTCAGCTGTTCACAGAAGAAAGTGGTTTTACTTTTTTCCTTAAAAAAAAAACAAAAAAACCTTTTGAAATTATATTAAAGAACCCTAAATTATAAGAATGCTGTTTAGGTTGCAAATTCAAGCACTTGAAAGTTAAAAAATGCCAGATATATGATTGGCTGTACAACCTTAATTCACACCCTCCCCTTTGGGCATATGCATTATGATACTATGTGATCATGTCATTAAAGACTGTCTCAAAAACACATGTGCATAGGCTGGCTGAATTAAGGCTGCCCAGGAAACCATAAATCTGGCATTTCCTAACTTTTTAGCACTTGACTTTACAACCTAAATAAGATTCTTCTAATCTCACTTTTTTGGGATTTATTATATTAAAGATGGAGTGAACTGCGTCAGAAAAGTTTGCATACCTATATAAAAAAAAAGGGTATGGTTATGCATCACCCCCTCATTGCTAGACTGGATCATTTGGAGCAGGCATAGAAAAAAGGGTCTTAAGTGGTTCATCTTAATGCAGTCTTTAATGTCCTAAGATAAACATCTACCCAGGTTGTCCATCTAAGAGTGACAACAACAATAAAGCCATCAACCCTTCCTCCCCCGCAAACTTACGCAACGGGAGTAACTCAAAAAAGTATAAACAATGGAACATAATTGGGGGTGGGAAAGGGGACCTTTGAAGTGAATGCTTGAGGAAGGGAAGACAGGTGAAAATTTAAAATATTTAATTTTGCTGGGGCAAGTCTGGACTTGAGATCTATGAATTTCTGAACAGATTTAAGTTCAACAGTGTCTCCATGGTATCTCTATATATGTGATGCACGGAAAAAAATGGCTGTACTATTTACCACGTGGGCAAGGTCATTCAGAAACACCTGAAGGGATCTCGTTCTTGTTCTCCAAAATTCAAATGAAACAATGCTGTCTCATTTGAATATGTGAATATGCCTTAATAAAGGCTGATTAACATATTTCAAGCTCATTTCATGTGTTTCATTTTCAGACACCAGGGAATATCCAGGGTGATGAGATATTTCTCTCTCATTGAGATTTTCCTGGTTAATTGCCTTTTGTAAATATGACAGTTAATAACATATGAACTGTCTTACAGTCACAGATAAACTGAAATGACTCACTCACTCACAAAATGTTTGTGTTATAGAGGTATTGATTTCTGAGTGAAGGTATCTTCTCTTCAGGGTTCTGTGCACTACCAGAAAAGTTAGACAGCTTACAAACCATTTTCAGGGAATAGATGGGGCACAGATATTAAAATAACCACCTTATTTTCAGGAAAGTGGGTTCCCAGTATTTGGATGTGCTTCAACACATCTTGAAGAGGTCAATCATCACTATGTTAGATGCATTTCCCCTCCCCAGCCACAAGTTCCGAATACTCAACTGACACTTTTTCATTAGCCTGATGAGTACTTTATCCAATTTTCAGCAGGTATTTTGGCAATAGCTGCAGGCACTTGGGGACTGCATTTCTTTTTGTGCACATTTAACACAGATTGTCACCCCACCTTTCTGCCACTTTATGATGTCAGAGTTCTTTACTTTTATTAGATTGTTCTCAGACTTCTCTAAAAGTCATGCTGGAGATGGCTGTTATTGACACTGTTTCCTCCCTTTGTTCAAGGATATTTCTATTAATCCAAACAAAGCAAGAAATACTTACATTTCTTCACTGCAGTTTTCAGGTCTCTCCATTCTATAGCCGGTTTTCAGGAGGTTAAAGAGTCTTTCAGGAGCAATTCCAGGATAAGGGTTACCTCCCAGGGTTACAATCTCCCACAGCAGAACTCCAAATGACCAGCTGAAAAAGGAAGGAAAGAAGGAAGGAAGGAAGGAAGGAAGGAAACATTCACTTGAATTGCTAGGATTTAAGAGCTTAACATGGCCCCTATCCAGCAAATAGTACAGTAGCACTTAAAGGTTCCAAGATCAAGTTTCCATTATGCTAGGTGTTGTATGAACAAATAGTAAGACACAATCCCTGCCCCCATCTATTACATTCTAAATAGACAAGACAGACCAAGGCATCAACCACAATCCATCCTTCTTTGCATGCAGGTGTCTAATTTTATCTAAATGACCCCCTTTATTTTAATAGGCTTATTTGTGCTCGTTTAATGAATCAGGGCCTTAATTTTGTTCTTGGCCGAATACAGAAAGCAGCACTGGTCAATTCTATTTGGAAATCTGAAATGCACAAAAAAAAATGGTGACATTTTGATTTTTTTTTTTTTAAAAAGGGAAAAAAATTGAGTCAATTTTTCTATCCACTTTCGGACCAGCTCTAGTAGAAAGGCCTTGACTCAAAGGCCAAAAAAAAAAGTTCCCTTCTTGAGTGGAAGCCCTCTTTCAGAGAGAGAGGCTTGAGCAACCAAAATCTAACCCAGAACCCCATTTCAAACCCCCCCAAGATTTCAGTGTTCACAATGCGGGGTGAAGGAAAGCAGGCAACAGTGCATTTTTCCACTCAGGTTTGATGGGATACCTCTGAGAATAGAGTTATGTACAAAGTGTAATAAACATTCACTTTTGCCGTCTGATTTTTATGCAAGAGCTCCACCTTTAAAAAGAGACCTAGAGGAATTAGGCCCCTAAAGTCCACTGAAAGTCAATGAAAGTCAGGTGCCTAATTCCCTGAGGTTCCCTTGAAAATCCCACCTCAAAATTTTAGTCACAGAAATTGCTCTCCTCCTAACTAGGCTTCGCTTGTCTCCTTGTAGTTCTTTAAGTTATTTTTATTTTAAACAAGAGAAATGGCATTCCCAGGCCAGGACATATTCAGCTCCAAAATGGCTGTGCACAGGGGGAAAAAAAAAAAAAAAAAAAAGCAACTGCTAGTCTCACACAGCCTTACATGAAACTTTCAAACAGCTTTTTCCTGCTGATATTCTGTAAGTTCATTTTTAACCAGTCTATATCTTCCTCAAAGCTAATGCATATTTATAACGTTCCATTGCTCTTGATTAAGTCTTTTATTCTTCCTCATGCCCTTTATTGAGCCAATCGTTCCGTGCAGCCCATTAAGTTATAATTTGACCTGTAAATAATCCAGAAAAAGTGTGTGGCATTGTGGGTTTTTATTTTTAAGATTCTTTAAGTGAATTTTTTGGGGGCTCTGTAAGAGGGTGTAGCATGTTGGTAATTTCTCAATTAGCTGCAGCTGTTTGTCAGATTTGTATGTTAGGATATTGTACCTTAGTTTTGTAAACATAATGAAAATTAACTACGTGTGTGTGTGTGGGGAGAATATTTTCCATTTTATGGTCTTTGTGGATGAATAAAAATGCCATCAGAGAGAGGGGGACAGGAAGACTGTGGGCTGGCACCGGTACAATGTGTGTCTAGGTTCCAACATAAAAAGCAAAGGTTTTTGCAGCAGGGTTGGAAAAAAGAAATTACAGAAGCTGGCAACTTATACGACTGCTAGATCACTGCCAACTACTGACTATATACAAGGGTCTTAAAAGGAAGCAGCTGGAAAAAAAGAGATATAGAATTTATGAGGAAAATCCAGCATTCTGGAATGGATTTTAAGTATAGTAATAGATGGTCACTAAAACCATAACTGCATCACCCCAAACAGCATTGAATATTTGTAGATTATATTTGTGAACATGTCAATTTTTAAAAATCAATTTTCCAATAAAGTAACCCTTTAATTCTTCAGCGTTACACTGTTGGAGCCATAGTCTGGAGCATGGGGACTGTTTATAAGAGGCTGCAGGAGACTAAGCCTCCCCAAATAAGGCTGGCCCTGCAGGGGGTGCAAATGCTGCAGATGCAGTGCCGGTCACCTCCCTTTGGAGATGCGCCTTTCGAGCGCTGGAAACGAAGCTCCCTAGAAGTGGGGAGGCCCACCAAGGCTCAGACCGGGGCACCACCCACACTCTACCCTGAGGCCCCACCCATGCTTTAACCTAGGCCCTGCCCTTGCCCAGCCTATTCCCCCGAGGACTCCCTAGCCCGGCACTCACTCCTCTCCTGCCGCTCTACCGGCCTGGATGAGGAAGGAAGTAGTCATGTGAGAAGGGAAGTGGAAAGCAAATCTGCCCATGCAATCACTCTCTAACAACCGGCGCATGTATGTGCATCATGTGGCTGCAACTTGGTTGCTCATGAAGAGTCTGATCCTATTCCCATTGAAGTCATTTGGAGTTCTGTCACTGGTTTCAATGGGAGGCGACTCAGGCTCTAAATCCTTAGTCTTTTTGCTGGGTCTGCCAACAAGAGTGGGTTCTGTGGTGTGCACACTAAGAACGGGGCTGAGACCATCAAATCTCATTCCACACAGGCCACTGAAGGACAATCGGATTGGAACACCATACAGTCACTCGTGATTTAGGTTTTAATTTAATGTAATGGGTCACCTACAATTTTAAAGTTCCATATTTATCCCACCATTACTAAGAGACCGAGTCATCTGGGGTCTCTGATTTTTCCAACTTAAAACTTCCAACTTAAAAGCTGTGGCTGTTAAATATGTTACCATGTTCTTTGTTAAACTGTATAACATATAAATTGTAAGACACATCACAATTTAGACTTACACATCACTTTGTGTTGTATAGATATGATCAAATAGGGATTCGATTGCCATCCATTTAACAGGTATTCGACCCTAAGAGAAAAAACAGCAGCAAAATTACTAAGTTAGAAGGGTAAATTTAATGTTGGTGCGTTTGCTTTCACAATAAGATTATTTACACTGCACTGTGCCTCTCTGATATGCTTCAGTGGAATGACTGAAATGACATTTCATCCAATAAAAGGGAACAGTATAGGTTAGGGGGCACAGGTATAACCTCTCTTTAATCACCACTGAACTTTACAATTCATTCTAACCTAACCCACTTAGGAGGACCCAGTTTTGAAAGGACATGCATTCAATTAACGGTGATTTTCAGACATATTACATGGCAAACTCAGGCCACAGACCCCTCCTATCACACTAAACCTATACTTATCAACATGAATTGCTTGCCATCCATGAGATACACTTTCAGAGCCTAGTGGGGGTTGTGCAGGTGCAAAAGGAGATGGAGAATGAAGCTATAGGAGTAAGATCCATCCCAAATGAAAGATGTATGCTGATTCGCAACTTCAAAACTCAGGTTTAGGACAGCTTTGGCTTCTGAACTCAGGTTGCACTCAGGCAGTTACACTTGTTCAATGGCTGCTTAACAAGCTGTGCAAACCGCTGCCTTCTGCATGCTGAAATTCACGTGGTAAAATCTCAGATCTATACCAGCTATTCACAAAGATTGTGGCTGTGCAAAATGCCAATGTGATTTCCAGGATGCTTCACAACATCCACAGTGATTTGTATTTTCATAAATTTTCAGGCAATGCACATGTATTTGGAAAAAATTTCTGGATATATTCCATTCTTTCTCCCATTCTTTCCTCCTGCTCCCTCTCTACCCAAGTTATTTTTGACAGCAAACAATTGTTTCTGTTGGAAAATTGAATATGCACTCGGAGATACTATGGTGAGGAGGGCTATATCAGTATCTGTTAACTTTATGGGGGAAAATCTATATATTAGAATAAATTGTTCTCAATACTTTTTGCAGAGAAATAGATACAAAGAGCTAGCATTCCTTCAGTGTAAAGCATACATAATAGAACTGAGTGCATATTGCACAGTCTTTCCTAATATACTATCTAGTTATATTTTTAATTGTCTTTGTCCATGGTCACTTTTGTATTTGCCTCCTGAAAACATCATGCAATTGAGCATTGTTGGCTGGAATTGTACTGGAAAACAAACATCAAAAAGTCACAGTATTTGTGGAAGCCAATATTTGAAATTCTCCATGTGCGTGAATTCGTGCTGACAGCACTTTCACACTAACCCCCACAGGGAACTGAAGCAGTAGCACAGAAGACTGAATGGTCAACATAAAATAGTATGACTGAAGTTCACAAACTGAGCTAGGATACTGGCCTCATTGACATGCAAAAGGCCCACTGATTTCAGTAAGAGTTGCATGCATACAGGCTGATGGCAGAATTCGGCTCAGTGCGTTATGACGATATCTGCTATGATAATAAATAATGACAAGTCTGAACTTGTTTCATAATCTTGAGTTATCATAATAGTTCTTTTTAGGGAAAGCCATGATACGGCTAAACAATGAGAGGAGTTCTCCTAATACCACAGGAGAGGCTTTCCAACAAATTTCCTTTGCACAATCCTACAAATTAAATGTAACCATATGCTGAGTTCTGCAATGAGCACTGTGAGCAGACAGAACTATTTCTAGACAGCTGATAATAATATACTGTAACAGGAAAAATATAATTGCTTTAAAGAAAGGCATTCCAAACTGGCAGATGGGTATCTCTACTATCTATAGCAGAGATGGGCCCAAGCTCTGGCATTTGTATCTGGATTTTGAACCTTGTATATTTCAGAGCTGTTTGGAGCTGGGTTTTGGTTCAGATTATCATAGCTATAGTAGAAGCATTCATGAAACTAGGATCTGGATTTAGATTCCAAGTATGCAGTTTTCAGACAGAACTAGTTCTGATTTAAATGATTGCCAGCTCTTTCTGCCTACTTTTTCTTCAATCCCTTGTTTTGTGAGCTTGGCAGTTATGAAAAGAGAGGGAGAGAGATATTAATGGCTTTTTTATATAAAGTAGCAAGATGAGGCCCTAGATTTTGTACCCTAAGTAACTTACATACTAACAGCTATAAAAAAAATTACGACCTGAAAAATACTTGAAAGGAAATAGGATTATATTTGAATATATTTGTCTTTATTATTGATAGAGCACCCATTATTTTTAAGGCCCCTGCCCATACGATAGCTATAACACAAACACAGGAGAAATCGTGGTTATAAAATGCATGGATACATGCTTTCCAAAAATAGTCCAGTAAGTTACTTACAAGGACACAGGTGGTCCTACTGAATCTGTATTGTCACCATGTCCTGTGACTGGGTTGTAGATGTTGTGTTGATGGGTCATTAGAGTAAAATACAAAGATTATTGCACACAGGCAGAAGAAAGAGCGGACTGGAATTAATGTTTTCTGCTGATGATATACCGGTAAATAGTGTAGTCTAGTGACTTATAGTGGCCCCAATGATGAAATTAATTGTTTTGTTTAATCTTTACTTTTTGTTCCCTATTTCCTTATCAGAATTAGCTGTTGTATTTATTTTCCTGTGTTCAAGTGCTTCAGTGTAAACCCATTCCCTTGATTAAGCAAGGATTCCAGCCCTGGTTTTAACATGCACTGTACCTTGCTTCTCTTGACATAGGAATCTTCTTCATAAACATCTCGGGACAAGCCAAAATCAGAAATCTTCATTTTGCGTCCTTCTGCCACCAATACATTTCTGGCTGCTAAATCACGATGAACAAGCTTTTAAAATAAACCAACAATCATGGTTATTATTCTTATGGGTTAAGATGCATGGAGAAACCTCCAGATATATTTATGTCTATCAGAGAGATATGGTCAGTACACTGGTGTAGCACTGTACCTTCATTTCTGCCAGGTACTGCATCCCCCGAGATATCTGCCATGCAAATGAGATCAGATCTCCCATTGTTAAGGCTCTCTCATCTGGGTTGTCCAAGTAGCTTGAATTTCTGTTGGCATCACTGCCCACATAGCTAGGTCCTACTTTCCGACTTTCCCTGAGAAAACTGCGCAAGGAACCATACTTCGCATATTCCACAATTAAATACAAAGGTCCTGAGGAAAAGAAAGAAAAATACAAACCAGTCAGGTTGTTCTGCTCTACTTTGCAAAAGATTTTTCTAGTTAACATCACGGACTGGTTTGTAACAATTACAGGTCCCAATCCTGTAAACATCCTTCCCTGGGCACTGCAACTTGATGTGGTAGAATGATGTGTGCTTTCAAATAACCCTAAGAGCTATGCTGGTGGGGATTTTAGCTCCCAATAGGGCCATCAAAGCCAGTCAGGGAACACATGAAAAGCAGTCCATTGGCCCCTTAGGTTGGCATTTGAGAGAGAGGCCAACAACCTATCCTTGTAAAAAAGTTAAATTATAGAAAAACAATAAGTAGTGATTCCGGCAAACAGTATTATAGACAAGGGTGGCAGAGCCTTCTTCATGCCCTAGAAACGTCTGATGGCATGGGAAGGATTCAGAATCTTGCAAACATGCACTTAAGTGGATGTCCTATGGGAATTCGCTCATGCTACAATCCCAGGTACTCATGTACATAATTGCTCAGAGCTATAAAGGGCACCTACCAAAGCTAAAGTTGCGAAACAGTTTCTATGCTAGCCTTGTGTTTTCATGTCAGAACCTTAAGGTGTGTACCCTGTAGGGCTCTCTACATACCCAAGCAGTGCCTGTTTTTAGGGAAACAATGAGAAGGTACTGGTCAGCATGGCAGGCAGTGGTCTCAGCCCACCAGATGCCTCTCTGTTGTCAGGTTGTTTTGTAGGCATCATGGCACAAAGCCTTATACAGTGTCTTTGCTTGGATATGGGGAGCATGTTTACAAGGAAAAAGGTTTCATTGAATGAAAAATATTTGTGATATCTATATATAAAATTAGACTGAGCTAGTTTTTATTCTGTCTAGCCACACACTAAATTTTGGTGTGCCGGCAACAATTATTAAACAATAGATTGGAAAAAAAATTTAATCCAGTGCATGACACATGCCATCTTAAATTTGTGGGGTGAAATCCTGGTCCCACTGAAGTCAATGGCAAAACTCAAAATTCTCCATGATTTGCCTCATTTTGATTTGCCTCATTTTGTGTAGGTTTTGGAGTACATATGGTATTTTTTATCATTAGGTGTAAATTCATGTGTATGGCTAGTGACACGCTTATTTAATGCTCTTTTGGTTCTATTGATGGAGTCATGCACACACAATGTTATACCAAATACCAGGCCAGATCTTGCTTGCCTGATGCAGGTGAATAGTCTCATTGACTGCAAGAAGATAAAACCTTAATTAGGTCAGGAGGATTCAAGAAAGCAAATAGAATACAATCCACTCATGCAATAAGCAGCTGCACAAAGGTGTTGGATCAAAATCTGTTCTTCTCATTCATCTGAGTTTCAATTCAGAATAAATCCACTGAAGTCACTAGAATGACTCCAGATTCACACTGATGAAGAAATACTGGCCTAAAGAATAGAGCTCCTTAGCTTTCACCTTTTAATTTTCTTTTAAACCTAGCTGAAAATCAAGCCTGTATAAGGAATTGCTTAAGAAACTTGATTTTTAAAAAAATCACAATTACTTTCTGGAGTGTATGATATTTAGCTCACAAAGCATCTTCTCCTTCCAGCACTTCATTTTCAAAGCACTCAAGTATAGGTTCTCAACAAAAATCCTAACACACTTCAATCCATTAGCAAGCTTCTCCTCCCCACCACCCACATGAATAATATCCACTCTGTGCTACAATGCTGAGTACATTTGTCAGCTGTATCAAAGCCTTCCCACACCTATGCATTAATGAATTACCTTCATATTTATGAGAAGCGTTCGACTCAGAAACAGTTCACAGCACAATGATTTTATCCCCTCCACAAGGTTCATTAAAAAAACACCCTGATTTTTTTTTTAAATCTCACTGCGTCTCCCAGATGCATAATCCTGAATTCTACGTGCCCCCAGAACGAACAGTTACATCATCAGGAGTTCTGGGGATGCAGGACTGAGCCTTAAGAATTTGTGGCCATGTAAATCACTCACACTCCATAACAACTGAAAGTTCAACTTACAGCAGATATTTTATGGCAGAAGATGTTGCCATGCAACTCCATTTAACATTAATGGGAATTATTTAGATAAATCCCCATGAACTGCACTGAAAGTTTGCCCCATTGGCTGTTTATAATACATCTTTTTGAAAATTATTTCCCCCATGTATTTGCAGCTAAGTACAGTGTACACTTCAGTGAAAACAATTTTTGACAAATGTAAGCATTCACGTAAGCACCACACAACAGAATCATGCTAGTGCAGAAAAACTCTGGGGCAGAAAAACTGAAAGCGAAACTAACTAGCAACCTAGTCAGGGGTTAGGTAGTGGCTTGTCCCTTAACTACTTGTTCACACAGCACCTGGCAAAATGGTGCCCCAATCCCTGACTTGGGCCTTTAGGTGCTACTAGAATACAAAATAATGATCATATGGAAAATCCAGTCGAGCCAAATTAGAAGAGGCTCACTGAGAACCAAGTTAGTGTCAAAAAATAGAAGCAGAAAAAGAAACTGGCCAGGAAATATTTTAAAATAGCTTTAGAATCAAAACATGTTTGTCTCTGACTATATAGGTGGTATCCATAAAATCTATGGCTAGTTTATCTGAAAGTAGGATTTCTATTTCTCTCACTCATTCTTAACATCACCATTTTTAACCAACAGCAAATTTATAAAAGTGTTTTGCATTTTAAATAGTGCTCCAACCCCAGGCTAGATCCATTATTTGTTTCTCTCTTACTAAGTAGCTGCTGACACTTACCATCCTGACTGCATGCTCCATACAGTTTGATGACATGAGGGTGGTTGACCTGTTTCAAGAGGTTGAACTCTGAGAGCAGATCTCGCAGCTCACTCTGGGAAGCGTTTTCTATAGAAGGCATCAAAACCAGACATCTGGTTAATAAAACACTGCAAAAGGAATGCACCACCTATAGACTAAGCTGTAAATTAGCATACTGCTACCTATTTGAGGTATTGAGATACACTGGCCAAGTGATTAAGGTGCTCAACTGCAATTCCAGAGGTCATGGATTCACTTCTCGCTCCATCTCATATTGAAGGCTAATTCTCCCAGCAGCAAAATGGGCACCTGATCCATAGTGTTAGGGCTGTGAAAGGAAGTCAGCATGATGCTAGTCACATCACTCCCTTGTGTACTGTTGGCTATGGAAACTGACGTGCGTTAGCCTGATGAGCCATTTGTGGCTCGGGGCAGACTTTGACTTATTTTAGGTACTTGCAGGGGACTAATCACTGTAGTATAAAACAGGTACAATCTAAGAACAAGAATTTCAGAATGCTCTTGAAATGAGCATGGAGATGAAAAGCTTCAAGTGCTATCAGCTTTGTAACAGTTTTCAGAGAAGAGACAGGGCCTTAGTCTTCACTGATGTTCAGTCATTCACATCTTTGCCAAGTAGAGATGGGTGACATTTTTCAGCTAGTGGTTTAACTCACTGAAAAATGCAGTTTTGGATGACCCCAAACTATTCAGGAATTTGACACATTTGCCTAATAGTTTTGGCCAAAAAAATATATTTTCAGGACTTAGATGTCATTCACAAAACAGCAGGAGGAACTGGAGGTCATCATGGGCCCTCTTTATAAATTTTAGTCCAGTGGTTAGCATTCCCATTCTCCATATCAGGCAGAGGGGTATTTGAACTTGGGTCTCCCACCTCTCAGCCCTAACCACCAGGCTATAGAGTCATTCTCACGCACACTCTTCTCTTTCCCAGTGACTATTCAAGTATTTCATCCAAAGTGGAATAGCTTCAATAGGAGATATTGAAAGATCCTCACACCAGAATATCCCATAGCCCAATGGCTAATGTGCTTTCCTGCAATGTAGGAGGACCACGTTCTGTCCTCCCACATTGCAGGCACTGAAGAATCAAACCCAGAGCCTTTTGTGCCATATAACTGCATTGAAATAACTGCATCCCTTTTCCACGCTACATACAGTAGACAAGATTTAGAGGGCTCAGCACCTGATATAGCAGGAGATCTCCAGTAGGCCTAAAGCTAATTTATGTGATGAACCCAATGAGGGTGGTCTGAGCTTTGGGAGGCTACATAAGCCAAGCACTTCTCTTGACCAGAGCTTCCCTTGTTCAAACCAAGCTTACAGAAACATCCATGGCTCGCCTCAACCCTCTTTCCCCCAAATATCTAATTAAAGCTAAAATGCCATTCTACTCTTGTTAATCTTGCAGTACATATCCAGAATTCTAAACTTGGAGCTGGGTAGAGAGTTTGTATTGACATCAATAGAAGATACCTATCCAGACTTCTTTGCTGATGTTTGTGGGAAAACTGTGCGCATCCAGGATAGTATATGGCTTTTAGAGGCTCCCCCAGTCTTTTGTTTTTGCAGGGCCTCCTGTCTTCCTCTTTGAACACATTTGGGCTCCCCGGAGTTCTATGGCCCTAACACTAGATTTCAGCAAGAAAATTCTGTGTGCTGTCCATCCTGAATCTCCTTGACACAAAGGGCTTTGACAGTTGCTTTTACAGCCAATATTTTTATTAGGAGGCTGATAAATAAACAATCACTGTTACCAGAGGCTCATAGAAACCAAGTTCAAACTTTGGTCTCTGTGACTATATCATACTGCCCATCATTTGGTATTCCATTTGTTAGCAGATGAACCAAACTGTCATGATCCTTTGTAGATGAACCAACATGTTTTGTACTCAGGCTAGATCTCGGTGCGTTGTCAAGTGATGGATTGTGTAAGACCTCTTGCTCTGACCCAATGACCCTTAGAAAATGTCCAGGAAATCAAAAAAGGGAGTATTTGTTATTAAAGATGTCTTCTGTGATTGGGAAGATAACAACTTGTTGCACAGATGTCTTTTGCTTATCAATTATGTAAGTTGGGATGCCATGAAGGGAACTCCAATGGTCAATAGGTCAAGAGAACAGAATTTTTTTGTCCCTTTTTTGTGAACACGTATCATATATAAAGGCATGAATTTCTGAATGATATTTGGAATGGATTGGGCTGCAGGACTGCTTGCCTGGATCGATAATGTATTTGCCTTTCTGTGTCAGGATGATTAATCTTTCACTAATAATCTTTGATTAATAAACTGATTGAGTCTTGGTTATCGGTCCTCTCATTAATAATCTACATTGAACCCTAACACATAATACATTTTTACATGGCATACTAAACCCAAAAGACAGTCTATACTATTTATTTTAACACACAATTAAAATATTTGTTTGCTAATAGTTTGCCCTGATAATAACATTTTAATATGGTATCATTGTTTCTTTGTACTCCCCCATCTGCCTGACTGTATCCATCTTAAATTGTATGCTTTTGGGGGCAAAGTCTATGTTATTGTTTTGTGTTTGTACAGAGCCAGGCACAATGGAGTCCTAGACCATGACTGGTTCTTCGAGGTGCTGCTGTGAGCTGGAGGTTTCTCTACACATCTGCTCTGCCAGTGTCCCAACCCGGAGATTAGAAGGCACAAACGGCCTTGTTCTTTGCACTAGGATGAATTTGACCCTGGATATGTTCTCATTTATATTGTGCCTAATCCAATATCCACAGAAGCCAACAGGAATCTTTCTAATGACTTTAAAGAGCAGAGGATGGGTACTGATTCAGTTATACTATCCCTTGGTTGTCTGCCTGCAGAAAACTTTTTAGAGAACATTCTGGGGTAGTGATTTTTTTGTTATGGTTTTATTTTCATTTCTATTTGTTAACAAAGTAAAAACAACAGCAACACACAAATGTTTACCCAAGTAATGACATCCAGAGACATCCAGGTCTCATGGAACATTTGGGGGAGCTATCTGAGAGAGAAATATGCATTGCAAAAGGAATTCATTAGAGTTTGTGCTATTACTATAAATGCCATATGAATGCCATTTATTAGAGGAGGATGCTTAAAATAAAGGGTTACTCCTGCTGCTATCAATTCTGCTTCAGATAATAGCTAGGGAAAGTCAAATGGTAAGTCAACTGGAATTAAGAATGTCACTTTTTAACAGCATATTTCAGAATTTTAGCTCATATTATTGATGTAAAACCTGCTAAAAAGTCACAAGTACTTGTAAATGTATAAATAAAGTTGGCACGCTGTAAAAATTATGGATATTCCATTTATAATACCATGTAAAAGGTTATTTTAGTGTTACATGTAGAGCTATACTCATCTGTGTCTCTGCAAGACTAAGTTCCAGGGCTCCGTCTGCATGCTCTGTCTTTGATTTCATCTCCATTGAACCCTCATTATAAGGAAGCCTTTTTATAAATGTAGACATGTATTTCATAACTCATTTATTTCATTGGTAAATTGATATAATATGCAATTTCCTTGCACTCAGTAAGAGGATGATGGACTTTTTTTTAAGCTTGCACATAATGAAAATGCTAATAAGAAGCCCATTATCCTATTATAATTGTGTTTTCTTATTCACAGCAGCAATTAACGACTAAGGTCATCCAGCCAGTGCTTGCTCCCCTCCAAAAGAAAGAAACTATTCTACCCAGAAACATTTCTGAATACTTTTTTTGTGTCTTTCATATTCCTAGGGTGCTTATCTCCTTGGTATATAGGGACAACACACCATTATAAAGTAGTATCAAATTCTATCACAAAGCAGGCTTATTTCTCTCTGTTCTTTTCATTTCTACATCATCCTTCAGGACAATGCAGTTGAAATTACCCTTCTGTCAAAACAATTGGGTTAGTCCTAGGTTCTGTGGGGCCTTATGTGATCTAAAGGCCTCCATTTGCCTTCTTTGACCTATGACCAAGGCCTCCCATCTCACTGATATGGTCCAGATGATGTAGCCATTAGGTGCGAAAGGTGGCATAAACCAAAGCCTACCACTAACTTCACTTGGGGAATATGGTGGTACTTGGTCTGATCTACAGAAAGTGACAACTCATTATTTCATTACTTTGCTCTCCTTTTAAAGATGGCAAATGTAGGAGAAAGGTAGGTATAGCTGGGTTTGAAAAGAAGGACATATGGGTCAGTTTCCTTAATGAAAGAAAATACAATAGGTAGAGATAGGTGGATACAGACGCCCCCTTCTTATCAACCAGAGTTTGTCTAGTGTAGGTCTTCTTCCAACTCTGTAGCCTCAGTTTCTGTACGTTTAAAACTCAACTGGACAAAACAATAGTCTTAAATTAATAATTCTTAACACTTATGTAGGGCTTTTCAGGTGAGGTTTTCAAAAGTGCTCAGCATCAGCCTAGCTTTGCTTCCACTGACTTCAAATGAGAGTTTTTCCATGGACTTTAATAGCAGCATAATTAGAGCAAGGCTGAAAGCTTTCCAAAATCTCACCCTGTGCATACAAAGTGCTTTACAAACTGCCTATTTGCTTTTTTCTATAGCCATATTAGCTGGGTAAGTATTATTACCCACTATAACACAGATTGGAAAATTTAAGTAGAGAGATGAAGTGAATTGATCATGGCCAGCCTACAATTAGAGCTGAAGGCTTCCTGGATTTCCTGCCCCTTGCCCAAAACCACTAGACCACACCTCTGTCGAGTAAATACATCAGATCAGTCTGACACGGGCAGGGAAGTAGATGGATAGCTTAATAGGTCTGTTCTGTCTCTAGAGTCTATGTATCTAGCACAAATGGTCTACTTAAAAATATTTGAAGAAAAATTGAGATAGATTAATACAAAAAGCTGTGCAGAGTTTTAAAAAGCCTCTGTGATACCTCAATCATTGACAACTTAAATGAGATACATTTGCCACAGTAAATCACATTGCCCTTGCACAGCACAAGCTAGGGCCTTTGGAAATTACTTTGTTTGCATCAATGTGGCACTCTCCCTTTCGACGGGAATATGTCAGTACACAAATAGAATGCTAGAGGAAATGCTGCCAGGATGCTGGCAGGGCCTGCCCCCACATGGCCTCCTGCGTGCACACTAGACTCTTGTGAAATAGATTCAAAGGTTCCCAGATAGCTTTCAAATCATTTCAGGGAAATGTACCTTTTAGCATTTTCACTGCCACCGTGGTATAGCCTGCTTTCCCCTTGAGTCTGAACGCTGTTGCCTTGACGACCTTTCCAAATTCTCCTTCTCCTAGTGTCTTGCCTAGAACCAGGTTCTTCCGGGGGAATTCCCATTTGGGGTCCTCCTGTATGAGGGGAAAAAAAGGAATCCTATCAGATAAAAATGAGATGGAAGGGGTTATCTTATGAGACAGAAGGGGCCAGCTGCTGACTGGTAGCTCAAATCACAAAGGTTTAATACAGTATTATATTTCAGGGAAGACGTTAGGCTCAGTTATCTGATTAATTTTTGTTTTTGTTCTGTTATCAGACAAAAGACCATGACTTTGCTCTTCTACAACACCCTCTAAAAGCTCTTTGCATGCATTTTTCAATTAGCTACTAGTTTCCTCTAGATAAAAAGGCACTATCAATATCGATGATGTTTACAGGCCTACCTGAGATTTTCTGTATAAATGAAACACTAACTGAATAAATGCTCACCTTCAAAATAAAGTATGCATATTTGATCTTGCATTTCTGTTTAACTTGTGGGAGGAGGTTTTCCTTTAAGAATTCATCACAGACAACAATCCATCTGTTATGAAATGCTATTGAGCCTTACAGTTACAGAAGAGTGATAAAATGTATAAACCAACCAAGAAATAAAAGCAAATAGAGTACAAGCTACTATGAAGGCATCCATATCTAACATCCAAATGTATCAGATGCTGCCATATGGGTCAGACAAGAGAACAGTGTTTCACTGCACAGGACTTTTCCAGACACCATCCTATTTGGCCCAGGTAGAAAATAAATAAAAAATACACAAACTGGCAGGCATCCTACATACAGTATAATCAAACAACAGAAACTGCATCAAAGGGCTGGTGGGAGGGCAGGGTATGCATACCTTCCAAAGTATGCAGATAAACCCACCCTAAACTAAGCTTTATAAGTGAAATTAAGATAATCGGGTTTTAGTGTGGTGCTGTAGGTCGATGTCCAAGGAAAATCCTGTATTGGAGATTAGCTGATACCAGATGTTATGGAGCTGTTAACCTCGGTTAATGTAATGTTAGTTGGATGAATTTTTTTAACCCATTGATTGTTTGCATTTTTACACAATTTCTGGCCATCTACAATTAGCCCATGAAATAAAATACTGCCAGGATATTGACGTTCCCCCCCTTAACTAGAATCCTGCCATATAAATTAAAATTTAGTCAATGCACTAAAATAAAGTCCTGTGATCAAGCTCCACAGTGCAGCACGTGCAATCCAACTGAATGCTGGAAGATATTACTAAAACAAAGACATAATGTTTACAATGAAAGTGCAAATAGTACAGCTAGCTGCAAACGGGAGTAGCCAATAATGACAGTACTAGGGAACAAAAGTAATTAGCCGCAAACTTTCCAGGGAACTAGTTGAATTTGAATTCAATTGTTTGTTTTAGTCGACCATTATTTAGTTCCACACCCCAGGACAGTTAGCTCACAATCAAACTATTGCACTACAAGAAGTGTTATACAAATGAATGGTACAGTAATAGCCCATGCAAGGCTGATATCAGGCTACTGCTCAGTATTTGATAAATAATTAAATACTTTCCATTTGCAGTACATGACAATTTTCATCGAGAATTTTAAATCCTTCAGAAAGTTACCATTGTCTCTCAGATGGGGAAACTGACATAGAGTGATGATGTGACTTGCCCAAGAAAAGACTTCAAGTCAGTAGTTGAGTTAGCAATAGAGCTCAGGTCTTCTCACTCCCAGGTCTGTGCTTAAATCACTAGACAGTGTTACCTTACATTCAAGGGAGACAGTGTTTCCTAGTGGATAGCAATGGACTAAGATTCAAGAGACTTGAGTTCTACACCCCACTCTGCCAATGACCTCCTGTGTGACCCTGTGCACGTTACTTTGCCTCTCCATGCCTCAGTTTCCCCACCTGTAAAATGAGGATAACGCTACTGGCCTCCTTTGAAAAAGTGATTTGAAATCTACCAGCAAAGAGTGTTTTGAGAGATAGATGCTACTATTATTTATCCTCACGATAGAGATATTGGTCAGCAAATAGATTTCAAACATTGACAAATCAGTTTAACCTCAGTTAGCTTAACCCTGTACTGAAGTCAATGGCAAAAGAAATAAGGGATTAGATTGTGCCTAGAGTGTTACATTTCTTTAGACACTAACAGTAAGAGAGAATGCAGTGGGCTTGTGCAGGAAGTTATGATCTGTTTAATTACCATGCATTCATTAGATATCTTTGTCTTATTCCCTCCATGTGGGTGATTTTTGTTTAATTTCATTTGAATCTTAGACTGCAATCTCTTTGGAGGAAGGCCTCTCTCTTACTAATAGTGAAATTCTAGGCCTGCTGAAGTGAATAGGGCCAGAATTTCACCTTAAATGTTTGTCCAGCACAGTGCATCCTCAAATCAAAATGGGGGTTTGGGGCACTACCACAACATATTCAGTAGACGACACACAACTTTCCTTAGAAAGCCCAATTCGTGGCAAAACAAAAAAGCCAAGACAAATCAGTACACAATTTAAAAGCGTAAAATATAAAAGCTTACAGGTATTTTAAAGGTGTCGACAGGCACCTGGTTCTCCATAGAGTCCAGAGATGGCCGACGGACATTTGTAGAAGAGTAACTGATGGGGTAGGACTGGGCTGGGCGCCGAAAGGTCATCTCTGCTGAGGCAATCGGTGGTTTCGGAGAATTCTTGTGGTAACGGTGGATGAAATAAGAAGAGAGCAGCACTGAGATAATGAAGGAGAGCAGAACTGCCCCTGCAATCACGGTCTTGCACACGTCATCACACAGCGGCTCTGTGGGCAGAGGGGGAATTGATTACAGTTCTGCTGGTTTCGTTTTCAATTTTTTCCCATGTCATCTCTTTCCACGCCCCCCTTTGGTAGCTAGTTACCATTCACAACAGCATCTACTTCGAGGTTTTGAATTAAATTTACCTTATAACAGTAATTTCATAAGCGACACTAAAACCCTGGATCTAATTCTCAAAGAAAGGTAGAAGTGATGCATTTACAAATATACCCAGTGCAGCTGCAAAATCCTACATTTCCCCCAAGTTCTGTGGGCAACTGCAAGCCTAAATGCCTGTTAAACTGTAACTAGATTTCGTTAGAGAGTCTTACAGCCCTTAGTAGTGCAGGTACTGACTTAATCTGAGACCTCTTCCTTGAGACTTATCCTATCATATAGTCACTTGCCAACACCACTGCAGACCCTAGGAACACAATCCCTTGATATCCTTGTCAGATCCATTTCCCTACCAACTAACATTTCCCCTAGAAGTGTATATTATTATAGAATCATAGAAATGTAGGCCTGGATTGGACTTCGAAAGGCCATCTAGTCTATCCTCTTGCACGGAGGCAGGACCATGTATAACTATGTTATGAGTATTCTCAAGTCTCCCTTTCCCCTTTTTCCTCTCTAACTTCAGAAGGGTCGAGGTGGGGGGGGGGGGGGTCCTTAGTTGTATTATTGCTTTCATTTTGTTTTTTGCTTTTCACTTAATAATATATTGTCCAGTGCTACAAGTCCTTCATGGAGAAGGCTCATTAGAAAACAAATCACTACTCTCCTTTTGCAAGTACTCCCATTCTGCCTTCCTTGGAAAACAGGGCAAGAGGTGTAGCTAGGTAGCAATCTACCCCCAGGAGAATGGATAAGGTGATTCCAGCACCTTCCACAACTGTCTTTTCCACCTCTGAGTTCTGTAGTTGAGATTTTTAACTCAAGTCCAGTGAAAAGCAATCCCCTAACCACCTTTGAAGATTTCAGACCACAAGTCCATGCCACCCTTCCACTGAAATGCAGCCACCTCTGGGGATTGTGGGGCAGCCAACCAGTGTATTGTGCAACACTGGATGGGAGGGGACACTATGCCAAAAACCCAGGGACAAAATCCATGGGGAATCCTTAATGTCCAAATCCAGGAGCTCCCTTCTTAATGCTTTGTACACTGGCAGGCCATGAACGTGAACATTACCCCTCACTATGTAAATGAGTTTAGATGGTTCTATATATCAAAGACAGGAGTATTGTATATAGTAGGAAAGGTTAGTGTCACAAGAGCAAGATAACTGTAAAACTAGCTAAATAATCTTTAGACTTACCTTTAATATCATCTTTCTCACAGTAACAGTTTTGTCTTGGGAAGCAGTAACAAATCCCATGTCCTGATTTAATTCCATGAGCGCCTCTCTCATGACCACCAATGATGTTTCCATCTAATCAAATACAAACGCAAGCTCAGATTCTCACACTGTAGTTAAAAGGCAAACCTCAACAGCTCATTCCACTAAAGGGTTTTTGTGGGCTTACCCTACTAAGTATTTGAAATTTCACAGTGCAGCTCAGATTAAGCAGTAAAAATGAAGATAGGTGAAAAAAAATGGACAAAAGGTCTCTGGGGGTTAATGTAAAGAGATTAGGGAACTCAAAGACTACTTGAATACTAGTTCTGGGCTCACTGGTCTGATTAGCAATTACTGCTGTTATAGAAGATCCTGGTTTATAGATTTACAAATGATAGACAAGGTGGGTATAGAATACATAGAGTTTATTTTGGATTATGTCTTTACTTTGTATGTGTACAATGGGTGGATACCGCCTTTATTTAAAATGGCCTTTAAATATTGAATATGTATATCTATTATTTAATGTTGATTCCCACTCCCAACTCATCTGACATCTGACCTCTCTCTACCTTGTCAGCTCTCCAAAATCTTCCCTCAAAATCTTCTCTTATTTAGTTTAATTTTTCTCTCCCACTGCTGCTCTGTGACTGTTGTGTGCCTTATATATGTAGGAGACAGCAGTCTAGTTGTTACAGCAGGCCAGGAACTGGTGGTCAAGAGACAGGTTTTATTCCTGGTTCTGACAGCCACTTGCTCTGATCTTGGACCAATCAGTTAAGCACTGTGCACCTCAGTTTTCCCATCTTCAAATGGAGATGATGATGATACCTACTTTTGCAAAGTGTTTTGCAATATTCTGGCGAGAGGCACGATATGAAAGACTAAAAACTCTGTAAATGAATGTTTTATTGTCTAGGATAATCTATTATTTAGCATAAGGACACACTGTATGTAACCACCCTATGTACAGAGCTAGCCTGATTTCCAAATGGCAAAGTTCCTGCAGAATCAGGCTCTTTTGAAACCATCATATGAAAATCTGTAAAACATACTTCCATACAGAAACTATTAGTAGTAATAATCTTTTTTATCTACATAGTGCTTTACATCCCTAAGATTTAATAGGATGAAATCAACTGTGTTCTATAAAAATGTAATCAGGTTCTATAGAAATTACAGGTATTAAAATAGAGAAAGAGATCATTTCTATAGTTATATTTTTAAACCATCCTATAGAATTCTATACCAGGGATATAACTTATTAAATTTTGCAGGAGGATAAAAAAAATCCTCTAGAAAGGTTATGATTTTCTACTGAATCCTACATGTATTTTCCAAAAGGGAATGCAGCTGTCTCTGTGACGGAGGACGGGTGGGTAAAGCAATGTGCTCCAAAATTGGGGAACAGGACATTTTGGCCAATGACATGAGAGCAACCCTCTAATTTGTGCGGGGAAAGTGCAATGGGAATTCAGCATCCTTGCAGAGTATATTGGACCTCAGTCTTAGAGATCTTTCCTCAGGGGTCCACACGTACTAAACTGCGTGTGATTTAAGGAGATTATGCTGGGTCAACCCCGTCAGAGCTAGGACCTGTTCCAGAAAACATAGGTGTTTCCAGACCTGTCATTTGGTCCCCTATGGGACCTAAATTAATTCCCCTAATTATTCCTCTGTCTTGGAGAGGTGAGCACTGATTGCTTCCCAGCTTGCAAGCTCATGGCAGTGGACGACGATAACGATTTGCTTCTACTCCAAAAGTTCTTTGTGAGAGCGGGGGAAGTGTCTCCTTGCATAGGACAGCAAGAGAAAAAACACTTCCACTCTGGATATAAATGGGGCTTCCCCCACTGGGTCCAATGGAGCTTACTCAAGTTAGAGCACAGTTACTAGGGAAACTCCGGCAGTTCTACAGATTACCAGCGGTGCTACAGATTACATTGTGTCTCTATGCCCATCCTTTCATTCAAACAGCAGCTGTTTTCACTGCCTGATGGAGGGCAGGGACTTTCTGCCCTGCCTTCAGATCCTGTAAACTGGGGCCCTTACCAAGAAACCCTCCCCAAAGCTGAAAGATGTGGGAGTGACCATCTGGTGGCTCCAGAAGATCAGAAAACAAACACTGCAGTTTAGCTAGGAGCAGAGAATGCTGGATGGTCACACTACCACTGAACACTAAAGTAAACAAACAAAATTGAACCCAGCACCCATATTTTCTTTGAAGTTCAGGTTCTGTAGAACCTAATCTCACAGATGAACCAGCAATGGTTGGTCCAGTGAAAATCGTTCAAAACCTCTTAGCGGGGTTCACATGGCACAGCCAGCCCTGACCAAAAACCCACCACCATTTAGAATTCTCTCTACTATTATATTTAAAGTAATTACATATTATACTGAGGCATCTACAGAAAGGATGTGGACAAATTGGAGAGAGTCCAGCGGTGGGCAATGAAAATGATTAGGGGGCTGGGGCACATGACTTACGAGGAGAGGCTGAGAGAACTGGGCTTATTTAGTCTGCAGAAGAGTGAGGGAGGATTTGATAGCAGCCTTCAACTACCTGAAAGGGGGTTCCAAAGAGGATGGAGCTCGGCTGTTCTCAGTGGTGGCTGATGACAGAACAAGAAGCAATGGTCTCAAGTTGCAGTGGGGGAGATCTAGGTTGGATAACTAGAGGGTGGTGAAGCACTGGAATGGGTTACCCAGCAAGGTTGTGGAATCTCCATCCTTAGAGGTTTTTAAGGCCTGGCTTGACAAAGTCCTGGCTGGGATGATTTAGTTGGGGTTGGTCCTGCTTTGAGCAGGGGGCTGGACTAGATGGCCTCCTGAGGTCTCTTCCAACCCTAATCTTCTATGATTCTATGACTTTATTTAGTACGTAAATAGGTTTCCTGTGCTTGATGGTGACAACAGTAGAACCAATTGTTTTAGCTTGTTTGTAGGGTCCCATTGCAAGTGGCATATGTAATATGTGCATATGGGTGTGCACGTATGTATAAAAGCTTATGCTCAAATAAATTGGTTAGTCTCTAAGGTGCCACAAGTATTCCTTTTCTTTTTGCAAATACAGACTAACACGGCTGTTACTCTGAAACCTGTATAATTTTGGGATTTAAGCACCAAGTGCCTATCATCAAAATGATAGATGAATCATAAAAATAAATATTTTAGCAGCGATCTTATATATACACAACATACTTGGCATTACAACATCCAGAATTTTATAATACGTTGTTTGCTTTTGCCAAAGAAATGCCTTCTGCCGATAAAAGCGGAGATAATGGTACTTGTCAGCACATTTGAACTCCTGAAATGCACTAATTTCTCCATCTGTGAACATATTGGCTATAACCACCAACCCTGTGTCCTGAACTGCTAAGTCAGAACAACATTCTCAATTTATGCATTAACAAGATAGCATACATAACATCTAGAAAGCTTGTGTTACTTGCCTGTTTCTATTGTCTAATAAGATTCCATTTCTTTCAGTCTTCTGTCAAGCAAACCATCTGCCACTACATATGTTGAACATTACAGATTTTAGGGAGGTGGCCTCTAGCACATCATTTGATGCTTGTAAAGTGACAGCTGATTCCTCTTATAACCAGTGAAGATTTTTTCAGATGATAGTAAAATATCTATGATCACTTTAAGCATTTCTGCCAGTTTAAAGTTGATGTTTTGTTCACAAGCAGAATTAGATTTACCAAAGTCTTTTCTACACTGTGACTTAGCCTGCATCAACTGGGGTGTAAATTCTAATATGCACCAGCATGTTGTGCACTAACTGGCCCATGTGGACCGTGCTGGCGTGCACTAAAGTTCCCTAGTGAATGCCAGCAGGGTCCACATGCACCAGTTAGTGTGCAACATGAGGGTGCACATTAGAAGTTGCCCCCCAGCTGATGCAGGCAAAAGCACAGTGTAGACAAACACAATCTTGCTCTGAGTGAATTCAGTCAGAGTTTGGCTATTGACTCTAAAGGGCGGAAGACTGGGCTCATAACTCTGAACTTTGCACAACTCAGACATTAGCTATAAGACTGTAAATAGATATTTGTGTTTAATATATGCAAAGGATCTGGAAACAAGAAAGCAGAACTTGGACTAATATACACAGCTTTAACATACTAATTATTATTTTATATATTATATTTTATATTAACGTTAAAACACTCCATACTTGTGCAATCTTGGGGGCACACTGATGGATCTTTGCTCTCTATAACATCACAGGTGCCATCTGGACAAGTCCTGATGCTTGGGGTGCAGGTAGAATAATTTGTGGTGATTCCTATGAACACACAAGCACACAACAGTCAAAATACCACAATGATTTGAAGAGAAGTTCATTGCACTCTCTTGGTTCATGTTGACACACAGACACAGGGGACGCTGTCAGTTTAAAAAAAAAATCACACTCTGTTTACAAATTCTTTACCTGCTGTTTTTACAACTAACATGCAAGATGATGATAACTGAAAGCGATCAAAAAGAGTGTGTTTTTCACTGAGCACAAGCTTTCGTGAGCTAAGGTGCCACAAGTACTCCTTTTCTTTTTGTGAATACAGACTAACATGGCTGCTACTCTGAAACCTGTTTTTCACTGGGTTTTCAGTTTATCTACTTGGTGCATTTGACAGCCCTTTGTGCGCTGTCAGTTTCAGTTATGGTGATCTTCCGTGTTATTTGCAACAAAGGTAGGTGAAACATCCTGAGTACAAAGTTTGCTTTTTAAAACTGACGATCGCTCTTTAAATGTATTTTCACAAGCCTGTGATTGAACAAAAGGTTTACAAATAGTTGGAGGGAAATTGTGATATTAATGGAAGGGCAAGAGTAAAACATCAAGTTTCCTATGGAATATTTAAGAATACCATAATTTGTCACATAAGCAATGTGTCGTAAGTGTTACAGAGCACACATTCTCAAGTTTTGGATAATGGTTTCAAACTGAGACCTCTGTTGTACCAGCCAGTATCTGCTGGTGGGATTTTGTAGAATTTGAGCTGTTCCAAACTCAGGTCATGATTGCAAGGGGTTATGTTGCATACAACAGGCCATATTCTTCTCTTCATTCCCAGTGATTGTTAATTTGATACCTGCAGGTGCTATGATGGGTGGGCCCCAGGGATTGGATTAATGACGTCTTCCCCGTAACTCTGCTCTCCTCCCTCCTGCTGGTTTAATTTGTGTATTATTTACACCATAAGTTCTGGATGGTTTAATACCCTGGGGTATCTCTTCAGCTGGAACTGATGAGCACAGTTACACCATAGTCAACGGAGCTGTGCCAATTTAACATCAGCTGACAATCTGGCCAATTACGCAGCAGAAGTGTGTACCTTTTCCACTTCCCTGTCTCCACTCGCATTTTCCTGTTAGCACTCCTACACCACCACACTCTTCACATTCAGCACGGTGCTTATTAACAGCGCAAGATTCAGGACAGTCCTCTTCTTTCTTAATAACTGCATGGAACGGAAGCAAGACAACGTGAGGTGTCACTAGCTGGATCGATAGAGGTGAATACACATTCAAGGCAGCTGGGCTCTAAAAAGGAGAAATTCCTTTTTCTAGATTAAAAATGAGAGAACACAGTTAACTTTGAGGACCTATCCCTCAATACATTTAGAATAAAGACTGAAGGGACCAGGGCTGTGTATCTTCTTCCTATTTAGTATCAAAGTGGCAGTAGCATTGCCCTCTCTGATTGCTGGGCATAATGCTTGGAATTACAGAAAGGCAGCACGATGCACTAACATACCAATTATAATACAAACAATGGATTCAGAAAAAGACAGCTGATGAAGGCATGACCCTTGTTGTTTGGGCTGGTGTGACACTGGGCCAGCAAACAGCAGGTGGCACGGAGAGGTTCTGATTGCAACTAGCACAAAACTCTGGCGGGAGGAATAGCACGACTGATCCCCTGTGTCCATTTCCCCAATCTGCCCCAAAACTTAACATCTGAGGTCACATTATTTACATAATTCAAAGGAATAGGGGCAATCAACTGCTGGGAGTTAACTGTTCTGCACGGACAATTCTCTTAGAGAGTATTTAATGGTTTGGTAGATTGAAGTATAGTCCCAATCTGTTCTTGTAATCCAGGGAGGTGTTATACGGTTTTACTTACACAGATCTTCCGTTTTCTGTGAAGTTTGAACCCTGACACTTTTGCTACAATGAACCAAGTGTGGTACCATATTAAGTACTAGGCAAAGGCTGGGTAAAATGACTAAACCAGCAAAAAATAGATACAATACAAATGGTTGTTGGTGGTAAACAAGCCCATTGGAATTCACACTGACATCTTTGTGCAGCAGAGTCATGGGTTACATATTCGGAGGCTACCATAAGGACATATAAAATTAAATAAGTGGAAAGTACAGAAAAAGAAACAAATGGAAGAGAACTGACCCCTAATATAGACCACACGTGCTACCATGCTGTCTAGTCCCGTTTCTATAATGTTCCCTTGCCTGTTTTTAAGCAGCCTGACAATGATTATAGTATGAACAACAAAATGAGAAGCATCTAACATAACTTCAGTGCTTCCCATGCACATTTTCTAACATTTTGTTGTTTTAAACTTCAGTCCAGGAGAGTGAAGGACTGCAGGGTTTATTGCTACATATGCACTACACTGAATATTACGAGGCTACTAAATGGCTAATTTACTGCCCTTTTCCAGAGCATGTGTTCAACTCTATGCACAAGCCTAAATTTTTATACCTCATGTTCTGCATGAGTATTAAGAGGAGGAACAAACAAGGAGAAAGGTGTGTCTGACAAGGAAGTGCTTTGCAATGACAAAACTGAAGCGGGATACATGTATATGAAACAAACACACACAAAAAGTAGATTCTTACAAAGCTAATCATGGTTTATAATATAAGGAATTGCATTTGATGAAACTCCTTTTATAGCTAACACAATATCTATCTTCACATATCCTCTAGAAATGCGAATTCGAAAGGAGTCTGAACCAAAACACCTAATCCAAACACCCAAACTTCGGGATCTGATCTGAACTCGGTGGCTCAGGCTCATTTCTATTGTTAATTTCACCAGTGTATGAACTGCTCTAACAAGGCACTTGCCTAAAAATTAACACTGAAAGAGACAAGCCCAGCTAAACAAGTTGTGACGCTCTCCTCAGGGAGCTCAGCACCATAAGCCATTGTGTTAACCGCAGTGAGAGAGAGCTTTGCTGGAGCTTACACTGTGTGATGGCTCCCTGCTACAGCAGTAAACTCCTTGCACTCTGCCAGTCTAAACCTTGTCTTGCCAGTAACAATGAGTGTACCCAAGTTCCCAAATTCCCCAGAGACGTCTCCCTTTGCAGTGTCCAGTTCCTCTGACTCCCAGAAATTACCAAATCTGCTGTCTCCAAAGAGACAGAACATACACCAGCCTGTTGGATCAACTGAGGGAGCACACCTTTACTGTAGTATAACAGAGCAGAGGTGGCTTATAGGAAAAGTAAGCATAAGTTTATTAACACAAAACATAGATTTAAGTGATTCTAAGCAAGAGAAACAGAGACAAATCTGGTAACAAATAAAACACAAAGCACACGCTTTTTAGTGACCAAACTTAATTTAAGAAAGCTACAGCCTTTTGCCTAAGTGGCTTCCTCACTTACATCAAGCTATCAGCATCCCCAGTCGCTCAGACTGGAGGATCCACCACTCACAGAATCAGAGGGTGCTGGTCCCTTTACGTCCCACTACCCCCAAGTGATGGATGCCCAAATAACTTTTTGCTTCTCTTTATATTTCCTAAAACTCATTGTTTTGTCCCCAGAGTCAAGAAGACCTCCTGGTTTTCTTCTCATCCTTTGCCTTCCCATCCTCCTGTTGATTGTATGTCAAGAGGCTTCCATTGTTTTGGTTCCACAATGCTTACTTGACATTAGAGACAGGGAGATAGCTGCCTTCCCTCCTGTCTGGAAGAAAACCTGTTTCTTCCCTTGTTTGGTCACAGACTTTAAAGCGTAATATCAGTGAGTATCCATAATTCCTCATACAGTGTTAATATCGACATTTCCCAACCTTTTTCCCCCATCCATCTCAAGTACTTACCTGTTCCTTCCAGCGTAATAGTGAGCTGGGTTTTGGCATGCTTCTTACTCTGCTTGTCTGAGGCTACAATGGTGTATTGAATTTCTTTGCATTCGGGTCTGAGTAGCACAGAGGAGTCATTCACATAGAGGCTTCCATACTTGTCCTCTCGGCCCTGAAGTATCCCTACAGCATAGCAGCTGGCACTGGGAGACAGCAACCTGTAGGTGATGTTTACTCCACAGAACTTCATGCAGTTTTCGATGCAGATTTTACCTATCTAGGCTCAAACAACAACAAAGCGATCACGATACTTTGCGCTCACTACAAATCTTTCTCAGTGATTAAAGTTAGTTAAATACATGCAACATTCAGCATCTCTCTGTCTACTGTTCTTACATGGTCCCCATTACAATAGTATCTGAGAGCGTCAAAGCACCCCTGTGAGGTAGGGAAGTAGCATTATCCCAACTTTACAAACATGAAACTAACTGACCTGCCCAAGGCAGAGCAGGGATTTGAACCCAAGTCTCCCAAATCCAAGGCTAGTGGCCCATCCACCAGACCATCATTCTTCATCCTATCCAGTTCCATGCAGCCAAAATATGTTTCTTTCAAAGATCCTCTGCAAGGAATTCACTAGAAAATACTGGGATACTAGTTATAGTGACGCTATCATAAATGTCACACATTTCATCTACACACAACTCCCACTGACAACAGCAGGACTTTTAAGTGGAAAACGATGGCAGCCTCAGGCCCCAATATCTATTTCTTTTCTGAGAACCAACAAAACCATGTTATTCAATTCAAAATAGGTACGTTATTTCTACAGATGAACAGAAGCACACTGCATGTGCTAGAGTTTTTGGACCAGGTCCTGCTCTCAGTTTTGCTGATGAAGTCAATGGGCACACTCAGAGCGAGCAAGAGGAGAATCAGGCCTGTCTGTGTTAGAAGCATGATGCGGAAACTAGAATTGATGGAAATTTTTCTAATCTTGACATTTGAAAAATTTTGTAAAGTTTTCCCATTTTTTTTGCGCAAGCTATAGAGCCGGTAGAAATATTTCAGGTTCCAAAATTCTGACATTTTTATTTTCCTAACTTGGAAATAAACTAACAAAAACCGTAATCAAAACTGTTTTTGAAAATATCAAAAACAATTCCCCTTTTCCTTCTCTTTATTGCCCAGCCCTAGTGGAAACTTCATGGAGACTTTTTTCATCACTCTACTAAACTGCGATGACTTTATGGATGACTTAAGAACTGAAAGTCTCTCTCTCTCTCTCTCACACACACACAATGAAGCAGAATCAGCATAATTATTATTATATTTTCCAGATGACTTAGTTTTGGTTTAAAAAATTGCAGTGTTGCCAAAAAGCAATTTTTTATTCCTTTTCTATTGGGCTTTTTAGAATGGAGCAAAATAAACCAATCAGAGCTCCCAGGAGATATAATGAAGTTGCTATTTCAAAGCTAGACTTGAAAAGCGTCCCTGCTGTATATCTGAGCAAATAAATGCATGTGAAAACACTACACCGGCATGAGGAAACTGTGTAATTTGGTGTAGTGTGCACAAATTGGAGACCCTTTCAAACAGGGCTGTGTGGTCCACTGGACGGGGTATTGGAATGGGACTCAAAAGACCTGGATTTATTCCCAACTCTGCCACTAACTTGCTGCATGACTAGAGTCAAGTCACTTCACTGCTCTGTTTCCTCTCCCACCTTTTGTCTGCCTATTGCAAGCTTTTTGTCTCAGGGGCTGTACGTGTTTGTAAGGATGCCTTAGAAGAAAGGAGCCCTGATCTCAGTAGGAGTCTCTAGGAACAACTTTAAATAAATAAATAATGAAGGTAGGAAGAAAGAGCTAAAAAAGCCACATTTCCTACCACTCAGGAGAAAGATTATACCGGAAATAAATTATCTGACCTCATGGCAATATATTCATTGGCAGGTGACAAGTAACTTTTTTTTTAAAAATTCTAAAAAAACACAAAAGTTTCCGAAAGTTGTATAACCTCAAACTCCATTCTCCAGAGGTTGAAACTTCAAATTAGACAGAGTAAAACATTTTTGTGCCATAAAGACAATGTAGTAATTAGTCCAAAAACTGAAGAGATGACATTCTTAATGAAGGAAGACAGAAAGTTAATGGAAAGCAATTACGCAAGCACTATTCTAACGTTCTAATTATTCGCTGCTTAGATATGAGTGGCACAATATTATGGTCAGAAGTTTCTGGCCAACAGAAGCATCCAAAAGTCTCTAAAGAAAGAAGGACCTCATCTTTTTCAATTTGCTGGTGGCAGTTAAGCACTGTCATTTAAAATGAAAACAGGGAGAAGATTATTGCTGTAGGAGTTTCTGCCTGGAGTAGTATATACACTAGACCACTCTACATTCTGAAACTATTTATCTAAGCAGCACAGGAATGTAAATCCTTATATCCTGTCTAATTCATATAGTACCTGATCCAAAACCCATCTAAGTCTTTCCATTGATTTTAATGAGATTTGAATCAGGACCAATACAGCATTTGCTTTGTTTATGGGGAGAACTGTAATGGTAAGGGTGCAGGGAGATTTGTGGTGGGTCATCTTAAATTTAAAACACTTAAGATATGCTTTAAAGTTATGCCAGGTGGGTCTAGCACACACAGATAAATGCTGCTTCTAGCATTTTTAAAATAAATCTAAGTAAATCCATTTCCTGAAGTGAAACCGTCATTCTTGGATTCAGACTAATGAGAAATCTTATTATAGGAAGGTCCCATTTAACTGCTTTTACATTTCTTTATTTCCATTCCACTCAGGGCCATGTGTTTCTTTTTGGCAGAAGAATGCAGGGAGAGGAATAAAACATTCCAAAAGCTAGGCTGCTTATGATGTGGGCTGCCTTCTCTCCTCTGCGCCATGGAACTGGCAAGTAAACAAGCAGCGGGTGGAGGTAAAAAGAGTTAAGGCTGAGATTGCTCTCAAATCCCTGGCTGGACACAAGGTAGCTTTAGGTCCCTCCAGTCCCCTTCTAGAACCAAGTCTCTTGGCAATGACAGCACGATAGATGTCGTGTTGTACTGCCACTGACCTAGCTCTGCAATCCCTACCACAGTGGTTCCAGAACGCAGCAGGGGAAAATGAAAGCCTCTCCAAGCAGCATTAACCACAGTTATTATATGGACTCTAGCCTGTGTAGGAGGAGACACTGGGTGTTCCCTGTCTGTTCCTCTCCCATCAAGCCATTCTCACCTTCTCCACATAGCCTGTCAGCCATAGAGATTTCCTGTGAAGGGGATGGGAAAGGCTGCGCAGATCATTAGGGGATGGAGAAGCATCCTTCACAGCCAGGTTTCCCTCAGTGCAGCCCCACAACAGCTCTGCTCTCCTCTGTTCTATACAGAGGGGATTCCGAGGTACTTTGTCAAAGAAAAGAAGCCGTTTCTATCTGGATGGTTCTTTCCCAGGCGTTACTGCCCCAGGATTACACGACTATAAGTCGTTGTCTAATGGAAACTTTGGTGACCTTAAACATACCGCAGTGCAGCCTCACTGGACTCAGGCAGAAACAGGCAGACAGCGCTTCTGACTTATTAAGAGGAATGCTGCTACCTCCTCAGAAAATACTTCAGTAATCAGCAGTAATGTGATCCAATATCAGGGCAGGATTCAGGCAAGGAGCAGGATGGTATTAAAAGAGAGGCCATCAGTGAAAACACAAATATCTTGGTTTTCAGAAATGATGGGAAGGGAGAAATTAATTTAGAGAGGTACAAGACAGGTAATCTTAGGAAGGTTTGGATAATGGATTATGGTGCCCCTTCCCTTGAATTTCAGTGGGATTTGGGTACCCAACTGCCAGAAGTAAATTGAAAATTTCGGCCTATATTTTTCATCAATGGTTGGAGTAAATAAGGACAGGGCTCTAAGTCCTTTGAAGAGCTAAATGAGTTGCACAGGGTTCTGTCAGGCCATGATCCTGTTACTCCATTCATTTGGCTGCTAAAACGGACAAATGGCATTGGCCGGAAGGTTAACTAACACACACTCATGTTTTCCTTCGAGTGAGAGCTGTTTCAGCCTTCATATTCATTTGGCTCTACACTTTTCCTCACTGCACAGGCTAATTATACTTAATTATGCATAATGCTTCGATGACATGGAATGCCATTCTCTAGGAACTAAGCTGCTAGCATCTTAGTTGGGCTGATTTCAGACCACACTGAACCTTCAAATCCATCTCTCAGAAGTGACTCTTGACAGACAAAGCCATTCCCATTCTGGCTTTGATTCCAGGCCCCTCCAGTTAAACCTCAGAACAGAATCTCTTTGGGAATTAGAATTCAGCAAGCACAGACAGACACAGCTTCCACAGACACAGAGCTCTTTATCTCAGGAACATTTCCCTCTTACTACAGCCATCCAGTGAAACGAGACCGAGACCGTTACATGTCAGGAAATGAAGCTGCTGAGATTAGAAAGGGGAATTCCATTGAAAATGCAGAATGTTCAATGGTCCCAACACAATGAAAAGTCTGCGGCTTCCACACATTGCCTTTCTGTACTGATTTGTTATGCTTGGGAACAATGATTTTTAACGGAGATAAGCCCAAGCTAGAGCCACAGAAAATAACGTTGCTGGATTTGGAGTAGCTTGGATCAATATTCAGATACATATGGCTCAGGTTCATCTCTAAGTATTAAGGGCCCGATTGAGAATATCTAATTCACATGACTAAGCAGTTACTCCCCTGAATAACCCCATTGCTTTCAACGGAGCTGCTAATGAGAGTAAATGCACACCATTGAGAGTAAGAGGTTCACAATCTGGCACTACAAAAGCCAATGTAACACTAAAAGGATTGTGCTTCTTTACAAAAAGCACCAGAAGGGCAACAGCATTTGCATGCAAGTTTCTCCTGGATCGGAGTCTGCAAGACTAAACAGGAAAACCCCAAGCACCAAACAAAAAGGAACAATCACCACAAATAAAGACAACCGCCACAGTCTGGACCCTGGTTGGCACTCTTTGTAAAGAGCCCAGTGATTGAAGTAGCCTCTACTTGTTAGGGATGGTAACTGCAGACCCTGCCTTATGCCCATTGATTGGGAAGTCATC
Source organism: Chelonia mydas (assembly GCF_015237465.2). Lineage (NCBI taxonomy): Eukaryota > Metazoa > Chordata > Testudines > Cheloniidae > Chelonia > Chelonia mydas. The sequence continues at coordinate 66,769,460 of NC_057853.1, read as the reverse complement.
ATTACTATTATCTTTGTGGAGCCTGTTCTGCAGTCTCAAAGGCTGCCAATCCAGCAGCACATTCCGTGAGCATTAAATTGGTATCAAAATTAAATGTGAAGCCAGATAATCATAGGTCTTGAAGGGACCTTGAGAGGTCATCTAGTCCAGTCCCCTGCACTCACGGCAGGGCTTAGTATTATCTAGACCATAATATATCTTGCTTTCCTCTTTTATTCTTCTCCTTGACTAACCAGAAGCTTAAAGATAAGTAAGGCATCTGATTATTAAGTTTCCTTCACAATGGGGGGCGGGGTGAACAGGTTAGTCTCAACACTGCTCTGTGTTACAACTACACAGGACTTCTTACGTCTCTATTTGTCACAAGGTTTTAGAATACGGAAACATTTCATCTTTCCACAACATTCATTATAATGAGCTAGTTTAGTATTAACATGCATGTTCTGCACGAATTTCACTGTAATTTACCACTGATTAATGTCAATCTGTTCGAAATGTTACTAGAAGGTATTATTAATGGCGATGATGGTGATTAAACTGAAATGAGGGTTAAATTAGGAAGCACATTAATTAATGAGTAGCCATTATCTAGGGAAAATCCATGAACATATTGCAGTAGGAGTATCTTCTCCACTTGATTTTTTTACCCTTTTCCATTGTCATTCTTTCCTACAATTCACTTTAATTAGGGTCCAAAAGGCTTTGTCCAGTGAACAACCTACGGAACTATTTGTTTGCTCTATTTATGTTAATATAGGGCCTTTAACAGAAGCGGAGTTGCTACGTAATAATCTATAATAATGTCACAAATACTGACATGTAACAATTTTATGAACACTGTATGTGACATTCCTGCATGAATGCACTGATCTAGCTTAATAGGGGATGCTGGGAACAACAAGCAGGGAAGCAACAAAATGGCTTCCCAGATAAAAACATACAGGCATAATCAAGAAATACAAAGGGTCTGTTTGCTAGCTTCAAACACCACCTCTCCGGTTGTAAATCTTGCTTTGCCACTGCTAGGAGTTGCCAAAGGGTTATAATCAGTTTAAAAGTAAACTGATTCCTGTGAAGGGGGGTGAGTTGCTAGGGGGTGTCCAGTGAGCATCAGTGAGCTCTGACAGGCTCAGAAAGAGAGCGGCTCTGTGGAAGAGAGTCTATAGAGAACAATGCTCCTAGAATGCCCATGTGGAAGATGGTTAAACACCTGGTAAGCTAGAGTGGTGGGTTTCGTGGTCTTAAGATCTGTTTTCTCTTAAATGCTCTGGTTCTAAATAAATAATTATTTGCTTTAAGGAGCTGTTTGGTCACTGGTTACTATTGTCATTGACCTGGAGGGAAGACAACTGCAGGATATGAGCCTAAATCAGCCCTGCTAGAAATTCATGAATAGTACCAGGGGACTGCATCCCAGGGTATGGGAGAATCAGGGGATTCCACCCTGAGCCAGGTGATGGCTAGAGACTGCAACCTGGAAGTGGGTGACCTCCACAAGACTAGGAGACATCAGAGGTGTAGTTCACCTCGTAACTGTGACAAGGTCATATTTACTTTATGCATTACAATAGCTCACTTCTGTTTAATGTCTGACAAGGCTTCGGTTGGAGCTATGTGTATATTGGAAAACACATGCTCACATCTCTGACTTCTCAAGCCTCCCTTATCCCAGGTGCTAGGGCCATTCACCAAGGACAAGCGCTTGGCCTGTCAGCTGGAAATCTGTCCTATCAGAGCTAGGCAGACCAGGAGAAGCCCACCTAGAAGTGGGTGGCAATGTCCACCTGATGGGTAGAATCCACCTTTTTGTTTCTGTGCAAAGAAGTGGGAATGCTGACACTATCTTCTGCAAACTTTGGGAGGGAACAGATGCAGTGAGGATGAAGCCAAGCTTGGAAGCATTTTTTAAGACACTGCTCACTTTCAGAAGTACCATGCTTCATTTCAAAGACTCAGATTTGATGATCATATCAGAGTACAGCCATCTAAAAATTCTCTGCTTCCAGATTAGCTGGTGCTAGTTTCTAGAGCCACACAGACTGGATGTTGGCAAAGCAGTAATCACATATAAGTGTGATAGTGATCCAGAGGGTCACAATGCTTTGTTATTTAGATCATAACTCTTTGCGGCAGGGACTGTCCCTTACTATGTATTTGTACAGCACCTTGCAAAATGAGGCTCTGTAATACACACATCATTTTATACACGGGTGAAAATGAGGCAAAGAGAAGCAAAGTGACTTGCAGGCCAGTAGCAGAATCAATATGACAACCTAGGTTTCCTGAATCCCAGTCCAGGGTTCTAACTACTAGGTAACATTGCCTCAGGGTCAGAACAGATTTGCAATGTCATCTGGTATTTGTGGACCTTTCTGAAATCCTGGAGGGTAGTTTTTTTGTTTTTTTTATGTACACATTTCCCTCCAAGCTGTCTCACTTTTACAAGGTTTATCTTCAACAATGCCAAAATCGAAAGCAATTAAGACAGTCCTTACCTGTGCAAAACGTTCAGCATTTCTGTTCACCGCGAACTGGTAAGTCACATTAGGGAACTGAATGCTGACGGGAAGAATGGAGACATTGAAGTGGAGCATCACAGATCTTTCAGGGCCATGAAACTCTGTGTCATTCACCAAAACATCCAACTGGAAGGAACGGTTCTCTGTGACTGAAATATTTTTATTCAGCATCAGTTCTGCAAAAGAGAAGATTGGCTTTTCACATGTCGATGCATTTTTAGGCAGCACAAAATCCCAACTATAAATATCAAATCTATTCTTCAAGCACAGGCTCATGGCATGCTACTAGTGTGACAGGGTCGGGCCAGATGGCTATAGGAGAGTAATAGAAGGCAGATATATTAGCCCCAGGCTAAGTAGGTTCCTTTTCCCTGGGTAGGGTAAGAGGGAATGTTCCAGAACAATCAGGAACCTTCTGGAGACAATTAAGACAGGCTGATTAGAACACCTGCAGCCAATCAAGAAGCTGCTAGAATCAATTAAGGCAGGCTAATCAGGGCACCTGGGTTTTAAAAAGGAGCTCACTTCAGTTTGTGGTGTGCGTGTGAGGAGCTGGGAGCAAGAGGTGCTAGGAGCTGAGAGTGAGAATGTGTACTGTTGGAGGACTGAGGTGTACAAGCATTATCAGACACCAGGAGGAAGGTCCTATGGTGAGGATAAAGAAGGTGTTGGGAGAAGGCCATGGGGAAGTAGCCCAGGGAGTTGTAGCTGTCGCACAGCTGTTCCAGGAGGCACTCTAGACAGCTGCATTCCACAGGGCCCTGGGCTGGAACCCGGAGTAGAGGGCGGGCCCGGGTTCCCCCCAAATCCTCCCAACTCCTGGTCAGACCTGGACTGTGGGTTCAGAAAAACGGCCAAGCTGAGGGCCGCCGTGAAGCTCCAAGGTGAGCAAATCTGCCTATAAGCGCAAGACCCACCAAGGTAGAGCAGGAACTTTGTCACACTAGGTAAAGGGAGAGGTTGAATTAAAACTAGAAATATAGATATTCTCCCATTCCATTCAACAAAAAGTGCCTAAAGATATGTCACAACTAGAGCTGGTTGGGAATGTTTTGATGAAACGGTACTTAGTAGGAAAATGTGGATTCATCAAAATCAACATTTTTCACAGGAACGTTTCACATATCTTCTGGTCAATATGAGAGATACCCACCACAGAATAGCCAATAGCCTGGTGGTTAGGACTATCACCTGGGATGTGGCAATATGTCTACGCAGCAAAAAAAAAAAAAAAAAGACCAGCAGCAGTGACTTTCAGAGCCCAGGTCAATGGGCTTGAGCTGAAGAGCTAAAAATAGTGTAGACTTTCAGGCTGAGGCTGGAGCCTGGGCTCTGAGACCCTCCAGCCTTCCTGGGTTTCAGCACCCTGGCTCCAGCCCGAGCCCGAACATCTACACTGCTATTTTCAGCCCAGCAATGTGAGCCTGAGTCAGCTGACTCACTGTGTTGTGGGTTTTGGCTTTTTTTTTGGCTGGGTAGATGTATACTGGGGGACCCAAGTGAGTGCCCTCCCCATCCGGCTATTAACTATTTTGGAGCAAGCGGATGGGCCTCTCTCTGTTTTTTCATGATTTTTTTTCAAAATGTCTCCCTTTCTCCCCAGTGTGAAACTGGAAAATCTTAAAAATGTCAAAAATGTGTGTGGTAGAGGAAAAATGTTTGCCATCCAGCTGTAGTCATTAGCTCAGAATCACATTCTGAAATGCAATACAATCAGAACTTCTCTTGGCTAGTCAACACATAATGCAACTGTCATATTCCTATACAGTCACTGTGTTATATATAGGAGGAAAGACTGTAATATCAGAATCCCCTCTTTCAGTCCCAAATATCTGTTCTGATACTGGGATTTTCTGTCTCATTTTCCATCGGCTTGGTATTTTCCAGATGCATAGAAAAGTGAAATACAATTTTGGTCAATTACAAGCAAAGCAATTTCACTCTTTGTTAGAAGGAAGAGACCTTACTGTATTCATGCAGCGTTCCCCTCACTTGGCTGCCATTGGGGCTGAAATAGATCTCGTGGAAGATGTGATCCACCCGAAATGTTTCGCTAATCCACGGATCAGTTGTACTGATGGTGCCTGTGTACTTCTTTCTGCTGCTTTCAATGGGGAAAATAGGTGTGGTGTCTGCATCACACACAGTCAGTGTGGCTAGGACAGTTCCCTACAAGAAAATCATAGACAACATGGAGAAAAATCAATGACTGCCACACTATTTTTTTTCCAGATTTGCTTTCTGGTTTACTATCTGAATAAGTGATATGATCTGGAGACCAAAGTCCTGTCCATATAAAGCTCCCTGACATTCTGTACAAATCCACTTCCATTCAAAGTCTTTGTAGGTCTTTAACAGAAAGGGCAAAGATTGATGATCCTACTGCTTACCACCTATTTGGAGACAGATGAGCACTGTAACAGCATTTCATAAAGCCAGTGAATTGCAAAATTACTGTAGCAACCGTCAGTTTTGAGACCTATGTAAAGATAGCATATCTGATTCCAGCAATCCCCAACTAGTGGTCTCAATGACCCCAGAGACTTTGTAGCTAGGATGATCTTTGGGGGAATTTTGCAACTCGCGTATATCACTGAATAAACATGAGGTGATGCACAGAATGACAAGCCAAGTGAAAAATATGGGACTGCCAATATTGGCTCGGGTCAGCAAGGTGAGGAGGAGCGGGGCAGGGGGGAGTCCTCAGGGAACCAGTTACTGATCCTCATTCTCTGGCTGGCAATGCACCAACTCAACCTCACAGAGTTTAGGGTGGCTTGAATTCTCAGCTGTGTGAATGGCAAGAAGGGTTGGAACACACAAGAGAATGTGTCCCATGTAGTGCAGTCTCCACTCCCTGAGACCTGTAGTTCACTCTCTGTTATGTGCTGTGGGATTTTTAAAAAAATTTAATCCCCAATTTACAGAGAATGGCTGGGATAGCAGAGATTTTTCTCCCTTAGCCCCCGGGAGAGACTAATTAAGCGGCTGTGCTCAAATGTAATACTGGACGTTTGAAGGCAGAAGTAACAGGATCATACCTTGCTTTCACTCACCAAAATAAAAAAATAATCCTCAATATTCTTGTTGCAGGTGAGCAACAAATCCACATTTAAAAAAGTCAGGGAAGAAGAAATAGAGGCCGCATGACATAACTAAGGCCCCACAGAGAGTTAGTAACAGAAGGATGATCAGAAATCAGATGTTCTAGGCTCCCAGTCTTGTGCTCATTTCACTAGATTGCTCTTTATTGACTCTACACTAGATTTCTGATTACCTGGCAGTAGGCCTCAAACTCATTTTGTACAGTTATAATTCCATTGGCCACTGAGATTCCCATACAAATCCTTTCTCCTTTTAAGTTTGAATATACAAATTATCAGAGGTATTTTGGAAGTTTTCCAGCAACAGATTTTTCTGCTGGAAAACATTGAATTAATTAAATCAAAATGTTTCATGAGAATAAATTGATTGTCAAGGTTTGTTTCAACTATATTATACATCATATTAAAGTCAAAAATATTTCATTGCATGACAAATACTGAGATTTCTGCTTTTCATCCTGATTTGAGAAGAAACAAAATTTCAGAGTCAGAATTTTCCATGGGATGGGAATTCCATTTTTCAAGCAGCTCTACTAGTTATGCCCATCGGTGTGTGGCACTGATATGTCAAGCCTGTAGGTGGCAGCAAACATCCAAAATTGTATGCTCTCTTTCCAGAACAGATATGCAAAATCCAGTTTACTTCCAAGGGAAAGAAATACAGCTATTAGAGAAATATTATTACACAGAAATCCCTGGAGGGAAGTGACTGAGTACTTGCTGGAATTTTATGCATGGCTTATGATGAATGCACATCGAAATGGCTCAAGCATAACAACCATCTATTAAAGCTTTTATGAGTGTTTCTTCTCCCAGAGTAAGTCCCAGCGGAATGTTATTCTACTAGTTTTATACATATGTATCTTGGGTTTCACCTATAAAGCCATACGAGAAATGGGCTGTGCCTACTTTCAAGCTGGACTCTATTCACTGTAACAGGAGGGGTGCCATGGAGTACAGAGGGGATGGAGGTGGTAAAGGGTTGTCAATGAGCAACCTTCAGCTACAGAACAAGATCCTACCCTTGGCCCTGAATACTCTGGCATTGTTGACTTTCAGTGGACACTGCAAGAACCATAATTTTGCCTAGATATCTGAGGAAGGTTTATGTAGGATGGGAGCGTTGGTGGGGAAAGTTGGTTAGCGTCTGAGGTGGAATTTTCCAGGAAGTTGCTGCTGGTTTTGTTCTGTTTGTATTTGTTTTTTTATAAGTAACACCAAAAGATGTCCAAGGCAGCAGACAGGTGCCTGTTTAAATCCCATTGTAAATAAATAAATAAATAAAAGAAATATCAATTGATATTCACAAATATACATTATATGAGGAGCTGGTAGCAACCCCAATATTTAGATTCCCTAAGACCTTCCATAACAAAAGGTTCCTGAAACCCTTTTATTTGAGAAGCTCTCACCTCTTCTTTGTTTGCAGCAGGCCTTTGACATGGTGCCTCTTTGTGTGCATGCATTATGGTACAGTCTTTAATTACACACGCTATTGTTTTCCACAGAACCCAGGCCTCAGTCAGTGTACTTGCACAAAGAAGAATCATGGTTGCATGGACAGCTATAAATCTTGCATTTCTTAACTTCTCAGTGATTGACTTTCCCACCTAAATTATATTTTAACATAGCTTTTTGTATGTAATATATAGGCGGATATACACACACAGGGAAATCTGTCAAATGACCACTCAGATAATTAGTCACTCAGTGGAGGTGCTCATCACATTCCTCATATTGTTACTATTATTAGGCAGTCAGAGCTCTCTGGACTGTAGCGTAAATTAGGGCATATGATGCTGGGAGCTAACATACAAGGTCTGAAGTTTCCATGTAGACATGCCTAACCCACAGCATTTCCACTGAACATCTCAGAGTCCAAGCAGAAGAGAACTCTACCTCTTTTCTGTTGAATTCCACAACAGCATCCGTCGTGCTAGTGCCATTGGGAAGGAAGGGGGCAGAGTCATCTTCATCTAACACATTGACCAGGAAGGGCACCTCGACCTGCATCTCCTTGGAGCCCTCTCTCACTGTACACTTGGCGATCAGCTCATACCTCTCTCTTTCTTCCCGATCCAAACGCTGCACAACACTCACGCCTGTGGTGTTCTCATTGTAGCGAAAAGGCAGCCCATCAACTGAAACAACACATGCAGAGCATAAACTGGAATAATCCTTTCCTATTAGTGGTGTGTGATTATTCTCCTCTTTGACATACTGGTGTAATCCCAATGAATCCATTTGGGTTGCATCCATGTAGAGGGAAGAATTTCACTCTGTATTATGAAAATCAGTCTAGGAAGAGATATGGAGGAAGGTGGAGGAGCTATATCAGGGGCACAAGAGGAAGTCTACAGGACTTGTGTGGAAGCAGAGTAGAATAACCAACAGAAGAGAGATCTGCTCTATTAAAAATCTCATTAATATGACCGTGACTGAATGGTTTACCTCCAGTTTTACCTGCTAGTAATTTGTAGGAAATGCTGACATTCTGGCACAGGTGATGTATTGGGGGTAACTGAAGCTGATGAAATGTACCAGGTGGTTTATTCTCCTTGATGTGAAAGGAGAGATCCATTTCTGAGAAACAAAGCTCCCTTGATGTCAAAGCATTGCAAGCTGGTACAGTGGCATTGAGGATGGAGAGATGCACCAGGGCAGAAATGGGCGTCTCACATTCCTTCCCTTGGAAGGGCTGGGATGAAAGGTAGACATGAAATGTCACCTTTGGTAATGACACCCAATTTCTTCCAACTGCAAGAACAGAAACAAAGAAACAGTTGACAAAGAAACAAGCAAATATTCCTCTTAATATTTTCCTTCATTAGCCATTATTCTACAGTAAACCAAGTAGTTCAGTGACAATACCTGATGTTTGGCACCTCTGAAAATAAGGCCCTACATGTTTGAAGTTGGGCCAAGCCACCCAAAATTACAGGCTAATGTGGAAAACATGGTTCTTACAGGTTCTCCTATTCCTTCAGCTTATCACACTACCCCACAGTGGAACCCTACTGATCTCTGAAACTGATCCAGAAGTAAAGGCCAGTTCAGTGACAATACCTGATGTTTGGCACCTCTGAAAATAAGGTCCTACATGTTTGAAGTTGGGCCAAGCCACCCAAAATTACAGGCTAATGTGGAAAACATGGTTCTTACAGGTTCTCCTATTCCTTCAGCTTATCACACTACCCACAGTGGAACCCTACTGATCTCTGAAACTGATCCAGAAGTAAAGGCCAGTTCAGTGACAATACGTGATGTCTGGCACCTCTGAAAATAAGGTCCTACATGTTTGAAGTTGGACCAAGCCACCCAAAATTACAGGCTAAGGTGGAAAATATGGCTCTTATAGGTTCTCCTATTGCTTCAGACTATCAGACTACCCCACAGTGAAACCCTACTGATCTTTGAAACTGATCCAGAAGTAAAGGCCTTTTCAGCAGCCTTTACTTCTGGATCTTACTTTACACCACTTTCTCCTCCCTCATCTAATGCTACCTAATTTCCTCAGGGATCAAAACCACCAAGATATAGGTTCTGTCTATTGAATGCAAGAGGAGAATGGAAACAATTCATTTCTATGGTTCAATGGTATGCGGTTCTTACAAAAAAAACCTCACTTCAATCCCAAGCAATATAAATAGGCATCACTTAACCCCTTCAGCAGTGGTTCATTTACTACCCCATAAAAAAAGTGCTCCAGGTAGCTGGGTCTTTGTAATTAAAGGTTTTGCTTACATTAGAAAAGTTGCACCAATTTAACTAAAACCAGTCTATCTGAACTGATGCAGAAATAAAATTTTAACCAATACATAAATGGATATAACTTGTTGGTAAATTACTAAATAAGAATAAACTTGCAAGGATTAAAAATGGTTTAAGTGTGTCTTCTTTGGGGTCTAGTCTAGGTTCATTACATTGATTTAGTTAAACTGATGAAACTTTCCTGATGAAACTCCACCACTTGACAACTAATGCAATTTCTTCTTGGCCTTAGTGTTCATTTTGGCTTTAATACCATTGTGTCTATCTGAGGGTTCTTTTCAATCCCAAAATTCATTTAAAGTAAACAAACAGTTCTTCCAATCTGATCCCTAAGTATTGGTTTGCTATTCATATGCTGCTGGATAAATCCCATTAGATGTAAGTGTTTAGCTTCAACTCTGGACATTATCGCAACTGCAGCTACTCCTCTCAGACTTACACAGGATATCGAAGTCTCCTCTATCCAGACTCTTATTGAGGTAGAGAAGCCCTGTTTTTTCTTTGATTTGAAACCAATGATTTTCATAGGCTCCAACGCGATAGATAAAGAGATGCTGGCACAGCTGAAAGTGGGCCACCTCCCCATGTGAATCCCTCAAGGCACGGATGTGCAGTAGTGGCGTACCGGCTGGTTGATCAATGTAGACAGTCTCAGAATAATCTTTCCTAGGGAAGTAGAGACCAAAGGAAGCTGCAAAGGAACACAAACAACAGGAGAACTGTTAAAGCTGAATGAACTCTGGGTAGACATTGTCGTAAGAGGTGCATTTCTAAAGAATTGGAAGCTCCATTTAGTAAGTGCATAGGAAGATATAACAGCAGACCCAGATCCTGAGCTGGTGTAAATTGGTATAGCTCTACTGAGTTCAATGGCACTACCTCAATGTTTATCAATTGAGGATTTGACCCATAATTTATGTACAAGCTATGAGAATTCCCCCTAGAAGCCAAATTGCTTAGTTGTAAACAAGACCATAGCCACAGCAGAGAGCCTAATGGAGCATTTCTTGTCAAACTTCAGATAAATTCACATCAGCAATTCCCAGCTGCTTTTCCATTCTCACACAAATTGTTTTCTTCTCTGAATAATATCATTTATGGTGAAATCTTATTGAGGCAATAAATACAGTTAGATGAAAAAACATTAGGAGGTACTGCTGTAAAATGAATCTCACCCTTTCAAGTCACACAGTCCAAACACTCAATTTCTATCCAGAGGAAAAACGTGCAAGTACATCAGGGGCTTTCAAACTTTTCCCTAGTGTGGACTTCTTTTTAAGTAGTGATTTTTCTTGTGGACACCTCCCTTCCCATACAAACCAACCAACCCACCCTACACCTTACCTAAAGTAAGTGGTACTCCACTCAACTAAATAAATCCACAGATTATCAGGCCAGAAGGGACCAGTCTGACTTTCCCACATAACACAGGTCATGGGATTTCCCTCAATTAACTCCTGTTTGAGCTGGAACATATCTTTTTAGAATAACATCCAATCTTGTTTTTAAAATGTTCAGTAATGGAAAAATCTACCCCAGCCTTTCATAAAATTCTTCCAATGATTAATTACCCTCACTGTTGAAAATTTGCACCTTATTTCTAGGCTGAATTTATCTAGCTTCAACTTTCAACCATTGGATCTTGTTATACCTTTTGCCAGTAGATTGAAGAGCCCTCTATTATCAATGTTCTGTTCCCCATGGAGGTGCTTAAGTAATATTACAACTCATACAAAGATATAGGTCTCAGAGATATAAAAACTCAGGATTGATAACACCAAATAAGGTTAGAGAAATTTAATCTCTCTCTAATGCAATGGGTGCGACTGACCCATTGTGCCTTTGTACTGTTTATTTCCTCTCCCTGGTTGTAGACATTTACTTTAATTTGGATGCATTCACCCTGTGTGAATTCATTTGAGAGCGTAGTAATTGTCTGGTTTCAGCCCACATAGTTGCTATTAGGGCATTTAGTGCACTGGATGAGCTACAATACATGTTGTGATAGGCATGTGTAGGACCCCTAGATCTTGAAAGGTGTGTTGTGGTGGGAGGTGGGGGTGGGTGTTGATCACTGGTACAGCTTTGATTTGGCCTGTCCTGGTCTGTGGGGAGCTTGCTTCTGACTATGAGCTTGGGGAGGTTGGGGGGTTGTTTGCATGCCAGAAGAGGGGGCTCAGGAAAGATATCTTTCAGGATGGGGTTCTCATTGAGTATGGGTTGTAGTCAGGGGTAAAAGTAAGTCTAGGGACTTACCGATACAGGGCTGGGCTGGGGGGGGGTCAGAGCCAGCCCCGGACCACCCTGTACCGGCAAGTGCCTCCTTCCCCCTCCCCTTCCTCCTCCCCCCGCCCAGGTAACAGCGGCAGCCGGGGGCTCTGGCAGCAGTTTAAACGGCCCAGGGCAGTAGCGGGGGCCAGAACCCTGGGCCCTTTAAATCATCCCCGGAGCCCCACCACCACTTCTCCATCGCTCCGGCAGCAGGGCTCCAGGGACAGGACTCCGACCGCCACTACTGCCCTGGGCCCTTTAAATCATCCCCGGAGCAGGGCTCTGGGGACGATTTAAAGGGCCCAGGGCTCAGCCACCGCTACCACCCCGGGCCTTTTAAATCACCGCCCCAGCCCTGCTGCCGCTACCCAGGGCTCCGGCAGCAATTTAAAGGGCCAGGGGCTCCAGCTGCTTCTGGGAGCCGCAGACCCTTTAAATTGCGCCTGGGGAAGCTGATCCACCCCGGTACGGCACACCAGGGCGTACTGGCTTACTTTCACCTCTGGTTGTAGTTGTTGGATACTAAGGTTTCCCTGTAGGGGCAGGTGACAACTAGGGGTGTGTGGTTAGAAGGGGTTTTATTTCTGTATTGAAGCAGGTTCTCTTGAGGTATTTCGGTGGGCCATGCCATGATGTGATGTGATCTATTTTTATGGTGGAGTGTCCTTGTTTGGTGAAGGCAGTTTTGAGTGTGTTCAGGTGTATATCCTGGACTTTCTCCTCGCAGCATATTCTGTGGTATCTGAGTACCTGACAATCACTATGCTCTCAAATGAACTCACACAGGAAAATGATAAAAGACAAAAACACCACACCACCTGTGGGTGAACACTTTTCACAAAGCGATCACTCTATATCTGACCTATAAGTCCTCATAGGAAACCTACACAACACTTTCAAAAGACGAGCCTGGGAGCTTAAATTCATAACTTTTCTGGACACTAAAAATCATGGCCTGAACAGACACACTGAATTTATGGCTTATTACAACAATCTGTAACCCACTTACAACAGTTGCCCCCTAGCTGCTCCCCTCCCCTTCTTTTCCTCCCTGTGACTGGAGGGATGTTAACGGCCCTCTTAACCTTGAATGCTAAATAATCTGTTCCACTTTATATTTAGCTGTGACACTCTGAATTAGTTTCCTAGACTCAAAGAAGAGCTCAGCATAAGCTTGAAAAGCTTGTCTCTCTCACCAGCAGAAGTTGGGCCAATAAAAGATATCACCCCATCCATTTTATTGGTGCAAAGCCCTTTTTGCTCAAAACTGGGCCCACTTTTACTGGACATTTTTCCATGATGACGCATTTCCGCCCCAGCAGAAATGGGAAGTAGGCTGCCAAAGCATCTCCAGAATAGCAGTGGGCTAACATTTCCTCATTACTGAAGGATTACTGAAGGATCCATTTTAAAGAAGGAAAAGGAAGATGGCAAACCCACTGTGAATTAAAGTCCTATGATGGAACTTGGAAACACTACACAAGCCACACTATTCTCTCTCATGATTACATCAGCAGCATTGCTGCTTGGAATTACATCCTCAGGTTTTACAGTTGGCTGTTATTTAGCTACATGTAATTTGCATTAAATAAATTAATAAAGCAGGCAAAAACTTACCAAAATAATGTTGAATTAAGAAGGCAGCCAGCTGTAATCTTTTAAAAAGAGCATACAATAAATTTTTGGCAGCCGGTGGGTAGCGGGGAGCTAAAAACCAATGACTCCTGAGTTAAAGTCCCCCTCCAACTTCTTTTCTTTGAAAGGAAAATATTATTTTCCTTCTGCTATATTTCCTTTTAGCATGTATCTAGTTCATAAACTAGATTCATGAGCATTCTTCCTAAATTTTCCATGCATCTCTTTCAGTCTCCTACTTTTGTAATTGCAAGAAACCTTTTCTAATTTTTTTAAAAGAGCGTTTTCTGCAAAACAATTTCCATTTGATATTCAGCACTGAGATTTTGTCAGCAACATGCACTGTTTAATAAAGGTACCTTCAAAGATATACTTTTGGCCCATTCAATCTACTGTTGCTTCTAACTGAAGGCTATGCAAACATTGTGTCCACACATCATTGCAACTCAATATTTTCAGGAATACAAGCATTAAATATGTATAACATACCTTAGGAGAGATATACTTCTATCAGAAAGATGCAAAGAGGAGTGAAAAAAATTATTTAAGGTGGTACAAGATGTAACAAAATAGAGATAAATTAAGGAAGGTAAGACTATACAAACCAAAAAGGAGGCAAGGTCCCTGCCTGTGGTCTAAATTTAACCGGAATATTGGGGGAAACTCCTCTTGGTGAGATCCAAATAAATTATCCAGTAGTAGGAGGGAAGACTACATGAACTAATAGAACTTTTCCATCACTAACTCCTATGATTCAATTCAAACACAGGTTTGCTTTATGTACCTTTTAATACTGTACTGAATTGATTATTGATTAAAAATTAAAACATTAAAATACACCACTGTGCATTTTCAATGGAGACACTATTCCTACTCATTTAGGCCAGTAAAGTTTGTAACAAACAACTGAGCCAAATCTCATTCACCTTACAAGGAGTCGTCCTATCACAAGAAGCAAGCAAACCAGGCTTGTCAAAAAATGTTAGCAATTACGATTTCTGTGTTTCAGCATGAGAATTTTACTTAATTGGAACCCTGAGGTCTAGAACACTGAAGTGCTTTTCAGAACACCTCCATTCCATTTAAGTAATTGAGATCCTTGCAAAAACTAATGAACATGTTTAACTTTATGCATCTGAGCAGTTTCACTGTAAAGTGGCTACTCCGATGCTTGAATTTCATCATCAGCCAGACTTTCAAAAGAGCTCAGAATTCTGGGTGCTGAGCGCTTTTGAGGATCTGGTCCCTTGAAAATCTGGCTCCAAATTCTGCCCCTAAGTGTTTACAAGATCACAGCTTTAAATAGTACAGAGACTAGTAATTCATTGTATATTTAACCTTCCTCTTTTTAAAACAAACAAACCCAAATTGTCATAGATAGTAGCTCACAGTAGGAACTCACTTACTAGACAGGCCAGTCCTTGCTTACAGACAGCCCCCCAACCTGAAGCAAATACTCACCAGCAACCACACACCACACAACAAAAACACTAACCCAGGAACCTATCCTTGCAACAAAGCCTGTTGCCAACTCTGTCCACATATCTATTCAAGGTACGCCATCGTAGGACCTAATCACATCAGCCACACCATCAGGGGCTCGTTCACCTGCACATCTACCAATGTGATATATGCCATCATGTGCTAGCAATGCCCCTCTGCCACGTACATTGGCCAAACCGGACAGTCTCTACACAAAAGAATAAATGGACACAAATCAGATATCAAGAATTATAACATTCAAAAACTAGTCGGAGAACACTTCAACCTCCCTGGACACTCAATTTCAGATCTAAAAGTAGCAATTCTTCCATAAAAAAACTTCCAAAACAGAGTCCAGCGAGAAACTGCAGAATTGGAATTAATTTGCAAACTGGACACCGTTAAATTAGGCTTGAATAAAGACTGGGAGTGCATGTGTCATTACACAAAGTAAAAACTATTTCCCCATGCTAATTTTCCCCCCTACTGTTACTCATACCTTCTTGTCAACTGTTTGAAATGGGCCATCCTGATGATCACAACAAAAATTTTTTTCCTCCTGCTGATAACAGCCCACCTTAATTGATTACTCTCATTAGAGTTGGTATGGCAACCCCCATTTTTTCATGTTTTCTGTATTTTATATATATATATCTTCCTACTGTACTTTCCACTGCATGTATCTGATGCAGTGGGTTTAGCCCACGAAAGCTTATGCCCAAATAAATTTGTTAGTCTCCAAGGTGCCACAAGTACTCCTTGTTCTTTTTAGAAAAAGGCTGCAATCCAAAATCTCATCTGGCATGGGGTAATGTGGAAAATAAAGCTTAGAATTTTGAAAAGGATATTTAGGGCTCAGATATAAAGCAGCATGATCAACTATTGTGAAATGTGTTAAATATATAAATTCACTTGTAAGCTGAACATGATACATTCTTGCTAGTAGGAAAGGGTGATTTTTCTTCCCCTCTTCGAAACTAAAAACCTTGGAATAGAATGTTGGCAGTGTAATTAGCAGCTTTATTGGGTCTTGACTTTGATTGTGATTCAGGAACACATCCCTGTTCGGGACAGCATTTAAGAATATTCTGAACTTGAAATATATGCTTACCTCTCATTGGAACTTAAACATATGCGTCAGTGCTTTCCTCATTTGGGAACATAATTACATCACCTAAGCTGTGGCAAAGCTAGCTACCATTTAAAACAATAAAGCTTTTCTACACATTAAGGTCTCATGGAGATTAGAATGTTTGGAACATTACGGTACTTTATTTAGCTATTTTTCACAGTTATTTCTGAATTGTTGACCCAATACGACATTGAGACTTCTTAATGGTGCAGCTATCACAAAATTACACAATGCTGTTGCCATTAATTACTGAGATTGGAAGCCCCCATTTGTGTATTGCTTCTGCTTAATTTAACCCATTGCAAGAGTTGTAGCTGCAACAGGTAGTTCAGGTCACAACTATACTGTAATGATTATAAATACACACACACACACCTCACTCTATATTTATATGCACAGTCCGCTATATAGAAGGAGAGCTTTCTTCTCATTTCTTCTGATAGGTTACGTTCATTCCTTAAATTCTGATAAATTCAAACCCAACTCAATAAACTATCCATCTGCCATCTATGCTGCAGGAGGAAGAGGCTTCTAACCCTGGCTAAAATTCCTCATCAAGATAATTTTTTGCTGTGTTCCAGTTCCAGCACCTTTATTACTAGCTATAATGAGCAAGAGCAGAATTTGACTTTCTGATCCCCAAGTTGAGTTGACAGTGTACCAGAAGAAACATCTTTTTTATTAATAAAGTGAGCAAATTTGGTAGGAAATCTCTGAGACAAATAAACAAGGAATCCCATACAACATTCACAGTCAACTTTCAGAGTATAACTGTTGTCCTTTGGCTTCAGAGTGGTAGCCATGTTAGTCTGTATCAGCAAATAAAACCAAGGAGTACTTGTGGCACCTTAGAGACTAACAAATTTATTTGGGCATAAACTTTCATGGGCTAAAACCCACTTCATCAGACACATGCAGTGGAAAATACAATAGGAAGATATAGATATACATATATACACACACACACAGAGAACATGAAAAAATGGGTGTTGCCATACCAACTGTAACGAGACCAAACCAATCAATTAAGGTGAGCTATTATCAGCAGGAGAAAAAAAATCTTTTGTAGTGATAATCAGGATGGCCCATTTCAAACAGTTGGTGTGAATAACAGTAGGGGGAAAAATTAGCATGGGGAAATAGTTTTTACTTTGTGTAATGACCCATCCACTTCAACCTCCTTGCTCACTCAATTTCAGACCTAAAAGTCACAATTCTCCAACAAAAAAATTTCAAAAACAGACTCCAATGAGAAACTGCAGAATTGGAATTAATTTGCAAACCAGACACCATTAAATTAGGCTTGAATAAAGACTGGGAGTGGATGGGTCATTACACAAAGTAAAAACTATTTTCCCATGCTATTTTCCCCCTACCGTTACTCACACCTTCTTGTCAACTGTTTGAAATGGGCCATCCTGATTATCACTACAAATGTTTTTTTTTTTCCTGCTGATAACAGCTCACCTTAATTGATTGGTTTGGTCTCATTACAGTTGGTATGGCAACACCCATTTTTTCATGTTCTCTGTGTGTGTGTGTGTGTATATCTATGTATATCTTCCTACTGTATTTTCCACTGCGTACATCTGATGAAGTGGGTTTTAGCCCACAAAAGCTTATGCCCAAATAAATTTGTTGAGTCTCTAAGGTGCCACAAGTACTCCTCATTTTTTTCGGTTGTCCTTTGAATAACAGTTAATTGGAAGAGATATGCTTGAAGATTAATTAACCAAGACAACTGATATCTAGACATGTTCAAAAATATTTGGCAAATCATTACCACCACTGAAAATTCAGTTACATTGCACCTGCTACTCTTCTTCCTTTGCCGATGGCATTGTGTCTTGCAAGTAGGGTTGGGAGAATCAGTTTCAACAAAGTTAGAAATCCACTTAAAACTTTGAAGTTCATTTCTAAAAAGGAATAAAACAAAACTTATCTAAGGTCTAATAATTCTGCTAGGCACTTCTAGGTTTTGGCCAGGAACAGAAGTGAGAATATTATGCATTACCACCTATTTTTGTGTTTTTTCTGAGTCCTGACCTGAACAAGAAGCCGTTCAAACATCAAAAGAAAAAATGTAATCTCCAAGGAGCCGGATTTTTAAAAAGATGAGTTTTGCAGATTCAAATTGTTCAGGTCAGATTCAGCTAAGCATTCAAACCTACAATGGCGTATCTGAACCAAAGCCAAATTCCAACATCTTCCTGCCCTACTCACAGGGTGCACAGGAACGCACTTCATACAGTTACTTATATAAAATGTATTCAACATGCTTGTTTTCTCGTTTTGGTTGAAAAATTTGCAACTTGGAAAATTTCAACCAGTTCTATTTTCTCAGATTCTGTCTTAGCTTGGAACGCTATGTATTTGTTGTTTTCCATTTGTGACAAAATTCCTCCTCTGCCTTGGTGGATCCTGCGCTTTCTGGCAGATTTGCTCACCTCAGAGGTTCACGGCAGCCCTCAATTTGGCTCCTTTTGTCAGTGGCACAAACCTGCCGTTCACTCAGCTAACTTCATCACTGGCTAGCATAGGGAAAGGGAGGAGAACAATCCCCTCAGTCTCTGCTGATCCACCAAGTGGGTCGGGGGACAGGCCAGAGACCTTCCCCTCTGGTGGGACTCACAGCCCAGGTCAACTCCTCCTGTATCCAATAGGGAGTTGCGGGGATGTGGGGAACCCAGGCCTGCCCTCTAATCTGGATTCCAGCCAAGGGCCCTGGGGATATCAGCTATCTACAACATCTCCTGTAACAGTTGTGTGACAGCTACAACTCCCTGGGCTACTTCCCCATGGTCTCCCGCCAGCACCTTCTTTATCCTCACCACAGGACCTTCCTCCTGATTCCAGATAGCGTTTGTACTCCTCAGTCCTCCAGAAGCATGCCCTCTCACTTCCCACTCCTTGCACACCCCTCACTAACTGAAGTGAGGTCCCTTTTAAACCAGGTGCCCTGATTAGTCTGCCTGTCTTAACTGATTTTAGCAAGTTCCTGATTGTTCTAGAACCGCCCCTGTTACTTTACCCAGGGGAAAGGGACCTGCTTAATCTGGGGTTAATATATCTACCTTCTAGTACTCTCCTGTAGCCATCTGGCCCGACCCTGTCACACATTATAATCAGAGCTAGCCAAAATATTTAGCATTTTAACTTTATTTTTAAACATACATTACATATTTTTCTTGAAAAAATTATCCATTTTCAGATGGATGATAAAATTTTCAAAGCACTTAAGCAACTGAGGAGTTTATGCCCTCTTTTCAGTCGGGCACTTAGGAAATTAAGTCTCGTGGAAAGTTAGATTCTTAGTGCCTAAGTCACTTTTTGAAAATGGAACTTCGGTGCTTTTGACATTGTGAAAGCAATTCAAATTAGATTTGAATACAACCTTACACTTACAGCGGGGATTTCCATCAGAGAATTTCACATAACTATACAATTAATATTCAAAATTTCTCTGGAAGGTGCTATCAGCCCCATTTTATTGAAGGGGAAACTGAGGCACAGACTACATTCATTGATCCAAGTTACAAAACAAATCAGTCATAGAGCTAGGAACAGAACCCAGATCTCCCGAGTCATGTTCCTGTGCATTATCCAAAAGACCATGCTAATAAGAAGAAGCCGCCTCCTGCTTTTCTTCAGTACCATTACTTTATGTTTACATTTACATTTGATGCAATACTTTGTCAGTTTCATCCAGTTACATCTGAGCTTTGATCTTCACTTACTCCACACTCAAGCTGTAGTACCAGAGGTGTGCAAATAGCAAAGTTACTAACCAATGAAGCTTCCCAGAATCCAAATGCTGCATTTGAATAAACCTAGAATATCTCACCTCCCTGATCAATGGGTATAACGTCCATTGGCATTTAAAGAAATTATGCGTACATATCCCCAGTAAAAAGAAATATGACATTAGGTAAAATATGGAGTAGAGTCAGAAACTGGTAGAACATAAGGTGTACCCATTTGCACAGATCTCTGTGATTGTGGAAGTTAGAAAATATTACAGAATCTAATTTTTATTTAAAACACTATTTTCATAGTTGTGTGTGTGTTTTTAATCCCTTAATTGTCACATGCCTCTTTATCCAAGTGCATTGTACTCAGACACCTAAGCACAGATGGTCTTATTTTGCGGTTCTCAATTAATAGATTTTTAAAGCTTTAAAGGACCATTATGACCATATCATCTGATCCTGCATAACACAAACCAAAGAATAAATCTATGTAACCCAATAATTTCTGCTTCACACCCATAACTTCTCTTTGAGCTAAAGCATATAGTTTAGAAAGATGTCCAGTCTTCATTTAGAGAATTCAAGTGATGGAGAATCCCCACATCGCTAGGTAAGTTGATCCAGTGATTAATTACCCTCCCTGTTAAAAATGTGTGCCTTATTTCTTGTCTGAATTCATCTAGCTTCAACTTGCAACCACTGGCTCTGGTTAGCCTTATTCTGCTAGATGTATGGGTAATCTTACCCACCACATTTCATGTGCTGAAATATGAACTGCATTAACAGAGCTTTAATTGGTTTGTAAGTTAAAATAATAGGGAAAATGATTCTCAGCAGCAATATGGAAACTGGAACAAGAGTTGGTTTTCTTTCAACTAATAATATATACATATGTGACACAACCAATTTCCTCTAGCAAAATTTACTCAGGCCTTCTCCATATTGTTGAGGGATAGTGTTACAATTCATGAGAAACAAACCTTTCCCTGATGTGGAACAAAATCCATATTGAAGAATTTACTCTATGCCTTACTGAAATGGGTGTATGATTACACTAATAACATGCCCCTCTCAAGTCAGGACATTTGTAGAGTAGAGGAGAAAATGATATTAGCTGACAAACATGGGAGTGTGCTGTTAATATTCCACCATTTGTGGCACAGCATCAGATTTCAACAATCAGTTAGATGTGGGGGGGGGGGGTTAGCACTGTGTCCCTATTTTGACTATTGTTTATTGGCCATTATGCTCCATTATGAATATTCATCTACCTGATGTTTGACTCAGAGCATGTGGCAGGGATACACTGTCAGTATCTGCAATCTGCCACAAAATTCCTCCCTTCCCACTTAGTCTGCAATAAGCTGTGCTCTTCTGGACCTTGCAGAAGAGAAGAATCAAGGAATCTACTTATCGAAAAACCAACACTTCTTCATGACCAAAATCCAAGGAAACCACTTGGCAAGACCACTATGTTGTCACATGCTGGGAATGTTTATACCTAGTTCCTGAAGAGTATACAGACAGTATGGAACAGAGTTCAACTCATATAGTTTGAAGGAGGGTCATGGGGAGTTAGGACCCTGCAAGAGTTATCTTTCCATGGGAAACTCTCTGAAAATACCTGCCAATCTTGTCCATTCCACAAGTATCAAATTGCCCTTCAGAAATACTTTTATAAGTCTTAGAGATATGTCATTTCTGACAGGATTGATTTAACAGTAGCCAGAGAGGGGACAAGCTGCACTTCATGCAGGGGAATCAATCCAGTGGCAGAATTTTAAATGAGGGGCTCTTGAGAGAAGCCTTCATCACCTCACTGGTGTTCAGGGGGGAAAAAGAGCAATCTCAGGAATAGAAACCGTCTCAGAAATAGTCCTTGTTGAGAATTATTAGGAGATATGGAGTAAGAAGGCAGAATGTTAATAGTGATCAAGAGCATATGTGCTATTGCATAGACCCTGTACTGTAATAATGTACTTTGAAGAGGCCACTAGAACATCTGTGAATGGATCAAATATACACAATTTGGTTAAATCATAACTGCTCCATTGGGATAGCTGATACTTACAGTACATATCACTGCAGAGAGATAAATGCTTCCCTTTTTCATTACAACAGTTGGGAAAAGGAAGTTTGTTGTTTATCTATATTTATTTGAAAGCAAAGAAATTCTGAGCTAAAACTTGATTTACTGTAAGGTATTGCAGGGAAACTATGCCTACTGGATGCTTCAGTGTGCTGAGAGTTTGATTCAGCCTATAGTTATGCCATAATAAATCAGGGCAAAGGGCCTGCAGCAGAAGAAATTCTGCCCGGAGAGAGGTTGCAGCAGTGCATCTCCACTCCACCTGGACTCCCACAGCTGCAGCTCTATCAGAAAGGGGCACGCCCAGCATAGTTTAAGGTGTCCTGTAGCCCCAGTGTCAGTTAAAGCTGTCCTCCCCCTGGACATCACGAGGGAGTCAATTCCCCCCTTAGGCAGAGTAACTCCTCTTCTTGCACGTGAATCAAGCCCTGTACGTGGTTATGCCTTGAGCCTAGACAATGTCTTACAAAGTCTTAGCCAATACTCTTTGCTTTATGAGGACTGAAATCAGATTCTGCCATTACTTCACTGAGTGAAGTTTGTGCCGTTATTACATTAGCAGAGCATAACGCCAATGGCAGGACAGGCTCATGCTGCCATGGTTACATTCTATTTTTAGCACACTAGCTTGATGCGAGCTAGCCAAGTATGTCTCCTCGAGCTGGGACTCACCCACAGCTCCAAGTACAGACATAGCCTAAGTTTATATCTGAACTTTAGAGAGTTGAGTAGATTACTGGTAGCATTTCACCTGTAGTACACACGTAAAAATGACAGAAGGGATAGCGAATGCAACAACACCAATATAAATGGAATACATAGGTTTCATGCAATGTGGTACTTACATTTTCTCAGGAATTTTGAGGAGATAATGGTAGGCAGAAGCAATCCTAAACTAAAATACATTCCAGATCAGTTTCTGGGATACTTTTGTTGAACTGGCCTGGTTTAATTTAGTCTATATGCATCTCTCTCTCTCTCTCTCGCATTATTATTCGATTCAGCAGCTCTCCACGTGCATTCTATTGAGAACAACCTAGAGACTGTGGCTGGAAAAAAACCTCTGAGAAAAGCAAATTCATGTTCACAGGGAAGGGTCAGATTGGAAGAATTTCCCATTTCAAAAAAAATTTTTGGAATAAGTTTCAAAATTGTCCAAGTGTCCCATTGTGACATTTTCTAAACAAAGAAGTTCAGTTTTTTCAGAGCAAAATGACTTTGTTTTGAAATTTATTTTATAGTAAAGAACATGTCAAAAAATGCAAAAGGTCAAAATTGAAGTAAAACATTTCAAAATTACCAAACCCATACCTTTCAATTGACTTGACCCAAGCAATTTTTTTGGATTCTCAGTTTGCAAAAAATTTTGAGATTGATATTTTGTCCCATTTTGGGATGGGGATTTAAAAAAAAAATCTCAAAAATTCTCACAGTACTGGAAAACTGTTTCCTGTCCAGCTCTCCTCCAGTCCCAACCTAATAAATATCAGTGAGGTGGGTGCCTAATTCTCATTTGTTCATTTGAAAAGTTCTCTCTACATTTTAAGCGAGTTAGAGCAATTCTGTGTATTTCTAATTCGTTTTAATTGCTATGATGATGGGAGGTGTCCTTCCTCCATTTTAAACTCCACCGAGAAGGCAAGGTTGGGATGCCTTGTTGCTGTGAAACATCACTTTAAAAAACAAATGCTAGTTAATCTTAAAATGTTTTTCTTAATTTATTTCTCCAGAGATTGAGCATATATTTAGAGGTATGCAGTTTGACAGAAAGCAAATGACTATACTAAGTGCAATTTTAGCCAACATTGTTTGGATTTCTCATACCTCACATAATAATAGTCAATTAGAGAATATTACATATTATATGGATATCATGTGTGGGACACACATGAAAGAGATGGAGAGAATAGCTATAGACTTCTGCAAGTTCTTCAGAAACCCAGATTCCTTCTCTCTTTTGGTACAGGACTATGTGAACCATGTATGCAGTGCTGTTGCAGCCACGCCGGTACTGGGGCATTAGAGAGACAACACGGGTGAGGTAATATCTTTTACAGGACCAACTTCTGTGGGTCAGAGAGACAAGCTTTCGAGCTTACACAGAGATTTGCAGGTCTGGGAAATGTATTCAGAATACTAAATACAAAGTGGAACAGATTGTTTAGCATAAGCAGTTAACACTGGAGACCATTCACAGTGACGTGGTCTCTTAATACTGCTGCAGTCTATGGGAACCATAACTTTTAAGGGTACCCTATTTTTAAAAGGTTAGGAATAATCAAATATAATTGAACTTTTCGTTAGTAAAGGTCTGCAATATAGGAAAAGGGAACTGACTGCAGAATACACATCAGCCCAAAAGTTACATCAATACAGCAGTTAATGGCATCAAGTCACATCTGGGTCAAATTTATAGCATATGCAAGGCAGCAAAAACTCAGGATGAAGACAAGTAAAAATGAACCATTATGTCCATTCCCACTGAGCTCTATACAGACATAGTTTATTTTGTGCTGTGTAAGTCTGGATCGCCAGTGACCTGCATGTGTTTTGTTCTGGTGGCCAACCCTGGGCTTGAATGAGAGGAGAGAGACAGGAAAAGAAAAAGACTAGAATTCACTGCAGAAGGTCACATACCTCCACTCTTTGCTTTGATAACAACCATCACTGGTGCAAATCATCACTTCAATAAACTTAGCTCTAGATGGGAATGATGTGTATCCACTGCTGTCTTTTCAGCAAATTTGTAAAGGGTTAAGTTTGCACAATTATTGGACAATGAGATTTTTTTCTCAGCCTGTTAATACACTTGAAATCAAGAGGCGAAAGGTAACCTACATTTCTGTGCCTAACATAAAAAAACAACACTGGGAACCCCTCAGCTGACTGATCATCTGCAGGAACACAAAGCCAGCGCCTGGAAAGAGCAATAGAAATCCTGGTTCACAAATCTATAGGCCAGACCATTATTTCTGGCACTACCTGCTCAGGAAGTACTATCTATATTAGCCATTAGATGCTATTGAGACAATAAAAACTAGAATTAATGATTGCATTAAATTGTATCTTCATGCATAAACCATGAGGACTCATCTAACATTCATCTGTAGGGTTAAACCTGGCAGCCTAGCGACAACTTCAAGCATTTTTATTTTTGTATTCAATAACACAAATAGCTATTTTATAATTGAATTGTACCTATTTTTAGCACTGCAAAGGATTTTAAAGATTTTAAAATTCTTTTGAAAATAGTTTTACTCACATAATACCTATTAAGAGGCAATGGGCACACATCTGGAGACATGGCCATACTGAAATTAAGTTTCAGAGACTGAGTGAGTTGCTTTGACAATGACACCTATCTTTGCCTATGGTATTTTTACTGACAGGTTTGACTGCATAGGTGACAGTGAGAGAGAAAAGTTTACCTGTAGGCACAAAAAGATTTATTTAGTTTTGAGTCAGTGTCTCGCTGAATTTCACTGGGAGGGATAGGACAGGAAGGTTTCACTGAGAAAATGGATACAATCATCTTAGTGTGAATGCACAGCTCCAGTCATGGTATCACACAATTCTATTCACCTGGTTCAAGACTAAGGCGTACTTCTTGTGAATCTGAGCATTTTCACAGGGCCTGGAGCACTCTCTTCAAAATACACGGCAGAGGTCAAAATTTTCATATCTGGATTTAGGAGTTTAATTTTAGGCACTCACATATAAGTAGAACTGGCTGGATTTTCAGAGATGTTGAACACTCCAACTGCCAGTGAGGCCAACCAGTATTGCTGGTGTCCCACACCTTCAGAAAAAGTAATTAGAGACCTTATTTCTGAGCCTAACCAGGGATGTAGGTGCCTAATGGTAGGCGCTCAGGTTTGAAAGCTTTGGCCAGGCATGCTATAGACACTTCTTAAAAAATAATTTGTGCTTCTACTGCATACAATGTGGCACCTTTTATCTGAGGTTCTCAAAGCTCCACTGACTTTTAAAATATCCCTGTAAGACAGGAAGAGTATGTTATAAATCAGAGCAACAAACAATTCTTAAAAAGAAAAGGAGTACTTATGGCACCATAGAGACTAACCAATTTATTTGAGCATAAGCTTTCGTGAGCTAGCTGTAGCTCACGAAAGCTTATGCTCAAATAAATTGGTTAGTCTCTAAGGTGCCACAAGTACTCCTTTTCTTTTTGCGAATACAGACTAACACGGCTGTTACTCTGAAACAATTCTTAGCCAATCAGGAGCAGAGATCATAATTCATCACATATCTAGCCATCATCAGGTTGCAGTTTTCTGTACGTAACATGGAAAAAGGTAATCTTGAGGAGTGACTTGAAGGAGGTTTAACTGATAATTTTAAGGATTTTGACTGGGGTGGGAGGTCCCAGATGAAAGGGGCTGTGTGGAAGAAAGCATAAGGGTGCTTGAGGCTCTAACTTATTTTATTCAAAAAGAGTATGAGCTTCCAGACAGAGAAAAATGTACTAACATGCAAGAGCAATCAACCAAAGGCCAGCACTCAGGCATTTCAGCCACAACCATTAGTCTTTGGAGACCCTAAATGAAACTTGGTTAAAAAAGTGGCTGGCTAAGGGAGCAAAATATCAACAGCAGCAGTTTATAACAACTTTTTTAGCAAGTGACGGAGGTGTGGGAGTGAAAAGGGAGGTTGGCCAGGGCAGCAGATTGACTTGAGCTGGCACTATCTCCCCAAATGCATCTCAGAACACCTCAAAAACTGTAAGCTATCTGGTGGAGAGGGAGTAGATACTGTGTTCTTCCTCCCTCCATCAATAAATCAAATTGAAATGAGTTACTCTTACCCTATGACAATCCTCGTAATTAAGAATGTAATGCACACTACTATACTACTTTATCTGAACGATTCTTGACTCAGTATGCAGCGTTGCAGCCATGCTGGTCCCAGAATATTACAGAGACAAGGTGGGTGAGGTAATATTTTATCAGACAAACTTCTGTTAGTGAGAGAGACAAGCTTTCAAACTTACACAAAATTGAAGAAGAGTGCTATGTCAGCTAAAAAACACTTCTCTCTCCGATCCACAGAAATAGGTCCAATACAAGGTATTGCCGCAACCACCTTGTCTCTTGAAACAGTCTAGGGAAAACATTTCACTGTATCAGACAAACTGGCTATAAATCTAATCACCTTTCATCGGTTCTTCAAAATACTGCATGATATGTTCACTAATTCTCATAGATATTGGGGATTAAACAAGGTTTGTTTCCTTACTCTATTTTGCAGGGCTGGATGAAAAGTAAGAGGCATGATTCTAAGTGGTTTGCGGTCATGCCAAAATGAAACAATGAGAGCGCAAGCCTCTCTTCAGACACAAATATGTTTAATAATAGGAACTCGATAGGAGACAGAGAAAGTACTGATCCTAGGATGTGATTCCATATTCCCTGCAAAAACTTTTGGGAACATCTCCAAGTTGTCTCCAACATCATCGTAACACACACAACCAAGACAGAAGATCAAACCATGATTTTGGAAATTGTAACTTATTTCATTTAAGTTAACACACAAAGTGTTCTGCTCATTCCAAGGCCCAATCCACATAATATACTTAAACACACTAATTAGTCCAATGGCACTCCTCATAGTAACAAGTCCTATGACCAACCGTAAATTTTGTAAAATCAAAACTCATTTTTTAACCTTGTTAACACTTTTTACATTACATTAAAAATGTAATTTAGCCTAGGCAGGAACCTACATTAAAAAGAAGTCAAACAAGTTATAGGTGTTTTCCCTGCCAAGCCATGTTATCATTTGGTTTGATCACCAACCATACAGAACAAATTGCTAAATACAGCCATAAGCCACATGTAGACTAGACAATAAGACACAGGGATAAAGATCCAGTTCCCTAAGGGAAGCCTTATTGAAGCTAAAATGTTTTGAGCA
This sequence comes from Chelonia mydas, assembly GCF_015237465.2. Lineage (NCBI taxonomy): Eukaryota > Metazoa > Chordata > Testudines > Cheloniidae > Chelonia > Chelonia mydas. Next base: position 66,741,774 of record NC_057853.1, on the reverse strand, counting down.
ATATGAAACACAACCAAATCTTTCAAATCAAAAAGAAGAGGAGAAAGCAGTCAGATTTCTCACCGTTTACTGGATACCTCGAGTTGCCATTATCAGATCAATCTCATAGCGAAATCTTTTGGTCTGAACAGTCTGAACTACACCCTTCACATATTGTGAAATCCAGAATTTGAACAGTACTCAAATTATTGGTTGGAAAAGTTAGGCCTTATGTACAACAACCCAGTCACTGCATAGAACATTGTGATCCAAAAGTACATGATATGAACCTGAACAGCACTGAAAAACACAACATAACACTACTGTCACCAACTGGAAGCGTAGTATTTATAGGTGTGTCCACCAGAAGCAAACCAAAGCTACTCAGAGCATAGATATATTTTTAAAAGACACTGGCTGTATCCTAGTGGCCAAACAAAGCCTTCACAGTCCCAGAACTGGAAGCATGGGATCCCTCTGTTTGATGGGATAGCTATAACTGTTCTACTACTGTTGTAAAAAGCAACTGAAACATCCTCTAATCGAATATGTGCCTGCATCTCTTTCAAATGACAGTGTTGTCAGTCAACATTAGACTGAATAGCAGATCACAAAACAGTACCTGTTGAGCAACCCACCTCTACAAGATTGAGGCAGTGGAAGGAAGGGGCTCACTTATGCTTATATTTTAACTGATCTCTCTTCTACAACCATTTACAAGTATCATGGGTAACATGATTATCCAGAAAAAAGTTAATGCTGATACTTGCAATTAAATGCTGCAGTCATACTTTCTACTAAAATGTATCCAAATCAGTTTTTGAAAGTTAGGTTTTACAAGAATGAAGGAACTTTTCCATTTTTTAAAAAATTTTATTCTCATCAACAGTGAGCAGCCCAGACTAATTAAACAAAGGGAAGGAGTACTTGTGGCACCTTAGAGACTAACCAATTTATTTGAGCATGAGCTTTCGTGAGCTACAGCTCACTTCATCGGATGCATCCGATGAAGTGAGCTGTAGCTCACGAAAGCTCATGCTCAAATAAATTGGTTAGTCTCTAAGGTGCCACAAGTACTCCTTTTCTTTTTGCGAATACAGACTAACACGGCTATTACTCTGAAACCTAAACAAAGGGTGTACGCTATCTTTGTTTAATTAAGGGGACTTCTATTTGTACCAATGAGATTATTCTAAAAAGAGTGAGCACAGAACATAATCCCAAATCTTCTGTCTCTCTTTTAGATACTATTTGGAATATATATTAAAGATGAATTGCAAAGCAAAAATGACATTTTTGCTGTGTGTACATGACATCTCAACTAACTGGTGTGAGGAGACTTTTAGTACAGGAATAAGTTTTCAACTTCTCTTTTTAAAGTAGCTTTCCTCCAAAATCTTTCTGGTACTTCCTGATTCACTGGAGACATCTCAGAATGTATGCCACGCAGCAGTCTCACTGCAGTCAGTGCAGTGGCGGTCCACAGTGGTACATTCTGGACCAGGAGGATTTATACACCATTGTGACGGCCTTCAAGGAAGAATTAAGATAGCCAGAGTAGATTAAAATAATCAAAAACACTGAAGACTTATTTCATGTCAAGACATATTTCAAGACTTATTTCAGCCTAGACAGACAGATCAGCATAACGATCTCTGCTTAGATTAATTTTGTCAGTTCACTGTTAAAACATTTGGGTATCCATGAAGAACACAGGATCTGTACAGCTGATATTTTGGAAGAATGATGGCATACTGGGTAAAATTTTCACAACACATCTAAATCTTTTTAAACCACAATTTCCTTGCAATGGACTTAGGCTCTTATGTCCCTTAGGTACTTCTGAAAATTGTACCCAATGTCACAATGTTTTTGTGACTTCAGGACATAAAAACATAGGAAATTTTGGAGAAAGGAAATGACAGATGGTTCACTATGCCTGAATTTATTTAACTTAGTCTTCTTCCACCTCTTCTTATTTCTTTTTATCATCTACTTCAATTGCACCACCAAAAAGTTTCTGAGTTCAGATCTGGTTTGGATTCTAATCTGAAATCATCAGTGCTATTAGATAGGCATTACTGGACTGGAAATACCATGAGAAACAAGGATTGTCTCATTTCATACTTCCTGCTTCTGGTTACACTTGTTAAAACATAACCCTGATATTTTAGTACTTGTATACGGATTGGAACTTTGAAATACAGGTGCATGTGAAAAATAATGAGAAAAACAGTACACCACTCATAGGCAGCTATGAACCTGAAAAAACAATATTAAGTTTGGATTCATATCAGAGGCAAAAGAGGCATCTTTTCATTCATCCTTCATGTCAGTTCTCTCCATTTAGAAGTCTGCTGAACTTATTTGTACCAACTGTACAGGTCTGAAAATTTGATGTCTGAGAAGTCAACACACAGAGATAGATTTGTCTTCTTCCTGGTCTGTTACAAAAAATTGCCAAACTAATTATAAGTCTGAAAAACAGAAGATAACTGCCATCTAGTTATGCCTACTCTGCAGCTCAACCTCCCCTTTTATATTGCAATGAGATACAAGCTGTCAACGCCTGTTGTACCTCAATTAGCTTTCTTATACATTTCCTCCAAAAAAAAAAAAAATGATAGAATCTGGGTATACGTTATAGCAGCACAAGAAAACAATGGGTAAGTTTCACCAAATTACTGGAAACTGAGCAAGTTCAATTTATGCACAAAAACTGAAACCACAGGATTGTCTTATCGGTAGGAGTAATGCACACATTTTATGGGATGGACAGATCCCAGGACGTGAAAATTGCTGAGTGCAAATTATTTATTCCAGTCCTACTGAAGTCAATGGCAAAATTCATTCACTTCAACGGGACAAGAATTTGTGTCAATGTGTCACTTAAAAAATAATAAGTTATTTCACTAACACAGTCATGATTCATAAAACAACATAATTGGGAGGAAAATATCACAATTGCATTTTTTTTTATAGATTTATACGAAGATGTGTACCCACACACATCCCTGGCAAAGGGTTGCATTACTGTTATACATAATGGTTTCCCCCTGTTTTCCCCACACAATATAGTGGGACTGATCCATCACCTTCAAACTGAATGGGAGTTTTCCAATTGATTTTAATGGGATTAGGATCAAGCATAGTGTCACTTTCTGATCAACTCAGTGAGACTCTGGTCCAAATGATCGCAACCACTTCAGAGTAATTCCTGTTTCAACAGCAGTCCATCACGGCTAACAAAGCTTAGGGTAGTTATAACAATATTTCTCATACGTAGCTTTCATTTCATGGTTTCTAGGAGCTTGAGCCATTTGCAACCCTGTAGCAAAATGGTAACATTCTATTTTCCAAATTACTACACAATGGCCAAGATTTTCAAAAGTGACTAGCAATTTGGGGTCCTTGACTTGAGGCAGCTTACAAAGGGTCTGATTTTTCACTTTCAGAGGATGGTTCAGCACTTCTTGAAAATTAGGCTCCTTTTAGGTGTCTCAGACTGAGCATCCAAAAGTCAGTAGCCATCTCTGAAAACCTTAGTCAAAATATTTAGTGCCTATGCACAGAGACCATGACCCTGTACTTTTATGCAGTGATATGGGAAATAACCCACACAACACTGTATTTTATTCCCACCAAGTCTCCCTAGCTCTTTCTGTTTTCTTTGATTTGTCTAGTTCATGAAAGGCAGAGACAGCAGTATTATTACTTCCTTACAACAGGAGGCAATCAATGAAAACTTTCTCTGTTGATGGTTGAAAATTTGCCAGGCAAATGATAATTATATGAATGTGCACCGCTCATAGGAAAGTGCTTTATTATTAAGAGATGCTATTCTCCTTCCAAACACTCAAGGGAGCTGTGAGACCACAGTTCATTTTTCAATGCAAGAAGTGGATACCATTGTAATAGTTTGCCCCTTTTTTTTGTTTGTTTTTTTAAGTTGTGTGATTGTAAATCAAGAAAAGTCCCACTCTACGATATTAAATACCAGGTGATCTATGGGGTGAAACACTGGAAAGAAAGTTTGGGTAGCATTTATTTGTACGGGTACTATTCCCATTTTAACAACACAGATATAGATGGCAAATAAAAAGGTTTAAGATCACCTGAAGGAAAGTTTGTATAGATCTACATTTGCAACCGTAATATCGCATTGTGGAACATATACATTCTCTTCAGTGTACCGAAAACAATAGATCTGGGGCTCCTGTTACTATACAACAGAGAACCATTAAGCTGTATACCGTGGTTATCTTAAACTGTAAATGCTATCAGTGAAGAAAGGAGAATATGTACTAACAAAGTTTGAAAAAAAGGTGATATTATATTGACTAATAGCGTTGTGGCTCAGACCTTCCCTTTACAACTCAAACAAATTAAAGATCAGATTTTTCCCCTTCCTTTCCACTTGCTTGACAGATTAGCAGGGACTGGTACCTAGTTAAATCAAACAAGCGAGCAGTTAAAACAAAAAAACCCTGCACCACCTGTCATAGTAACTTGGACAGGTACGTAATAGGGGCAAACTAGCCACTGCTCATGCTGCTACCGCTACACTTCATTGTTAGCACGCTCGCTCAATCAGAGCTCACATGGAAATGTCTCTTCAAGCTGGGATTTACACTTCCAGCTCAAAGTGTAGACATGTCCTAAACAGAGATGGGGTTGGCAAACAAAGTTCACACATGGATACAAACTTTTCAAAAGTGTCAAGATCCAGTGGTTCAGGCTTCCCTCTCTGCTTTATAAGCTCAATCACCTCATATAATATCTGTAAACACACAGGAGTAATCTAATCTTGTTTCAGCTAAATTCCCTAATATACTGTTTACTGGAGTATTTTCTTTTCCAAATCCCTTCATGTTGGTCGTTCCTGAGTAATTTCATCTAGATATCTAATTCACATATCTAAGGAACACCTCATATTCCCTGCCATGATAGGGCAAAAGAGACAAGAACGTATCATGCAAGTAGGTGTCAATGGCATGACGGAAACCAACATATAAGCTCACAAATGTACCTTTAACCCCTCCTGTTCACAGACACATACACTGAAATGATATGAACACAGTGGCATAAACAAAATGTGCCATGGGTTTTATGCCACAGCTGAGACTCAAGCACATTGACTTTTCCATCAGTGCTTTCCAAGAAATATAGCTCCCTTGGGGTAAGAGTGAATGACTGGCTCGGTTGGTGCTTATTTCCATGATTAAACATGCAATCACTAACTCCTAACACAGCTTGCTTAAGATGTCATTAAATGGAAACATGCTCTGTTATTAATGGGGATGCCAAAAAAAAAAAAAAAAAAAGAACAGACCCAGCATACAAATATTTATGCCTTTCGGCTATCTTCCTGTGCTATGGCTTCTGATAAAATGTGTGTGTTAAGATGTATTCTCCCTTTCATACATCTTCTCTGCCAACTGGGACACGATTTAAGATTAGAGTTGTAGTTTCCCTAAACTGGTACCGGGGGAGGGGGGACTTGATTAAACAAACTCCTGGGATTTACATGCCACTGGGTTAAACACATGCTGGATTAGGAGTTTCAGGCAGAGGTTGCACCCAAAGTCACATCATCATATTTGGTCCACTCATTGTCACAAAGAAAAAAAAAGAACCAAACCACTGGTCTCAGTGTTTAACCAGGTTTTGCACCATTAAATTTTCACACAACAGCAGGCTAAACCAGATAACTTAGCATTCTTGACTAACTGAATTTTGGGCTGCAAAATGAAGGATGTAGTAGATAAAGGAATCCATATGGATCAACACTGGAGGAAGCATCTGCACTCGCATGCAAACTCAACTCTGCGAGCATGAATGATGCTGCAGAAGGCTTTAGCCAACCACAGGAGGCAGTTTTCACCATATCAATATGCTTTCAGTCTGACCGTGAAATGCAGAGGACATATGCACGTCTTTCTAAGGTGTCTGCAGCTTGATGATTGATGGCACAGTTATGAGGGTCAGTAAAACTGGATACAGCATTTTGTAATGGTAGAAATGTTTCATAGCTTTTGCACTGCTCTGTTCTGGAATAAACATTATCTGACAGGTTCTAATAGCAGTCTGTGGGAGAGTCCACAAACTAGTTTATATGAATGTAATAAGGCAAGACTGGGGAGGGGGAACAAAAACCAAAAACCAGATAAACCCATTTTTATCCCCTCTTTAAACACACTATCAATCTAGTCCATGTTGATTTCAAGTTACAGGACTGTATTCTGACTTCAAGTACAATATCTTCAGTGGCAATTCTCTGGATTTACACCAATGGAACAGAAAGGCTGATCCCCCAACTTTTACCATACACTGGAATAAACATGGTTCAGCTGACCCAGTCTGATTATGTGTCATACGTGGTAATAAGAATATGCAGCTCTTTACTTAGGTAATTGGTTTTCTGCACATTATAGCTGGCATTTTAGATTCTCATGGCTACAACTGACTTGGGGGCATATACTCAAAGTCAACTGTCATAGCACCACTGAAATCAATTGAGCTATGCCAATTCATGCCAGCTAAGGATCTGCCCCTAAGTCTTAAAGCACCTCTTTGCATACTGCCTTTTAAAACTAGAAGTAGGTTTGTGGACCTGGAGTATTCCACACTGACATTATGGCTTCATTGTGGCAGATGAGATAAACAAGTTCCAAGTCAAAAAGTAATGCTCCCTTTCTTCAAGCAAGACATTTTATAAAAGCAATAAGGTACTGTGTGGCACCTGTTACCACTGTACTAAAGGTGCCAAGAGTATAGGAAGCACTCCGCCTTTGACCTCACGCCTCAACAACACCCCCCTCCCCCCCCACCCCGTTGCCTTTATGGGTTACATGGCCTTTCATCTATTATTGCGCCAATCCAGTGCTTTAAAAGGAGTAAACACAAATAGACATAACATGGACGTATTATTATTAAATGGATTATAGTTCAAGATGCATCAGCTACATAAATCTGGCTGTCTCCACATACAACAGTAAGCACATACCTATGAGGAGGCCAGATATTTGCCTACAAAACCACTGGCAAGGCCTAAGTCATTTTTAGTAGTTCTCAAGCAAAACTATCACACATTTTCTACTGGAAGAAAGAACCTATATAATTACAGCTCTATCAAATGACCAAGTTTCAGAGCAGAATCCAAATGTACAGAAGTCAAGAATCTCATCGACTTCAATGAGTTTGAAACTCAGGTCACATACAGATGTAAAAACAGCACTTTGCAAGTATTTATAATATTATCTCCATACAAATTTTGTCATTTCTGCCACCAAATATTGTGCGGGGTGAGAATAGGAGGGCATGAGAGCAGGGGTTGTTGGGTACTTTTGGCTGTAAAATTTTTGAAGTGTCATAAGCAAAAGCTGCCAATTTTAAAGTTATGACAGGGGAAAGGAATGTACCCCAAGTTGGCAGGAAAAAAGCTCCTCTCCCTCTCCCCCAGGTATTAAGTTTAACACTACTGACTACAGTAGGCACAAAATGGCGTTTAAAATCATATTAAGTACTAAACGTGTTAGCTAACAAATGGTAAACACACCTCATTTTCCTCATCTAAGATTCATCCTTTGAATGAAATGAAACTTCGCTATAAACTGAGTGAAGTTCCACTATAAGAAGAGTGAAAGTCAACTGAAATGCACTGATACAATCTGGGACTTTCACTCCACTTTAAAAAGAAAAGGAGTACTTGTGGCACCTTAGAGACTAACCAAGGTGCCACAAGTACTCCTTTTCTTTTTGCGAATACAGACTAACATGGCTATTACTCTGAAAGTCCACTTTAAGAGGACTTTTATTATAGTTGGCTTCCACTACATATAACTGGCAGAGTCTTGACCATAATGGAAATTAATACTTCAATGAATGGCATGTTTAAGAAGTGGAGAACTGTACCAACACATGGCTCCAAATAGGCTACAGTTACTTTTCTCTTTACAAATGTTTAATCAAAAGACACCTGGGTGAGTCAATGTCTGGTTATTTAATTGTTAAGTACTGGTGTGGCCAGAGTCCCCTGGTGGAGCTGTGGCACACAATTTTATAATGTCTTTTTTCTCAGCATGCAGACATCATTCAGTTCTTGAAGAAATGCCTGCATTGTTGGTTTTCTGAAGCAAATTGCTTTGGGAAGTTGTGGCAAGCAGCAAAAGAGTTTGCTCTCTGTCTTAATCTCTCTAATCAGAGTGGACTCTCGAGGCAAAGTTGCTCCCTGGGACTGGGGCATTGGAGTTTGAGCTGAGATTCCTGAAACAGATTATTGCCTCCATGCTGTTTGTGAGCGCCTCCATTCAAGGACCGGTACATATAGTGTAAAAAAACCAAATTCCATTAAGAATATCTGAAGACTCCATGTCACTGATTTCTCCTTTAATAGGACATTGACTTGGAAGGCCCTGCCATCTGTTACCAGGCCGGCAACAATAATTAAGCACTTTGAGAGCAGAAAACAAGTTGTACATTGATTTACAAGTAACAATAAAAGGACTCCTGTACAAGAGATCTAGGGGGTTTACATTTACTTAATCCTGCAACAGCATAATGCACCCAGCAGGATTAAATACAAACATTCCAAAGGAACAAAATCAATGTAACTCACCTCAGCCACTGAACCATCGACAAAAGCTGTTTTCTACCGTCACTGTCTCTCCGAACAGGCCCTCAACCTTCCCCCAAATCCCTCTGGAGTAAGTGGCTTATGCAGAATGCCAGCATGATGACCAGATTTGGACTGTTTTAGATCAACATGGGAGGAGCAAATTCCCGACAAAGTTTGAGATTAACACACAGCATCGAATGTCATTGGGTACAACACTAATCTTCTTAAACCATGTAATGGGTTTCTCTGAATTTCAGGTAAATAAAATAAAATAAAATAAAATAAAATAAAATAATCACAGTACAACAAATCAAGCATGTCTGGCCAGATGCCCTTTACATGTAATTTGAGCCATTTATCCTATTAATTATCTTAATCTGCATTAAAATTGTCAAAAAGCCCCAATTCTGTATCTTTCAGGGAAACAATATTTTATAGAAAAAGTCCAAGAACAGCCAATCTACATACATCATTAAAAATGCCATTTTTATTATATGCTATAATGTTAAGCACTTTGAAGGTGATGTGGTGAGGGATTTCTAAATCTCACCAACCTCGTGGCTCCCTGGTAGGTAAAATTTTGATAGAAGACTACCTTTCAGAAAGGCCACATGGCTTTGGCTCTTGATGACCACTCAGAAATATCTGCTTTACGGGACTGAATAGCTGCATATGCTCTCCATCTTTCATTGCTCTTTATACGCTGGATTGGAAAACTTTAGGAAGGGTTTATCATGGCAATGCAATGGTGATCTGCAATATAATTTTAAAATTAGAGTTATTCATTGTAGGTTAATTTATTTTTTCGAATAAAGCCAAATCAGTGACCAAAATATATGCCTCCTAGCCCGGGGGTAGGGAATGAACCCAGATAGCAGACCTCTACAATCATTATTCTAGTCTATGGTCTGGAATATAGTGGCTTATGCACCTGTACGTTATTTGTGCAGGGCAATAGGACTCCACCTAAATATGGAACTTTTAGTCCTTTCTCCCAATACTGCCCTTCTTGCCAGCGTGCTGCAGCGAATGTGTCCACCATAGTATTTTACAGTTAAAATTACTATTAAAATAACTGAATTGCTAGATAAAATCCACCCCACCACACACACTATCAAGTGTATGTAGAGGAAAAATAATGACCAACTCACCAAGCATATTTAAAAGGGTTCTTTAGGCTTGTTTTCTAGGATTGGACACATTATTAATTATTTTCATGCTTGTAAGTTGTACTGACTGGTCATTTAGGTCCTATCCCAACACTCACTGAACTCAGGGGAAAGGCACCCATTGATTTCAATGGGCTTTTGGATCTGTGCTACATCTTTAAATCGCCTTGGAGACACTTAATATAGGCCAAGAAAGATTTTAAGGCTTGACTGGAAGCAAGACTCCCATGATGCTCTGCTACCAAGACACCTGAACCTTCAGCATATTTTTTTTAAAGTTCTGTTACAGAATTTTTTTGCAATCTTAACCGCAAAACATGAAGACGGCTGTTACAGTTATTTTACCACATTAACCGCAAAATTTGTCAGGAAATAAGGAGAGATAAGGAAAAGTGCAAAAAAGGAGGAAACAGTTAAGGGTTAGAATGATAAACAAGGAGAACAACAAAGGGTACAATTACACTAAAAGATCACAAGGAAATGAGATCATCTGCAGGCTGGACACAGACTGTCAGAGAACTGCAGGGAAGATCTTCCACAGCTGTTGGTAACTGTAGGCCTCTCTATGTATGTGCTGTCTTTACTAACTGATAATCAGCAAATAAAATCAAACTGACTTAACGAAGGTTTATTATTAAACTTATCCAGACTTGAGAGAATCCCTCTCACTAAACATATAATCGCCTTTAACATTTCTATTAATGGTCAATCATCAATTAATTGGCTATGGATTGACAAATGATTACTTATTAATTATCAAAACATGATTAAGACCAAAATTTTCAAATGTGGGTTACCTTTGTAACTGTAAACACCTTGAGCGTTCAGCATTTTTGATCCTTTGATCTCAACCTTTAGGGTCTTATTTTTGAGGTATTTGTCCAAGGTTGACAAGATTAGTGAACACTTAAAATTTCAGCCTTTTATTTTTCAAATGCCATCTTAAATGCCAGAAGCAGAGGGCACTTGCCTGGAAAAGTTTCCTATTCATCACAGATATTTCAAGCGTGGCTTTTATCAAAGAGGCTGATATCTCTGATTGTAAATACAGTAGCATGGTAAAACCAAAATCCTTTCCGGGTTTGGACCACCAGGCTGTGTATTTGATTCTGGGATATTTTAACAATATTAAAACCAGGTATAGAACAGCTGCTGCACAGCAAATTTTAAAATCAATATTATTTTCTAGATTTTGCCTTTCATTCAACAAATGTTACCCTGGAAATGTTCCACTATATGTAATCACCCATCTACCAAAGATTTAGCAGCATGCTGAATAGGTTAAACATTGCATTTCTTTCATGAAGTTATAGATTTAGTACATATACACACAAATGCATCTATATAAATGAAATTCGTACCTACCCATATTTTAAAGACAGCGTATTCAATATTGCCTGATTACAAGAAACAAAGATTTATTAAACTGGTGCCTGAAGCTGTGGTCAGGTTTCATTTAAAGGGAGTTGGAGAATAGCTAAATCTTTTAAAATGTGTAGGACACAATGTTTTCTAACAACAATTAATTTACACTTCACAGTTGATAAATAAAACTGTCAAGTGCTTTATAGATGATCAATCAATACCCAGCGCCATGCCTGATATACTAAGAAACAAAGGACAAGACTAAAAATTAATATTTCTAGTATTGAAATTCAGTTTGACAATTTACATTACTATACTTAAATGTCATGTGTGGGATTATGCACATTCATAAGTGAAAACAGTTGTTCGAGAACATTAATTTATCTAGGAATTTCTACCCAAAGAAATACACTAGGAATATAAACAAACAGATTTTGATCTGTAATCTTTGTTAGATACAATTAAGAAATATTTAATGCAAGTGTTAATACATTACAATGTGTGACAAAGTATGTATTTTTATATATATATATATATAAACACAAATATAAAATACATAATACATGATATAATACACTATTGTGTATGTGTAGATATTAGTATGGATTTTCTATATATACACTCGTAATACATAAATATAATATATAAAACAGTGGTGTTTAGAAATGGTGTATGACAGTCATATTCACCTAACAAACATTCTCTACACTTAAGCCAATAAACACCCCCCTCAAAACAAAACAAAACCCACAAACACAAGGTTAAAAATAATGCAGACAGAAGTCCAGCATCAGAGTAGGGCCTATCCAGTTCCCTGCCTTCTGGGAAAGTGTCAGACGTGCAAAAAAGGTCATGACCCTCAGAAACAGAGTACAGGTTCTTGAGATGATGGTGGCTGAACTGAAGGAGCTAAGGAAGATAGGGAGGTACACAGATGAGATTTCCTGAGACACAGCAGAGCGGTCCCAATCCCCAGTCTGACAGCTGCTGTGCTACTTATGAGGATCAAAGGGGAAAGGGAATATCAAGCTGGAACAGAGGGGAAAAAAATCCAACAGTTGGGACCCAAGTTCCAGATGATGTCATGGTATCCTCTCACACTGAGAATACTCCTCCAGGGAAGGGGACCCCTGTTATTAGGAAGAAAGATTATAGTCATGGGGGATTTGCTAATTAGAAAGAGATATTTGAGTTTGCGATAACTGAGAGAACTGGATGGTGAATTGCCTGCTGAGTGTCAAGACTGTGGATGGCTCAAGACATCTAAAGAGGCTTATGTACAAAGCTGGGGGCAGTGGTTGTGGTACACATAGATACTAATGACTTAGGGAAAAGGAGAAAGGTCCTGAAGGCCAAATTTATGCTGCTAGTTCAGAGTTTAAAGTCCAGGACCTCCATGGTTGCATTCTCTGAAATGGTTCCAGTTCCATGCGCAGGGCCAGTTAGACAGGCAAAAATGCAGGGTCTCAATGCGTGGATGAGATACTGATGTTGGGAGGAGGAATTTAGGTTTATTAGGAATTGGGGAACATTTTAGGAAAGGGGGAGCCTATACAAGAAGTGATGAGCTCCATCTAAACCAAAACAGAATCCGATTGCTGGCATGTCAAATTTAAAAAGTCGTAGAGGAGTTTTTAAGCCAAGGGCTGGGAGAAAGCCGACAGGTACAGAGGAGCACACGGTTCAGACAGACGGGGAGGATTTATTAAAGGGGATACTTATATCCCAGTAAAGAGAAGATGATAGAAAGTGATAAAGTACAGTTAGGAACTGAAGAGAAACAGTCAAACGAAAAAGAGATCCATTCAATTACATCTCATGAAGGCAGACAACTAAATATTGAAAATTTTTATAAGTGCTTTTATATAATGCAAGCAGACTAAATACTAAGATGAGTGAACTTCAGGGCCTGGTATTAAATGGGGATATTGATATGATAGATATCACAGAAATTTGGTGGAATGACGATAATCATTGAGGCATGGTAATACAGAATAGATTGCACTGGGAGGGAGGAAGCATTGTATGTGAAAGAAAGAAGAGTCAAATGTAGTAAAAATCTTAAATGAATCAAATGGAACCATAGAATCTCTATGGATAGAAATTCCATGGCTGAATAATAAGAGCATAGTAGTAGAAATATACTACCAACTACCTGACCAGGATGGTGACTGTGACTGTGAAATGGTCAGTAGATCAGAGAAGCTATAAAAAAGCAGAAAACCCAATAACGATGGGGGATTTCAACTATCCCCATATTGACTGGGAGCATGACACCTCAGGATGGGAGTCAGAAATTAAATTTCTAGACACCACTAATGACTGCTTCTTGGTGCAGCTAGTCCTGTAACCCTACAAGGGGAGAGGTAATTTTTGATTTAGTCCTAAGTGGCACACAGGATCTGGTTCAAGATGCAAATATAGCTGAACCACTCAGTAATAGCAATCATAATGTAATTAAATTTAACATCCTTGTAGGGGAGAAAACAACAAGAAAGCCACTCCACTAGTATTTAACTTCAAAAAGGGGAACTAGACAACGAGGAGGCTAATTAAATGGAGATTAAAAGCAACAGTCACGAGAGTGAAATGCCTGCAAGCTGCATGAAACTTTTTAAAAACACCAGAGCAGAAGCTCAAAAAAAAATAAAAAACCCACTAAGAGGACCAAAAAAATGCCACCAGAGCTAAACAGGGTAAAAGAGGCGGTTAGAAACAAATATTTTAAAAATTGGAGGTCAAATCCTACTGAGGAAAAGAGCATAAACTCTGGCAAGTCAAAAGTAAAAGTATAATTAGGCAGGCCAGAAAAGAATTTGAAGAGTAACTAACAAAAGACAAAAAAAATTGCTGTTAGTTTTTTGTATGTAGCTCAGAAGCAGGAAGCCTACCAAACAATCAGTGGGGCCACTGACAATTGAGGTGCTAAAGGAGCACTCAAGGAAGACAAGGCTGCTGTGGAGAAGCCAAATGAATTCTTTGCATTGGTCTTCACTGAAGAGGAGAGTTTTCCACACCTGACCAATTCTTTTTAAGTGACAAATCTGAGGAACTGTTCCAGATGAAGACATCAGAAGAGGTGGTTTTGGAATAAATTGATCAATTAAACATTAATAAGTCACCAGGACCTGGTGATATTCACCAAGGAGATCTAAAGGAACTCAAATATGACATTGCAGAACTACTAATTGAGGTATGTAACTTATTTAAATCAACCTGTGCTCCAGATGACTGGGGGATAGTTAATGTAACACTGATTTTTTTTAAAAGACTCCAGAGGCAATCCTGGTAATTACAGGCCGGTAAGCCTAACTTCAGTACCAGGCAAATTGATTGAAACTATAGTAAAGAACAGAATTTTCAGATATACAGATGAACATGATTTTCTGCAAGATCAAGGAGGCTTTTGAAGGGAAATCATGCTTCATCAATCTACTAGAATTCTGGGGGGAGGAAGGAAGGGGTGTCAAACAAATGTGGACAACAGTAATCCAGTGGATATAATGTACTTGGACTTTCAGAAAGCCTTTGACGAGGTCCCTCACCAAAGGCTCTTAAAAGTAGCGAGAAGTCATGGGATAAGAAGGAAGGTCCTCTTATGAATCAGTAACTGGTTAAAAGATAGAAAACAAAGGGTAGGAATAAATGGTCAGTCTTCACACTGGAGAGAGGTAAACAGCAGGGTCCCCCAGGGATCTGTACTGGGACTTGCACAGTTCAACATATTCATAAATGATCTGGGAAAAAGGGTAAACAGTGAGGTGGCAAAGTTTTCAGATAACTACTTTGAGTAATTTTGCATTAAGTCCAAAGCTGACTGAATTACAAGAATTACAAATGGATCTCACAAAACTTGGTGATTAGGCAACAAAATGGCAGATAAAATTCAGTGTTGATAAATGCAAAGTAATGCATATTGGAAAACATAATCCCAACTAGACATATAAAATGATGGGTCTAAATTAACTGTTACCACTCAAGAAAGATATTGGAGTCATTGTGGATAGTTCTCTGAAAACATCTGCTCAGACTGCAATGGCAGTCAAAAAAGCTAACAATCCATTAGGAAAGGGATAGATAATAAGATAGAAAATATCATAATGACACTATATAAATCCATGATACACCCACACCTTGAATACTGCATGCAGTTCTGGATGCCCCATCTCAGAAAAGATATATTAGAATTGCAAAAAGGACAGAGAAAGTCAACAAAAATAATTAGGGGTATGGAACAACTTCCATATGAAGAGAGATTCAAAAGACTGTGACTGTTCAGCTTAGAAAGGAGGTGACTAAAGGAGGATATGACAGAGGTCTATAAAATCATGACTGGTATGGAGAAAACGAATAAGAAAGTGTTATTAACCCCTTCACACAACACAAGAACCAGGGATCACCGAATGAAATTAATAGGCAGCAGGTTTAAAAGAAACAAAAAGGAAGCACTTCTTTACATGAATACAGTCAACCTGAAGAACTTTCAGCCAGGTGATGTGAAGGCCAAAACTATAACTGGGTTCAAAAGAGAATGAGATACGTTCATGGAGGATAGGTCCATCAATGACTATTAATCAAGATGGTCAGGGATGCAACTCCATGTCCAGGTGTCCCTAAACCTCTGCCAGAAATTGGGGCTGGACGACAGATTGTCCTGTTCTGTTCATTCCCTCTGAAGCATCGGTCGCCAGCCACTGCCGGGAGACAGGATACTGGACTAGATCAGTGGTTCTTAACCAGGGATCCGGGGCCCCTTGGGGGCCCGTGCACAGGTTTCAGGGGGTCCACCAAGCAGAGCCAGCATTAGACTTGCTGGGGCTCAGGGCAGAAAGCCCCACCGTACGGGGCTGAAGCTTGAGCAACTTAGCTTTGCAGGGCCCTTGGAGGTATGGAGCCATGGGCAATTGCCCTGCTTGCTACCCACTAACGCTGGCCCTGACTTTTATATGCAGAAAAACAGTTATTGTAGCACAGGTGGACAGTGGAGTTTTTATAGCATGTTAGATGGGGGGGAAAGGGGACGGGCTCAAAAAGAAAAAGGTTGAGAACCCCTAGGCTAGATAGACCATTGATCTGACCCAGTATGGATGGCCTTATATTTATATATTCTATCATGCACGCACGTGTACGTGAGACTACATCCAGCAGACTGGACAACATTTTACGCTGAAATTTTCCAATCCTAACCACACTCTTTAAAGGACACTTCATATTTTGTACAGGCTCTGCTCTAGTGTTGTAAATATTTTGCAAGATGTTCATTTCTAATATGATCAGGAACTATCTGTGAGGTTCTTAATGATTTTTTAGATAGAAGTATATATAATATGGGGTTATTATAACTTTGAGCCTTTTTTTTATTGTAAGAGCTGAATAAGATTTTTTTCTTCAAACATTAAGGCCAGCTCCATAACAGACATTCACTGTCTTTTACCAAAATGCTCATCAGTATATCGGAAATTAAGGTATTGAAACCTGCTGAGAGCAAAAGAAATAAAAGCAAAAGCATCTCATTTCATATCAATTCATGTGTTTTTTTTAAAAAGTGTAGTGTCCAATTTACAGGCAAAAGAAAATAATTGCTAACAAAATTATACTAAGGTATTTACTGTCTGTTAAGTAAAAAGTGTGTATATGCATCACTCTTCTCTGATGGACAGAACACAACTACTCAATTGTGTCATCTGCCCCATATTGCTAACAGATAAAGGAGAGTCTCCTCTAGTTCAAGTGATAGGTATCTAGACTTTTGGAAAAGAAGAATGATTTCTCTGTCTACAGTTACCATAAAGGTGTGTGTGGTCCCAGGCTGTAGCACACTGACAACTGTGAAGTTCCTAGAAGGTCACAAATGTATTTATTTTATTTACATGCTGGTGCTAACACAGGAAGTTCAATTGAGGAACAGCAGGATTACAAAGTAGAAGAGAAAAGTACCAAATGAAAATGACAGCCTCTCCCCAGTATGCTTTTCCAAAGTCCAGGGACAGATCAGACCCATAGAATGTCTGAATCCCTAGGCACTTTATCAGCCTTTCTTCACAATGAAATTACTGATGGCCATTCAATGAGTTATTTAAAAGCGAAAGTGAGAATACTGTAAATTCTTACTACAAGTACGTTGATAATGGCTGATAACATTTCTCTGGTTCATGTTTCTTTACTGTACAAGCCACATTACTATCAACATCCTCATATTGGCCTCAGGCACGATATACTGAATTGTATTACATGCATACTGTTCCTTTATAGTGAAGACATTTTTATATCTTCTTTGGAAGACATTTTTATATCTTCTTCTTCTTATATCTTAATCTTTGGAATGCATTACAAGGAGGAGGAGGAGCATGAGGAAAGGACAACCACACATCCTACAGCCTTCAGAATGCAGGGCAAAAGCCACATTAGTTTAGCTTTCCCAGAGCTGCAACAAAGAGCACGCAAGAAGGAGAGAACTAAAAAAATAAAAAAACAGTAGTCCTGACTGCTTCGGGGAAAGGGAAGGAAAAACGGGCTACTTGCTTATTAGGATTTGGGTTATTTAACACTTGGAAGCACTCAAGACACTAAGGTGATGGGTGCTGTCTTATAAGCGTAACACTGTCATAAGAATGAATGAAGATTAGATAGGATAAGTGAGTGCTCAGTGCACTAGCTATTCTGGAAACATATCCACAGTTGGGAACAGAACCCAGATTGCCAATAAATGCAGAGAGCGATTTGAGTCAAAGGTTAAAGTTACATTAGCTTGAGCTGTAATTTGTATATTTACTGTAGTCCACAAATGTTATTTCAAATTAAGTTCAGAACCTGCCAACACAGCTTCCTCTTGGCTCACTCTCTTTCAGTATCATAGGGCACAACAATATCAAATACATTCTACCCCATGCCGTAGGTTTTACCCTCCTCCGTTGGAATAGTGATGTGGATTGTGACCCTCAGAAACACAACCTTGGAAACTTAATTCTGGATGTTGGAACAGCCTCTTGTTACCAGCTGTGGAATACTGTATTAGGCCAGCTATGGCTGGCTCCTTCTCATGGTCCAGTTCATAGAATCTGCCTGCCTGGCCCAATGGCTATACAAGTATATGGCAGCTGGGAACTTGGGATAAGTCAGTCCAGCCTTGGACATCCCAGAGTAGGCTGTGCTTTCTACTTGTTTCATATTCGGTTGACCAGGAGCAAATATTTAAAGAAGGCAGAGCCTGAAGACTTCAGGACCTCCCAGCTCTTCCAAAAAACAAACAAACAGCCAGACATGTCCAAGGTGTCAAGACACAGCCCCTAAAATCCAGGGAAATGGTAAAGAAGGACCCACCCCAAAGAGGGGTTTAGAAGGCTCTCCCTCCACTTTCACTAGAGTCTGCATGAAGGAATCAGTTGAAAGCCTAGGACTATAGGAGGACTCCAGTGAGTCCCCATATCAGGACATGAAGGGCACTCAAGAATTAAACATTACAGAGCTGCTGCAAGGCAGGAAGTTAATTTGCATCAAATCTTTCTCCTCTCTAGATCCCATGCAGCTTCGCTATCTCCTGAGCTTGCTTTGGATTGTCATGTCTCATACATTTCCTTCTGTATGAGGCTGCTGGTCATCAACTGACAAGAGTGAATGAATGAATGAAAATGGATTATTTCCTAGAATTATTTATGGTAGCTAAGACCTCAAGCCCGCACACATTTACACACACACAGTTTAAATGTAAGCACACAAGTAGTACCATTGACATCCATGCTCCAAGTTAAGCCTGCACCTAAGTATTTTACATGAAATAGCAACTGAAAGGCTTCAGGTGGCAAAGTGAAAGTGCACAAAAGTCCTGGCTGTCAGTCATTAAATAAATAGCAATATTATCATTTAAAAATTATTTATTATGCAGATAGAGTTATTTGTCCATGTATGCTGATAAACTAAATTGGTGCCTTCTAATAAGAGCTCTACAGGTAAATTCTGATATCTGCACATATTACAGGGGTGGCCAAACTTACTGACCCTCTGAGCCACAAAGTACAGTCTTCAGAAGTTTGAGACCTGGGACGTGCCTGCTCAGGCTTGGCGCTTCAGCCCTGCAGTGGAGAAAGAGGGCTAGGGGCTTCTGCCATGTGGGGTTGGGGAGGGTGCAGGGGTGAAAGTAATAATAAATTCTTACCAGTCCAGGGGCCAGCTCTGGTCCGCAGAAGGGGCGGTGCCTCGGCAGAAGGGACGGGGCTTGGGGTCAGCCTTCCCCAGCCAGCCCATCCGCGCTGCCTGGCCCCCGCCGCCCGGGACTCCAGCAGCGATTTAAAAGGGCCCGGGGCTCTGGTCCCAAGCCAGCTGCCCTTTTGCCCCTCCCCATCAGAGGCCCGGCTTTAAAGTCGTTGCCCCTTTTGCCCCGCCCAGCAGCAGCAGTGCTTTAATGTGGGCTGCGTACGGGCCAGTACCAGCTTCTTACCAGTACGCCATACCGGCCCGTACCGCCTCACTTTCACCCCTGGGCGGGGTGTGTCTCAGGGCGTCAGCCCCAGCAGGTGCCTCCCAAGACCTGAGACCCCCTCCCCTCCTGGACAGAAGCCCTGAGCTCCCCTAAACCGTCTGGTATGCGGAGAATAGGGTGGTGGGGAAGGCTCCGAGAACCACACTTTAACTGTAAAAGAGTCACATGAAGCTCATGAGCTGTGGTTTGGCCACCCGTGACATATTACTTTACCACATCTTGCATTCTCTGGGGAAAGGCAGGAAGTGACAGACTGTCAAGCACAAAACATGTCACTGGTGTATCTTTAAACATTCCCTTGAATACTGGTAAAAGACACACAGCAAAAGCCCTGTGTAAAAAGTGATAGCTTCTGTTTTCTGAAGGTTTATGATGATTAACTTTCTTACAAATTTGATTTATGTAATTTGCTAACTGATTAATCACTTTACTTTCTAGCAGTTCCTTCCTGCTTATTTCCAAAGAAACAGTCAATTAGGACTGTAATTAATTCTCTCTCTCTCTCTCTCATGACAGAAAAATTTGGAAGGTTGTGACCTGCATGTATGTAGACAGCACTGATGGTTAATTTATAGCCCCCAGCCTGGTTCTTCTAATGCACAAAATTAATCCAAAACAAACCAAAACCACTATCTATGTTGCTAGGGTACATAAAAAAGTAATTCATAGGGGAGAAACAATGCTTAATCCAGGCAGCAACACTACAGAAGCCTCTGCTGTTCTCCAATCTCAATGAGAAGGTTAAGGGGTGATTTGATAACAGACTGTAAGTACCTACATGTGTAACAGACTTGCTAATAGAGGGTTTGTCAACCTAGCAGAAAAAGGTAAAAGAAGAAGCTGAAGCTAGAAAAATTCAGACTAGAAATGAACTGCAAATTTTCACCAGTGAGAGTAATTACGCATTAGAACAATTTACCAAGGGTTGTGGTGGATTCTCCATCACTGCAAATTTTTAAATCAAGATTGGATGTTTTTCTAGAAGTTGTGCTCTAAATCAACCACAGCTATTGGACGTGAAGGGGAATCCTATGACCTGCATTATGCAGAAGGTCAGAGTAGATAATCACAATGGTCCCTTCTGGTCTTAAAATATATGAATGTTCAGCAAATGTACTAAAATGTATGTTGCATTTCTACACATGTTTACTACAGTTCTAAAAGCTGCCGTAATGCAAGTGGGATGAGCTGATGAGATAGATCTAAGTGAATACAAATAAAGTACGAAGATTTCCCCATTATCAGCTCAGCACCAACCATTCAGAAAGTCCAGAGATCTGTTCCTCTAGGATGCTGTATCCTAGAGGTGCTTTAGGTATTTTTTAGCAGATATGTTATGAAAAATTCATTCAAGTTAACTAAAAGTTATGCTGACTGGTCAAACCTGTGAGGGGGGAGGAGGAAGGAGAGCAGAGAAGAACAAAGAAGAGACTTGGATTCAGATTCCCATATTCAAACTCGCCATTTTAGTTCTGCATCAAATCAAAACTGGAACAATCAATTTCCTTTTCAGATCATCAGAACAGTTGACTTCACTAGATTTCCACCATTCAGGATGAAGGATGTCATAAAAATCTGCTCTAGCCCAATTCAGCCTCAAAGCCAACTTTCAATCCTTAGTCTAAACCAAGTTTTAATTCTAGTTTGGATCTGTACATGACCTCTTCAGACCTTCCCCCAACTGAACTGATCATAAAAATCAACAAGATGTTCAACACTCTTTTTTTGTTGAATCTCAATGAGAAAGAAAAACCTGGTTAACGAAAAGGTTGGCATTATCACAAACAAGTTCAATAACACACACAACCATTTACATGAAGGGATGTGTATTTAAAATTAGTTTAACATTCAATCAAAATGTGGCAGTTAGAAAGGCAGTACTATTAAGTTACACACAAACACCAAGTGATACATTCAAAATCTCCAATTGAACAGTGAAAAGTAATTTTAAAAATTGCTTTAAGACATTACACAATAAGGGTTAGATTCATCATCCCGGTCATTCTCTAAACCCCGTGAAACATGGGAGCAGTGCAGTAAGGTGAATTATTCATACTACTTATTGCAGCATTTGATATATATTCAATTAAAAACCAAAATGTTAATTTCCAATCAATTTATTTATAAATATTTAAAATAACCACTTTGGGGGAATAACTAAAGTTACCTTCCCACTAGAATTTTTTTTTTTCAAATAACCAAACAGAGCTCCCACTGAAATTTGCCATTATTCTTTCCAGGAGGAGAACAGCCTTGCTTTTTCCAATGACTTTAACAGAGTTTGTTCCAATGTCTGCTTTCCTGGACAACATTTTTGGAAAATATGGGAAACTGCTTCCTTGAACTAACCTCTTATGGGGAAAATACTACTAAATCCATGTTCTTTGATACTGGAATAACAAACCAACCAGCCACCTCCACCACTTAGTAATAAATCATTCTATTCTTTGTTAATCTTAAAACATTTACACTATTCAGCCTTACCAGGATTATATCTTGATATGTGTATCAAAGAAATGATAGTTATAGGTGTATATAGACAGATAAACATGTACTTATAGATATTGTCAAACCATCCATGTTAGCTGCCAAAATGAACAAATGAGCACCTAAAGTGTTAATTGCTACACAATGCAAAACTGCAATTTTCTATCATTTAAGAAAGAAAATTTTCATCTCCACTGTAACCTGTATATCTTGGGGAAAATTATGGCGTGAATAGTGCTAAACCTTTCCCAATAGCTTTTAAGTTTGATTTCTGAATTAAGGTTGCAGTGAATGTAAATGCAATGTTTGGCAGTTTTCCAGATTAGTGTAACTACTATGCCTTTTCATTGAAGAAAAAAATTTCCAGCAAAGCTCAGATGTTAAGATTTTTTTGTTGTTATTTTAAGGATATACTTTGGGTTACAGTATCCTTCAACTGAGCTGTTTGCTTGGATTTTATCAAGAAAGTGCCAGGTGCAGCGATAAATGTTCTTGTAACAACCTGAAGGTCTTGAAAATCAAACCATCCCAGGAAAAACTCACATGTATGCAGGCTGGGAGCATACCAATGGGCTCCTGATTTTATCGGCACTTATTGCAATTAAGAAAGTCTATCTCCTGTCAGGAAAGCATTCAAATAAATTGTCAACCGCGTTGATCACTGTTCCACACCACTGATCTAACACACAATGCTTCAATAGCTAGGGAAATACAACATGGGCTAGAACTGCTGACAACTGCTTGAAAAACGTACCTTCTGGGGGAATCTTGGTCTTTTGGATCATATAACAGTCTAGCTTCGCAACTTTAACAAACCTGGGAATTAAAGAGATTGCCAAGGAGCTGGAAATAAGACAAACATTGAGCCTCACAAACAATCTGAGACTCCCACGGAAGCATCCAACATGGAAAGATTACAATATGTTATTTCCTCCTGCAAAAGAAAGACTATTTAAAGATGGATTTAAAACTTATGAAGGAACAACAAATCTTATGACTTCAGGCTGGTCTCGCTGCACATTGCAGTGTAATAAATCATTAGAGCAACCTTGTTCTAATATCTTGTTCCACAAGGAACACAGACACAACTCAAAGAAATTATAAACATACCATAGCCCTACAATACATACAAGCATTGTGGAGGTCATGTAATCAATTTCTTAAGATGCAGACATAACAAACGTATGGCTGTGTCAGCACGAAAGTGCCCATGAAACCCCATCATATGATGTTTTCAGTTCAACCCCATTTCCTACTTCCAGACTTTCCGACATTACCATTATCTGCATGTAGATTGGGGACTCACTCCTAAATTTTGATAGCAGGAGAACAGTAAGATCAATCATGATTTGTCACATTTATTTAGGAATACATTTATGAATTTATATACTATATTTTGTACAAACAAAAAACACATGGCACATTTAGTCATTTTTCACTGGCATCTGTCATTTTCCCAAAATCCCCTTAAATATTCTTGGCCAGATCCTCACCTAGTGTAAATTGTCACAGCTCCATTGACTTGAGCAAAGCTGACAATTTATACAAGCTGAAGACCCTTTTTAACCTTTGTTTAAATAAAGGTTTTCTCTATTTTTTTACTTAGAACAAAGTACAGCAGATGCAAAACTAGATCACTAAAAATTTCTATAGACAAATGTAGAGGATGTCTAAGTTACACTTCCCCAAAGAGTTTACAATCTAATTTGAAACATGAAGTTCACATCGAATAATGAACAGAAGATCATGAGGTTATACAAGATAGCTATTGCACAGCCTGATGATCTCAATACTGAAAAAAAAAAATAGTTAAGTGTGGTTTGGAATCTATTTATCTTAGGTACTTACATGGCCCCCATTACTGTAGTACCTGTCTCTCAGTCGTTAACATATTTATCCTCATGACACCCCAGTGAGGTAGGTAAGTGCTATCATCCTGATTTTTAGAGTGGAGAAGTGGCGCACAGACAGACTAAGCGATTTGTCTAAGTTCACACAGGAAATCTGTAGTGGAGCAGGGAACTGAACCCAGGTCTCACAAGACACAGCCTAGTGCCTGTGCCACTGGACTATGTTTCCAAGATCCTTCTTGTGTCTTATAGAAAGTCTTCTAGAGAGATCTAAGTATGAAATTGATGGCTAGCTTTTCAAGCATTACTCAATACCAGTTATGTCATGTTTGAAGGCCCAAGTGGTAAGCCACTGCAGCAGTAATAGTCACCAAATGTGTACGTACACTAGAAAGTAACTTTTAGATATTTCAAGTATCCAGCCTACTTTGGAGTGACCCTATGGTCCAGTTCTTTAATTTGTTCAAATTTGGATGGTTTATTTCCTCATCCATACTAGGAAACACATCTGACCTCAGAAATTTCATTGGCTTCCTGTCCATTACAGAATGCTCTGTAACATCTAATCTCAAGATTTCCATCAATTTGTCATCCAGCTGTACTGACCTCATCTCTGCCTAGTCTGTAACCCACTCCCTATACTTTTTAATATCGCACTTCCTTGTCTCTTCTCCCATAATACTTTCACCATTTACAGCTCACCTACTGCTTGAAGCTCCCTGATTCTATATAAATGCCATCCCTTGTTTCTAGCCTCTGATTTCCAAAATAACAAAAAACAAATCACACGCTTAGCACTTAATAAAGTACACAAGTTTGAAAAATTACAATTAACACACATTAAATATATATTTTAGACATTTATGCAAGCGTCAGGGTTGAGACCACCAGAGCAATATTTGGAAACACATTTATTGGTTAGATAGAGAGATTAGGAGTCCAGATCTATTCCCAGCTCAGTCACTGAATTCTCAACTCCTGACTAAGTAATGCAACCTTTCCGTGCCTTAATTTATCCACAAATTCTTGTATAACACTTAGCTACTCCACAGGGGCGGCTTTTCTAAAATGTAATATTTGTAAATAGCATGTTTTGTCTCAAGAGCTCAGAATTATTAAATGTACAGAGAATCCACACATCGCCTTCACCTCAACCTCATGACTAAGAATTTCAGGGACATAGTGAAAAAGGAAAGAAATCTTGGATTCCTAAAGTTGATGCATGTCAATGTTTTCTAAGCATCTCTATGGCCCTGATCCCAAAACCTATTGACATTAATAGAAATAAACCCATTGAATTCACAGGGCTTGGGGATCAGGTTCGCAGTGACCATGACTTCCAAGTCTTTAAATAACTATGGTAGCATTTATCCGCCAAAACAGCTAATAGAGCGATGCATATGTTATCAAATGGCCACCACAAATATGAGAAGTTGTTATCCACATACAAACAACTGATATGACATTTTTGCAGGAGACAGCTAGATAGATTGCCATCACATCCATTATTAATATTGTGCATAATGTTCTGCAACCATCTCAGGACAAACTGTACTAAATTGTCATAATGTCTAGCTTGAACAGCCAAGGCCACTCTTAAAAAGACAGAAGGAAGCTCTCTAAAATCTGTTAATATATCTCTTGTCAACTTCCTACTCCTGGGAAGAGGATAGGTTTTGCTAACAACTTCTAAAGTCTGTAAGATGTGAACTCTGCCAAACAAGCTTCTATAGGAGCTCACAACTCTGACCCTTCGCGGTAAAGGTATAGTGAAGACAGCCTCAAAAAAGTTTGTACAGCCAATTAGCTTAGCTCTCCACCACAAACTTAAAAAGAAAAAAGGCTGAAAAAAAAAATGGTTCCCAGGTCTTCTGGGAGAAATAAACTGCTCAAGCAGGAGAGCTGGCAGAGTTGATGAAAACAAAATTAACGTTCAGAAAGAGAAACCGCAGATTCTTTTGTACACAGAGGCGTCATCAGAGAGAGGAGCATGAGGGGAACGTGCTCCAGGCCTGTCCCTAATTACTCCTAATGGGCCTACACATCACATAAACCAGGAGGAAAAAAACAGGAAAATCTATTAACGTATCTGACCCATCAGTTATTGCATGTAAACACCCACGCAATATAACACTTAAATAATCAAATACATTAATTTAGCACAATTTAACCTCTTATATTTAATAATACAGGATCAGAAACCATCAGTCTTGGCTGTGGCAAAACTCCCAAGTAACAAATGAATTCTACCTAAATAGGGCCTTCAGGATTTGGCGCATTGAATTTACAACCAGTTTCCAAAGTTTAGTACAGGTTTTTAATGTGCTAATCATATTCATGTTTTACCAGTCAATAACGTCTGACACCAATTCCTGTGGCATCAGAGACCTTGCAGTAAAATCAAGAGGTCTCCTAACTGTAGGTTTATCTGCCCACACAGATGAATTAAAATCCTAGAAGAAAGGACTTCCTTCTGTTTGGAACAACCAATACCCAGAGATTGTAATTCTAATTCACTTTAGTCAGATCACAGATGAATAGAGCCTTGCGCGGATATAAATCAGTATCCACAGCACTGCAGGGCTCTCCCGGGAACTGCAGCAGCTAAAGGAGCAGAATGTAGGGCCGCCGCTCCCAGGAGCTGTACCGCCCCCAGCCCTGCCTACTGGGGCAGGCACCAAGCTCACCGGCAGCTGTCCCTGGTCACGCTTTTGCATTCCAGTGGCACACACGCCCCCAGACAGGAGACACAGTCAGCTGCATGGAAGCTTTGGGGCGGGGTTAGGGGCGGTACAGCTGCGCCGGAGGAGCTACCGGCTTGGGGCACTATCGGCCCCACGTTCTGCTCCTTTAGCTGCTGCAGTTCCCGGGAAAGCCCTGCAGTGCCGTGGATATTGATTTATATCTGCACAGAGCTCTACAGATAAGCAGGACTCATGAAATGTTCTCTCCTGAGAACATTAGAGGAATATACGGGGGCCCTATTTCCAACAGATAAAGGCCCTGCCAAGCCAGTAAGATCCAACAGATTGGGAGCTTGTAAAGCATTCTGCTACTATGGTGGTTCGAGTAGTATTAAAAACCTGGAAGAATTAGCCTGAGATGGAGCTTAAATGTGAACACATGCAAAAATCTTCTTGTTTACAAAGGTCTGAGCTTGAGGCACATTTACTTAGATAGGCAACTGAATCCACAGCAAAATTCCACATCTCCACAATATTGTTCAGAGCTCACCCCAGGACAGGAACTTCACAAAGCATTGCTGGTGAACCTCAGATGTGGACAAGATCAACATGGCACCTGGAAATCTTACATACCAGAATACTGGACTTTGCACAGGTGAAAATAATGCAAAACAGAGGCCGGATATTGTTTGATTCACTGATGGAGTATTTAAAAGCAACCAATGTACATCAATTATCTCCTGATATTCAATGGCACAAACTTAGAAAGCATCAATACCAAGACCCACCTAGGGGTGATGAAGACAAAATCTGATCTGAGCTTTTAATAGGATATAACAGTGATACTCAGACCTCAGTGTTTCAGGAGCCAAATTAGCTATCATTATTACCCAAAAGAGCCACAGCTGTGTGAATTCATTGTTTCATTACTGTTTTATATATATCTCACAGAAAAATGACTGACCAAATATTATTTTCTCAACTACAATTGGTTAACAACATAGTAAAAACATCCTGATTAGTTAATAATTAAATCACACAGAGTTTTAATATGTGCTGCAAAGAGCCGCAGGAGACACATTAAAGAGCCACTTGTGGCTCGCAGTCTAAGTATCACTGCGATATAACATCAAACAAGTCAAAGCAATTTTCGGGATCGACGTGGAAAAGAATCACAGATAAGTGAATCTGCAATTCCTCTCTGCATCAGAATACACTGAGAAAACTGCTGTGTTATGAATGATTCAATCCTCAATCCTGCAATGTTATCAGCATATCATAATTCAGAAACAAGCAACAAAAATGGTGGAATCACACACCAGCTACAGTAACCAACTACAAATGTTTGAAGGCTGTAAAACAACAAGAGAGAAGAATTGTTACAAATGGACATGCAGCCAGCTGCAAAAGCATGGAAGAAAGCATAGGAAAATAGTTTTGTTTTTGTTTTTTTAAACCTTCCTTCTGGTGCAGTTTATTAGACTGTGGAGTAGCAACTCAAGGGAAGGAAGAGAAGCCGTCATAGCTTGGAACATTGAGAACCATACTGGCCAAAGCATTGGAAATGTACACTATGGAGCAATTTTTGCATTCAGATGGATCAAATGACCTAATAGGTCTTATCCATCACTAACTTTTATGCTTCTACAAATAATAATTCTAGGCTGTTCCCAATTAGATGAAAATCTAAAATATGTTATAGTTACTCATTTTTCATTCAAGACAAATGCAATCTTTTGTTATTGCAAAACTATTTGTAATGGATGAGCTACAGCCGCGCAAAGAAACAAGATAAAGGAGTCTTATGTCAGAGCTTTCTGAGTGCTTCAGTCTGAGCATTCAGCTCAACAACATGAAGATGGTTATGCTGGCTACAATAGGACTTCAAATGGCTCTGTCTACTAAAATTACTTTCAGGGAATATTACACATGACATCATCCAACTGTGACTACATTAAGTCAGGGCAATTACTGCTAATCAACTTAGACTATATCTATGTAGTTATTTTTAGAGGCTTTACTGAGGTTTATCCAGAGAGCATACTGTAGCACTCCCTTTGGCAAAGATAGCATGATGTTCAAGTATTTCCTTATGCCTTTTAGTCTTTTCATTCATGCTTGGCTTTCCCAACCTGTTTTCCTCCTTCCTTCCACTTCCAAAGGTTGATTTCTTCTGCAGGCCGCTACCTATCCACTCACAATGAAAATGTATTAAGTGAGTGAAGGAATACCAATCGCCAGGTCCAACTGTCCTTCTGGTATGAAGTTCTCCCCTCTCCTCTCTCCACTCATTCAATTCTTGAGTAATTTACTCATCAAATTATGATTGTATACAAACTAGCAAAAACCATATTTTCAGGGTCTGCAGCTGTATGCAAGGTATACAGTATATTCACCAGTTACAGATAGATAGATAGACAGACACACACACACGAGAGAGACCGACCGACCTTCTGGACACCAAGTAGTGAAGCCAGACAAAAGTTTACAGATCCTGCACTGCACAGGTGGGCCATAGTTGGCAAATCTCCTCCTGTTCTGGTCCCAGTGCCTGACTTGCAGATGTAATCCCAAGCAACATGTAGCACAGGGGTAACCCGCACACTTTCTGGGTGTGGTGTTGTGTCCCCTCTAGTAGCACCGAGACCACTGAGAAAGCGAGATAAAATGAGCCTGTTCTACAGCTTTAGCTAACAGCCAGTTGGCTTTCCCTGTGGTTAGGGCTGACCCTGCACACCACACAATTAATTTTAGTTTCTCCCAGCCATGCTGTTCCAATTACATTAGGATTTCAAGATGGGCTTTTCAAAGAGGCCTTAAGGAATTAGGTGCCCATCTTCTATTGAATTTCACTGATGGAATGGAAGATGGGCACCTAACTCCCTTAGGTGCATTTGACAATCCCAGCCTACATCTTTTAGGCTGAATGGGGCTTTTGCATGCAACACAGTTCACTTTCTTGCAGCTGCAGGCACATGAAAGTAGAGAACCTGACCCTTGGACTTGTATCTAGAAACCAGATACACTGAGGAGTTAAGAGTGAGGGGATGTTCTGAATTAACAGGCATCTGGGGGTCTTATCCAGACCATCTCAGAAGCTCCCCACTGAAAGCTAGGTTGAGTATCCCACCAGTGCAGGCTTTTCTGAGAGATTTCCAATGCTTCAAGATTTTCAACCCACTCAAACCAAGGAAGAATAACTTTTGTCAAAATATATCCAGATTTCAGTTTCTGCCTGCAGCTAGAATGCTGTGAGGCACACAACAATTTATTTAAAAAAGAGTTAACCCCCAAAATCTGGTAGTTTTGGCTCATGTTCAGTTTCAATTCATGATGGAACTTGATTCATCCAGACCACTTCTCTCACCCCTAAACAATACATATAGTGGTGCTAATAAGACGTGAGCAATAACAACTCCACACAAAATCACATTAATAGTAGCAACACTGCTGTGTTATTTACTTCTGTGCTTATAACTGTTGTCACTACTGTGCTATGTATGTACTTCCATTAGTGTTTCACTACAATGATATGAAAAAGGCTTCCGTTTGCTTTTCTGTAAGTTTTCTCTGGCATCTCTCTCTCCTTATTTTAAAAACATCTTCTGTTTAGCTGTTCCGCATGGGGCCTGATTTTCCTCTCACACCAGAGTAAGCCAGGAGTAACTTCATTGTTGAAAGTGGATTTAATCTAACATAAGTGGAGAGGAGAATATGGACATTAGAGTAGAGAGAAGTTAAAACTTCCAATCTCTACCTTCCATAAATAACTCCTTAGACTAGCTTTTGTTATTTGAGCTGTACTTATTTAGGAGTCTCTCTTGCTCTCTGTACACACATTTAACTCCCATTACTGTCAGTGGAAATTATGCCTGCACATCAGTAGCAGACCAGAACCCAGCACATTTAAATCTCTAAAGTCTCTTGTTTAAGGGGAAGAGCCAATGAATTTATTTGGATTTTTTCCCCTTTAAACAAATATAATGAACAGATACAGGTACTGGCTGATTGTCCAGAACAGGAGTAATACCCAAAAGAGAGCCCTAATATAATGGAACTAAACAGCAGGAATACAAGTTTTGTTTTCAGTTCCCACTATAAATTGAACAGACGCACCTGATAAGAGACTTAGGGTATGTCTACACTGCAATGTAAGCCCAAGATTAGTGGGACTCCAATCACCTGACCCATGTTAGGGAGCCCTGGGCTTCAGTGTCTACATTTTATTTTAATCCTAGGTTATGAATTTTCTGACTCATGCTCAAACCTAGGGCTCTGGCATCCACACTGCAGTGTGCAGACCCAAGGCAAAGTAACCATATCCCAGAAGCTCCGGCCCCCTGAAATGTGGCCGCTCTTGCCCTAGGACTGTAGTGCACTGTGGAAAAACTTTACTGACCCCTCCTTGCACATTACCAGGACGCAGCTCTCTTTGCAAAATAATTGATCGGTTCGCTCTCCATTGCGAACCGATGAGGCTCTCTGATAGCATGCTTGCAGATCAGTGATCAGAACAGAATGGGTTAACACTGACCTGAGATGCTGCCATTTGCCAAGGGAGGTGGGAGTGCTGCCATTTTCAGTAGAGTTGATTGCAGATTGTTGGGATAGAGAGGACGAAGGAAGTTGTCCCATGGAATTGTGGGATACTTCCAGATGACTCCTGTGACCTGAGTCAACCAGGGCTGTGGCTACACTGCAAAGCAATAGGGCTCGGACCCTGGGTCCGGCTTGACTTGAGCTTGGACTCTCCAGCCTTGCAGGGTCCTGGGATCCTGGGTCCAACTGCATAATTGGCGCAATTGCACTGTAGACACAAGGATGGTAAGCCCTGAGGCCAGGCTCAAGCATGGGATTACACTGCAGTATAGATATGCCATTAGAGGTTATAAAAAGGAAAAATCAACAACAACTGATGACATTTGCCACTAGATTAGATATTTCAACCCACAAACCCACACCTTGAAGCTGACAAGTAGGTATTCCAACCATTTTTAAAAATCAACCACCAGAGGAGTACTCTACTTACATGCACTTTTTCCAGGTACAGAGCTTAAAGTGCTTTACAGAATTGGCTATTTAGCCCATTGTACAGATGAAGAAACAGATGCAGAAAGGTGAAATGGCTTGGTTTAGGTCACATGTGGCAGAGTTGGGAATAGAAACCAGCTCTCTCAACTCTCAGTGCGATACCCTGTCTACTGGAGCACAATGTGTACAGCCTATTGACTAATCAGTTTAATGTGCCATCACGGTAACATGAATCCTATGACAACAAATGAGTCATTCACTTCCTTAGGGGGAAACACATGCAAGTGGATGTCCGAAGCACTTATAGTCATTGTCAACCATTAAAAAGCTATCAACATGTGCACTATACTTGTAGTCTTGAATAATGGGAGCAAACCTTATGTTATCTCCTTACAAGGCTCTTGATCATTTCTCTCTCAAGATATTTTCCAGTACATGGTTCTCACCTGCGTCAATACTTCTACAGCTGCCAGTTATAGCTAAATATGGGGCAAATACATTAGAGGCTGCTCAACTATCATTGCACCTCCTATAACCATTGTAGTGAACTTTTGTGACAATCAAGTACTTTTCCACCCATCTGTCAGGTACCCCAGGTCTTGAACCCTGGTCCACAGGACTCTTAGGAGCTGATAAGCTCAAACCTGCCATGCAGTGACCTGCTAACAGTTGCTAGGGCAGAAGCCGAACCCTGACAGAGGACTCCAGTTCTGGAACCCGATTGGCAGATTACTGGATGTCCTGATTGTCAATAGCTTCTGTATAAACCCAGCACAGGAAGTTGTCCATGTAACTGGGATCCACCCTGCTCTGGATTGGTGCTCTGCTCCCCTGGCTTGACTTCCTGGCATACCAACCTGGCTTAACTCCTGACTTGTGGTTTTGATCTCCAGCTTGTCTCCTACCTCTGGGCTCTTGGTATCCTAATCTGGCCTGACTGACTCCTGACCTCCACTTTGTTTCCTGCCTTTGACCCCCAGTAACCATACCTGGCCTGACTCTAGTTACTGATTCATGGTTCTGCTCTTAAGTTTGTCTTCTGCTTCTAATCTCCCAGTGTCCTGACCCAGCTGACTCTTGACTCCCATCCTGTGACTTTGGACCCTGGCTCCGACTACTAGGTCTGGCTACCCACGACCTGGCCTGAACCCTTCTTGTGAGTGTCAAATCCATTGTTTACACCTTTGCACTGCTATATCCTCTCTAAACCAGATTTCACTGTTCTTTTTACACATTGAGTCTAAATGCAGATGCAGGTCATAGAAAGCACCAATGTATCTTCCAGGCACATGCAGATACCAGATAAAGAGAAACCTGTCATGGTTTCTGAAACTCTGTATTTAATCGCACAAGCCAAGTGAAATGAATGGAAGTTTTGCCATTGACTTTAACGAGGCAAGAATTCACCCAAAGTGATTTAGCTTCTGTGTCTTTGGAGCTATTACAATGGGAAAATTCATAGTGTTAAACAAACTTCAAGCTCCCATTCAATTCTTGTTTGGAATGGCAGCCTAGTACTAGCAATCAGTAACAAAGGAGATCCAGACACTGCCTCTACAATATCCATCTTTGATCCCCTCTGCTTCATATACACCTGCATGCACCAAGCTGATTGGGTTATCTGTTTACCCATACCATTTTCCACGGTAACTTGGATATTTCCCCAACTATGAGTCTCAGGCCTTAAAACTGTTGTCTAAATATCCAGTCCATCCATTTAACTCATATCTTGGTGATTTATTGTGGAATATGAGTTGTTACTGTTTCAGATAGGAAATAAACTGCCACTCAAAAGACCACAGGAAATGACCTGTGGCGGTATTAATGATCTGAACAATACAGTATGTTTTTAAGTATGCAAAAATACTACATGGAAAAGCAAGTAAATTTTCTCTAAATAAAATACATAACCCTTCTGCCAGGTTCAGCCAGCAGCAACAAGAGCCGGGTTCAGTATCTAGGGGTTCCTTTTCAACAATACAACACAAAACCAACTTGAGACCCCATCCAGTGACATGGGGCAATTACACATCATCCCCTGGGTGCATCTAAGAGGCAATACTTCCCCTCTCGCAAGCAGAGTCTGAGCGTAGCAAAAACTTTTAATAAAAGGAGGGAATTAACTCAGCATTAATTTGGGAAAACACCATAACTAGGGTTCATAAACACAAACCATGAGCAAAATACCCACCCCCCCAAGTAAGGTGGACAGTGTCCTTTTCCCCTCAGGGTCTTATGTCCAGCAACCCAAAAGTCCCTTTAAACATGTCCATCCCTTCTCTCAACCCCACTCACAGTTGCTGTCTTTGGCCAGTGCAGCCCCAGAGTTCAGAGGTTCATCCACAGAGTCCACCTCCCACCCTGTGTGGAAGGCGGGGTTGGGGGTAAAGGAGGCACCTTACACGCTGCACTGCTCGGGCACTCACTTGTCGCCCCAATGGCCAACTGCTTGCCACTCCTCTCCACCACCCGCCCCGCTAGCCGCTTGCCATGCCTCTCCGCCAGCTGCCCACTTACCAAGATGTCTTCAGAGCCCCCGCACACACACACACACACTTAACAAAGCTCTCAGTGATTTCAGCTGAGTAGGGGAGCCTCACTGCTGGTGCACACTGGGCAGTCTCTTGGGCAGTGTCTCTATTGCAAAAGTAGGTCTAATACTTAGACCTAGTTACCAGTGATTTCTGCTCTGCAGTGTGTAACAAGACTCTCAGTTGAGTCTAAATTGGCTCTTTTATTATACCATGGAGACACAAAGGGTCAAATGGTGTCTAGAGCCCTTAAACAGGGCCCACACCACCAGATACAAGTAGCTGTCCCCACCCTCTCTCAACTCATTGGGCTGTGGAACCCATGTCCCTTGCCTAGCCAGTGCTGTTGAGGTGAGTCCCTCAATTGGGGTATGCCAGGTACAATTCTGCTGCCCTCGGTTCACATAACAAGGATAACAACGCTTTATTACTCCTGTCCCAATCACAAGGCGACTGGGGATCCAATACCAGCCCCAATTGAGCGTTTGGGCAAGCAGTCCCATCATGCTGAGCACCTAGGCAGGGTGGGTGTGTCCATGCAAATGAGATCAGCTCCTGGAAGTCCTCTTCCACAGCTCACCACTAGATGTCAGAGGACAGCTCATGCAGACTCTGCTTACAAATAAAATGGTTTTATTAAATAGCTCTATGCTGAGCAAGTTGTTACTGCATTTTTTTACTTCTGGAATTTTGTGCAATTATAACAGATCCTTCCCTGAATCTTCCTAAAATACATGATGTATTAATGTGAAAAAGGGTCTTTTGAAAAAGAACATGAGAATATTACCACAGGGTCTCATCCAAAATTCACTGAAGTCAATGGGACTCTTTGATAGGCTTTGGATCAGGCCCTCAATCCTGGCTATTGAATTACTATTTTATTTCCTGTATCACCCTAAGAACTGCTTGATTCCCAAGTAACATTTTTGCTTCATAAAGGGCAAAAATAACACGAGGTAATTCAGTCAATAAGCTTATTTGTAATCATTACATTTGTCATAAAATTAATTGTGTAAAGTCAGGTCTCTGTCCACCAGCCTTTCCTACCTTCAATGTAAAACAAATATCAGCTTGGAAAAGACATAGCAAAAAAATAAATACAGCCTTACTGGAACATCATATTGTTGGCTGTACTATCTTCTCCCAACACTGCACCTCTGTTGTGATAAGGTTTTCACCTCAGACTTGTCTATTTCATTAGCGTTTGCTAACCCATATTCAATAAATCTCTCTTGCATGTGGTAATAAAAAAGCAGAAACGCTTTAATTAAAAAGCTGCTCTATGTATTATTTGTACAGGGTTTTTTTTCTTGTAATGTTTGCTTTACCTGCTTGATAGAGATGGGCCGAGGAAGTAGCCAGCACGTTAAAATGTGTACACACACACACACGTTAACACATTAAGTACACCTGTCGTCATACACAATGATCATTAACAGAGTTTTAGATATAAGGATCTAGCAGTTTGCGAATAAATCAGATGACCTGATGAAGAAAAAATGCCACAGGGTGCATTGTCCCCAGGAAATTAAAAACAGCCCGGAGTAGAATAGATGATGTATATCTATAGTTGTGAATAATTATAATCACTGCCTAGCAGAAACAATCTTAGGGTTTTCTCTAGCATTCATCACTGTCATATCTAAATGTTGCCTAAGTCAATTAGCTCTGCACAGCAAGAATCATACTAGACTTCATGGAAGAGTCTGTTCTTCACACCTCACCAATTCTCGGAAGCCCTGCTGGGTTTAGGTGCCGGTAACTTTAAATTTTTTAAAAATCCTGCATGGAGAGAAAAAGATTTAAAAAGGGAGGGTTCTGCAGTTTGCTCTAAAAGCAGTTAGTCTTTGGCTGAGCCAAGTCTCCTCAGACAGGTCATTTCACAGTTAAGCCTTCTTAACAAAGAACATTTTTATCCCAATTCTCATGTGCTTCACCCTGATTTTTGCAGGACGTCCTAAAAAGGAGAAGCTATCTTTGGAAGTCAAGAGATACGATGGCTGATATAGCTGGATCCTGTCTCACTGACAGTGTTGAAAAACAGAAGTAGAGCTGGTGAGCATGTTTTGTTTGAAAAACGTGTCAGTGAAAAGTAGCCTTTGTCCCCAAAAACAAAAACTTTGTTGCAGGCATGTTTTTTGGTTTTTCGACAAAGCAGAATCACAGACCAACCTAGGATGATTCAGATTCTGGTGTGAATGTGACTGAACCTGAGAGAAGTGGATGCGAATGCCAGATGAATGGTTCTGATTCTGATCCATCTCGAAAAGAAAATCACCTCTCTGAAACGATTCAGGAATACAGATTTTAAAATCTACTTCTATAGCTTGTTATTGTGTTAGATTTTCCTTGTTCTTGTCGACAGCTGGGTTTCAGAAAAAAAGCAAACAAAGGTGTTTACTCAAGACTCAGTTCACCTGCTGTTCCACCTGGCCCTTCTGCCTCGGGAGCTGGGTCCAATCTCAGATCAGAGATTATTGTTCTGGCAGCAAGTGCACTTTCAATCAGACACGCTTTGGGGTCTCTGTTGCTGGAAACAAGGAAACTAGTTCCAGGTAACGCCATACAGACCTTTCGTATCACCCTATCGGTTACCAACCCTGTGTCCTCATTTAGGCAAACAGTGCTCTTTGAATTAATCCCCTAAATCCTTAAGGCTTCTGAATGCCATGCTGGAACAACATGCAATTTGCTCCCTAGTAATGAGGGTCAGCACAGTTCAAGGGCACTTGCATCATCCTCTCTCAGACAGAATTTATTGAGGCAGAAGAAGGGCGAGAGAGCTTTGAGAGTTCGTTCTGAAATACTGAATCATGAGTTTCAATGGGGCTGATGGATTTCCAGAGGCGGAGTGGAACAATCTGCTTTGAATTAGCCATTATCCTTTACGCTCCCCCATGTTTCCTGTCATCACACAAGATGATGAGTTACCCTTTAACTCACTATAGCATAATCTCCACTGCCAGGGAAAGGGGAGTTAAAAAACCCTGAACTATTGGCAAGGAGGGTTTGAAAGCACAGGCTACCCCAGAGCCCAGTTTGCTGTAAAAACCAGAAGAATCATTAAAGTCAGAACAGTTCATTCATCTTGTATATTGAACACAAGGATGGTTAGGGGGAGTGCCACAGCTACTAAATTTGGGGAGATGGGACAATATGATGAGAAACTGATTCCGCTTTTTCACTTATAAACCATACAAAGTTTTGATGGCACTGATAGGTGTATATCAGAGACAGAATTAGTCAGCGATCATTACTATTTCATGATTTGTATTGCGGTGCCAACTTCAGTGGCCAGGACATGGGCAGTCAGCCCAGTGGTCAGAGCAGGAGTTGGAACCCAGAATCAGAACTGCTGTTAGAGACCAGATTCCCTGCAGCAAGGCCAGGCAGGAGCAGGTATGGGTCCAAAGCAGAAACAAAGCAAGAGCAGGACTGGAACAAGGTATGACACAGAGGCCCATTGCTGGCAGCTGGCAAAGGGTTCAGTGTTTTGTGACAGTGACTCCGAACAAGCCTGACAAACTCATTACACCTAGCACGCTTCTTTCAGGACCAGCTCTAGGCACCAGCAAAGCAAGCAGGTGCTCGGTGTGGCACATTTCCAGGGGCGACCTTCCGGCCATCCTTTTTTTTTTTTTTTTTTTTTTAAAATCGGAAAAATCCACCAATGTACGAAAAAAAATACATGAAGATCAAAAAAATCTCCAATAGTGCGATAGGAGCGTGACGTGAAAAATATCGAGTCACGTAGTGACACGGTCACTTATAATGTGAAAGGGGGTAAATGTGTAAACGTTAACGGTTATGATTAATTAAATCAGGAATCATGATTACTTGTGTGTACTGTGCCACCCTATCAGTGCCATTCACGCCAATTTCCATGTCACGTCAGTGCCAGTGGTTATAGTGCTAAAATGCCAGGACAAAAACAAAAACGACTTTCCGGTGCTGCCTACCGGCAACAAAGAGAAAAACAGCAAAAAGAATTAGAAAAACTATTTCGTACTTCAAATAAGTATTTTTAAAAAGTTGACAATCAAGGAGAAAGGTCTAAGCAATGCATTGAAAGTGATTATTCATCAACTGATGAAGACCAATCGAACCAAAGATTATCTTTATCAACTGATAAAGAGGAACAACAATCCGACCAAAGATTATCTTCGCTAACTAATAAAGACGAACAATCACAATCCATCCAAAGATTTACTTCTTCAGCTGAAGAGTCCAGAAAAAAAGAACTGTTATCCAAATCTAAAACTGAAGAACAATTATGGGAAGGTGGAGAGACTGACACAGGATGAGATCCAATACCTGGCCGACAATAATTACTGATGCAATTCTAATGATTATTGTGAAAAAAGGTCCTTCAAAACTAGATCCTACATTTGAATATCCATATAATGAGTCGAATTGTTGATTTATGCCATCCAGTATGAAGAAAAAAAATGAAAAATGGGGAACAAACTAATAGATCGTGGTTAGCGTATTCACAGACCAAAGATCTAGTTTTTTGTTTTTGCTGCAAACTGTTCTGTAACTCGGACATTCTTCTGGCAACTGCAGGTTTTAATGACTGGCGAAATTTGCATCAGCATTTGAAAGATCAAAAAATCATTTATGCTCGTTGACAAATTGGATTGCGCTGTCAAACAGATTATGTTCTGGTACGACAATCGGTGCGGTACAGCAACGTCTACTAAATTCAGAAATTCTACGTTGGCAAGCTGTGTTGGAACATTTACTGGAAATCATTCATTTCCTAGCCAAACAGTGCCTTGCATTCCGTGGATCCTCAGATATTTTAATATGAGAATAACAAAGGAAATTTCTTGAAATTGGTTGAGTTATTGGCAAAATTTGATAGTGTTATGGCTGAGCATGTACGAAGAGTGAAAGATGGAGAGATTCACACCCATTATTTGGGTAAAAATACACAAAATGAGATAATACAATTAATTTCTAATGGAGTGAGTAATGAATTTTATCGGATTTGAAACATGTCACATATTACTCAATTATAGTTCTTTTAATTTATGAGAAACTGGGCTCACCAGAAGACACTAATTTTCATTACAGTGTATCGTTGAACCCAAATTGTTTGTAATTGTGATTTTGTTAAAATTAAATGAGTACACTAGTAGGAAATTGTTTTATTTCACTAACTACAAATTCTCTGTTTTCATTTTTTTTTAAATTTTAAACAGTCAAAACAAAACAAAAACATTTTGAAGTGCAAACATGTGTAAAAGCCAAAAAGAAGGGCGGGGGGGGGCGGGGGGGGGAGAACCAAAATGTTTTTGCTTGGGGCAGCAAAAAAGCTAGAGCTGGCCCTGGCTGCTTTCACTATATTGATCCATAAAGAATATCATGCAAGGTCTTAAATGAAAGCCAAGATCATACTGATCATTAATATCATTGTGAAATGTATGTATAAACACTAAGTAAAAAGTTATGTATGTAAGATGAAAATACATTCCTAAATTCCTACTCAAGGCAGGGTTAACAAAGAGGTTTCTGCCAGACAAAGGATGGATATTTACCTCTCTGCTTCAGTAAACATGTAAATTAAGCATTGTAAGCCAACACAGTGGATGTTCTGTTTGCATATAAAGGCACCACGAAGTCAACACACCAGGGAATAAAACTGAGGGTGTCGTCCTGAGGCTATGTGTACGCTGAAAACGCTGCAGCAGAACAACTGCAGTGCTCTGGGTGAGCTGTTGTAGCTCTTCAGTGTAGACACTCGCTACAGCAACAGGAGGGATTATCTCATCACTCCGAGAGGCAGTAGCTAGGTGGATGGAAGAATTCTTCTGTCAACCTAGCACTGTCTACACTGGGGGCTAGATCAGCTTAACTACATCTCTCATTTTTCACACACCCCCAGAGACATAGCTATGCCAGTGTAGCTTTTCAGTGTAGATCAGCCCTGACTCTAGGGACAAAAAAATAAATAAATTTGGGGGGATACAATGAGAAGTTAAAAGGACACCTATTTATCCTTCACCAAGGAAGCAAAAGAATAGTGCTTTTGCATCAATTAAAGAGGTATCCCTTCCATCTTGGCTGGAAATGCTGGGAGATTGCTTTAAACAAGCCTATTACATCTGGACTTGAGGAAACATGTTACAATTTTGTTGTACAGGTAATGTTTCTGTTTCCATTATCCTTACCATCTCAAACCTTAATCTTTGATGATAAACTTTGGATGGTTTTCACTATAAATACAGCTCAGTCCTGTTATGTTATATAAGAGCTGATTCACAGTTAAATCCAACAAGCCCCATGTCTACACTGTCCAGCACACCTGATATTTCTGTGAGTTGCCAGTGACAGGATATCTCAGGGGAACGCTTCAAAAGAGGCTTGGGGAACAGGGGGCATCTTTTGTTAACCTACAAAGCAAAGAGAAGACTAGTATTGCCTGGAGGCGATTGTTTGGGTGGCTAAGAGGCTGGCGATGTCAGGGAGCCGACACTTAGCTAAGCACAGGAAAGTCTCTCTTTTGTTGGCGATGGGGGAGGAGGTAACAAGGTGATTCCCATTTCTGGACACTCTGACAAGCATCATGAAAGGCTGGGAACAAACAGGTACAGGGGCTATCACAGCCATGGAAAAATGCTTTAAGCAGCCCCTAAACTGCTACAGGGCTTAAGAGCCAGTCTGCTGACTCTTCCAATCAATCAGATGGTGTAGGGAATCAGAGACCTACTACAGGGCAGCTGCATTCATTTGGTTGCCTAGAGACTGGCGCTGCTGCAGGACCTGCTCCCCAGCAGTGCCTATGGGCCCCAGTCACAGACCAGGAACTGTGGTGCTAGGTGCTGTACAAACAGAACAGAAAGAGAATATAAGTAAACAGCTGTAAGGCAGACCTAACCACTCTTTACCGTTTGGAGGGAGACTCAATTCTGAATTAATTTTAAAGCCATTCAAAAAGATTTTTTTAATGAAGCATTTTCCATTTTCATTGAGATATTTAAGTCGTGTGGTGCGTTCCCCCCCCCCCCTTTTTTTTTTTTTTTTTGCAATGATGCAATAGGCAACTACACTGCAGTCACTCTGCAACGTGGCTCTTACCAATCATAAGCAGGTTTGTTTGTGGGGGAGAGGAGAGAGCGAGTTAAGTGTTTTGCTTTTCAAATTTCCCAGGCTTTGTATGATTTGTATTTTTAAAGATATATATTTCAGGTTCTTTTTTGGGGGAGGTAAAAGAAAGCTGAAATTTTGAATAGAATGGAGAATTATTATTAAGCTGAAAAAGAGGTCAATCCAATAGCAGCAGTAAACCAACATTCATAATGCTTAGCAGCTTGGACGATGCTGGGGAAAGAAGATGTAAACAAACGTAAAAATGTATTGTCAAGTACAATTCCCAATATCTTTGTTTTGGCCATAGAGGGCATGATCTAAAGCCTATTCAAGTCAATAGAATGACTCCCACTGATTTCTATGCGGGCATAATCCAAACCCAATTAAAGTACTGACGGATGGGTTTGACATCATGCACTGAGAGAATTCATCATTAACAAGAGCTGTTGTCCTCTGCCAGCGTTGAAAGTGAAGGTTTTGGAAACTTACACACAATGGTCTGTGTACTCTACATTTTGCACCAAGGCCCCCAGGTTCCTGCTGTTCTGCAGCAGGCTGAATATGCTGCAGCAGAGTTGGGTGAAATAATAATGGCAGTTTTATTTAATTAGACACGAAAAACAATATGATCAGAGTAGTCTTTGTGGTAGGATTTAATTGTTAATGTATTCACTTTATTTTAGGCTACCCCCCACTTTGCCAACAAGCTACAAACATATTGCCAATGCATAAAATATACTGTGGAAATTCTGGAAGTTTTGGTAGCCGGGTAGGGGAAATGTGGGGATGTGTTACCTAGGAATCAACTGAGGCTTCTGGGACTAAAGAGTTGGATACATATCCTCTTCCCCTCACCTTTTGGGCAGGATTGGAAGTAACTGGCTTTTGGGAGGGAGGGGGAAAGGCTTGAATTTATTCCACATCCCAATAATCTTGGGCAGCAATCATCTGTCCCACTCCTTCATTTTTCCACTGTATCCTTCATATTCTAATAGGTAGGTGCTATATCTGAATGGTGCTGTTAAAATGATCAGCAATGAAACAGTTGGCAATGATGACATGAAAATAATCTTTAGACTTAAGAATTATGCCTCATTGAGATAAATGGGAGAGTCCATCTGAGTCACAGCTGTACTTCAACTCAACACTGCTTTGGTTTACATTGAGTTCCCATTTGGGAAGATTACTGTGGCAGAAGGGATGGATGAAGTTGTTAAAATACAGTTGCTTTTCAGCAAGTACAGCAGCAAATGTAATTTCATTTTAAAAGAGACCACTATTTAAAAAAGAAAAAAAAATTACACATCTACTATTGTTACAGATTATCTAAAATCTGGAAGGGGCTAGAGTTTTTGTTTATTTACCTTGGAACAGACTGTAACCTTCTTAAACACATTAGCAAACACTTAGTGAATTTGACTATGTGCTAAGGGCCAGATTTCCATGTATTTCCCCAGCATAGTCAGTGACTTTTCTCCTGTTTATGTAGGTCTGACAGCAAAGAGAGCGAGACCCACAGACATGCAGTTTAAGAATAAAAAAAA
The DNA here is from genome assembly GCF_015237465.2 of Chelonia mydas. Taxonomy (NCBI): domain Eukaryota; kingdom Metazoa; phylum Chordata; order Testudines; family Cheloniidae; genus Chelonia; species Chelonia mydas. The sequence goes on along the minus strand of NC_057853.1, from coordinate 66,698,946 downwards.
ATATTATTGCAAACCCCCCAAACTGGTAAGGTGGACTCCAATTGGTTTAATACTGGAAACTAGTTTTTAACTCATTCTTTTTTTCTACTGACTAGATTTCCAAGTCCATAGCTTTAAACAGCTGTCGTGGAAAGTGGTAGAACTGTGGGCTTTTGGTCAACCTAAATTGGGAGTCCGTGTTTAAAAACCGGGTTGTGCGTGCACTCTGCATGCTAGATTTAAAAATCAATGGTGGGTTTATGTTCCACATTTTGTTTGTGTGCATGTGTGTGCCTGTGTGTGCATGTGTCTGTGTAATACCCAGTGATAATTGGAAGCTGTTTAAGGATGGGTACATCTTTAGATGGGGAAAACGGTATTCTACAGTGTTCCAAGTGAAATATGCATGAATAGCCCTAGTTCCCATCATCTTTTTAGCTAATTAAAACCCATGATAGCAACGCTTTTGTAAGGCTAGTGGTACCCATGAGCTACGCAACTGTTAAATTTTAAAAAGCCTCTTTCCAGACAACAGCATGTGCCTAAAAATCAGATATTCTGGCATGTAATGGCATAGTCATGTAACGAGAGTGTCTGCACTGAGAAGTTGACATCTGACATTTAATCACACAGCACAGCCCATGTGCTTAAGCACTTTCACTTTCAATGGCAGTTCCACATGTTTGTGGGTTTCTGTTGTTCTGCTGTAGGAAAGGGTGATGCAACAGCAGCTCAGCTTTAAATCAAAATAAAGTAGGATTCCAGTGAGTGCTTGGGAAGAAAAAACAAGAGCCTCTGTTTCTTTCTCAGTGGATTTATTAAATCTGTAGCATTTCCCATATGCTATTAGGAAGCAGCTGATGCTCAAATACTCCTTATACAGAGCATAGTGCATTTTAAATAAAATGCTTCCTTCTGGAGTGTCCTGGAATTAGAGGGGAAACTGTGTAATGATTAAGTGTATTAGCCTGTGAAACAGACTTCCCAAAGGAAGCTGTAGAAGCTAGGGAAGTTTAAAACCAGCTGAGCACTGAAAATAAAAAAATATACAGGAACATCCTGTATTGGTAGGGAACAATCCTGCATTAGCAAGAGAATAAATTACATCAGGGTTTTCAAAATAGGGGGTCACAGAAAGGTGAGCAGAGGATGCCGTATGGAAAGGTTTGAGGACCATTGGCAGACAACCTAAAAGGCTTTTCCTATCCTTGATTTTTTTTATGATTTTCATGCTAACATGAAATTATCTAACATCCAATCAAATGACTAATCTCAGGATGTAGATCTAAATTCTAACTCTCTTGAGAAATCCCTTCCCCAAAGTCTCTGCCTGCGTGCGCACAGGCACAGTATGGCAAGTAAAGGAAGATATTACCAATTAACTGCATTGTACCTTGTCTGTGCGCTGTTCTGGACAGCAAAGTTAAGAAAATATGTGGGTAATCTAGCCCATTTACAAGGATTAATGGTAAAGCCCTTCAGTGTTCCCTGCCCTAATGATAAGAACCCTGGGAGAGGCGTTGAGCTCCATCAATGCGAAGTTCCAACTCAATAGGTGTTGAGAGTGCTCGGTACATGACAAGAATTGCTCTCAAGAAAGGCACGGAAGACCATGAAACAAATGTAAAGTGCAAAGTCCAATGGTCATTCTGGAAGCTGGAAACTCCAGCAGCTTGGCTCAACATTAAAGGGATGGGGCTCCAGGCTACTCGGCTGTTGATGATTAATTATATGTATGTATCTATTTATTTGGATATATAGATACAGAAACTGTGTCCATCTCAGGCTCTAGGTGCTTTATGATCTTTTAAAAAAACACAGTTATAAAATACAAACCATTAACTTCAATGGGAACTCCACCCTCTATAGCAACACGATTCACCCAGGCTGGTCAAAGAAGTATTTCAACTTCCCTTAAAAATGCCCTCCCCTGGTCCCAGCAGGAACTCAACCCTCCCCCAAGAGCCTGCTGCAAGAGACAGACTTTGCAATGTGCCCTGAGGTCAACAAATTCAGGATCTTTCAGACCAAGGTAGCAACATGACTTCCAAAGTTGAAGGGCCTGCACAAAAATGCCCTACCAGCTGCTCTCTCAGTTATAAATAATGGGGCTTCCAGCCCAAAGCCTTTGGTGATCACAATTGTGGCACGAATGCAAGAGAGAGGAGTGCAGTGTTAATAAGCGAAGTATTATAACAACTTGTGTCAAAGATCTCGTACTAACAGGGCATTTTATGAACATGCAAGCCTCAACATCTTTTTACCTTGAATCACTATTATCCTATGGGTGAACTGCAGCATTGCCAACCCTGAGTATTCAAATATCATGCGTCAGGCCCCCAATAAGTCACGAGTCCAACTTAAAAATCATTCATTGTTGTATCTATCAGGCATCCATAGAGTTTGTATTTGGGGGGATCTTTTATTAGCTTTCTGGTTTTCAGCCATTAGGGTATACTTGGGCCATCTTTTCTGCATACCCATAAAGGCTAGAAACGATTATTTCAATAAAAAGGACGCTGAGATTCTCACAATCACATGGCTCCAAAAGCCAAGGCATTATGAAAAAACCCACCAAATACTGTGCAAGTTGTCAGCACTAGAAGAGAGGCACTGAGAGCCCATGGTGACCTGGTTGAGACAGAGAATAGAATCTAGGAGTCCTGACACCCAGTGACTTTCTTTAACCACTTATCACCCAGATGTAGAACACACCTCAAAACAGAGCACTTTATTCCAGACCAAAACCTAATAATATAAAAAGCCTGTTCTCCCCCAGCATCATGTGTCTTGAAAACCCCTAGATGATGAACAAAGCCATTATATATGTGGATTTTTGTTCTTGTTGGGATTTTAAGATCCCCTAGCTTGATTCCCTTCAGGTCACCTCATTTGCTGTTGAGTTGGCAACACTTACATAGATTTTTCAGACTCCATATTATTAAAAAAAAAAAAAAAAAAAAAAAAAAAAGGAGTATTTAAAAACTCTCTGGATGCCTGAAACAGACTTATAACTAAGCAATTTAGGACCAGTCCTGCCATCTTCACTAAGGCAAAAGTACAGCCAGGCAAGAAGAACTGTTTATGGTACTTTCTGGTTCAGAATGTGTCAGGGGTGTTAGATTAAAATCTGCAATAAAATTCCACACTAAAACCATATTGTTTTTTTTCCCCATTACTTGAAAACCCAGGTGCTCAAAAGCAAAAAACTCAGGTATGTTCTAACATTGCTATTCCTTCTTCCAAACCGGATTGGCTGGCTACATATACAGAAAATAAGCAGCAGCAGCAGCTCTGTACTGTAGTAGCATCCAGAGGCTGCCCAAAGAGTTATCAACTGACCCTGCCCAGAATAGGTCACAATCAATAAGAGACAATCACATGTTCTTGGTATTTGCATCCAATACTGTTTGCAGAGATATTCTGGGGATATAACACAGAATATGGTATGCACTATATAACTCACATACACCTAAGCAGCAACACAAATGATGTTAAATAATACAACGTTTGCTTTGCACCATAAATAATAAATATTTCTAGTTCAAAAAAGAACCAGGAGGCTGATACAAAGACCTGGAACCAAATCCTGCCATGTCTTACCTAGAATGGTCAACTGGACTTGAGTAAAAACTACCTATTGGAATAAAAGGTACAATATTAGGCCTATGAGTGAGACTACCTATCTTTGCTTATGCCTTGGAAATAACAATGGCTATAATTTTAAAGTTGGTCAAACTAGGTCCCGCTTAAAAAGGGCTGGATTTTCAGAGGTGAGTGCTCAGCACTTTGACCTTACCGCCCCTTTCAAGTGTCTCAGATTGCACTCCCCAAAAAAACCACTAGTCACTTTTGAAGACCGTGGCCAATGGCATTATTTGCACACTTATTTTGTTGCTTAACTAAGATACATTCATGCTGAAGAACCTGAAACATGCCAATATCCCCCTGACCCTCCAGGCCTTCGTGGAGTAAAAGACTGAAGCATGTTTTTAAAATTCTATGGTTTTCCCCATCCTGGAGGTACTAAACTTGTGTGCCATCTGCCATCCTGTGCCCACTGCGCTTTGTCAGCCTGATCCCAGAGAGATACAAAGTGCTGCTTCTGGAACTTCTGAATCTGTGACCAGTGGGCAGAGAAACTTTAGCAAAGGTAGTTTGAGCTGTTTAAATCTCACTCTTTTTCCACACAAGGAAAGAACATCCTTAAATACCTTCCTGAAATATGTTCTAAGAGTACCTATCACCAAAAAGTGAGGAAGGTTAATTAAAATACTTTACAGATATTGAGATTCAAATACAAGAGGCGCAACAGAAGTGCCATGTATTAGTATTATTAACAGAGTTAGAAGTTTCTTCTAAAAAGATTATTTTCCCTTTTAGTTGTCACAATGTGATCGCAGGTAGGTGCATCAGACAAGGAGCAGAGAGAACTCCCTTCGTCAAGGTCTATTATTTCAGCATACTCCTTAAATTAAAAGTTTTTGAAATTAGCTTGTTCCCCTGCAACTAGTGATATTACATTCTGAATATGACCTATGCAATTTTATGAACTAAGAGGACTTTGCTTTATAAAGTGTTTTTCCACCCTCAGTATTTAGACTTCAGGAACTGTGCCCTCCTGTCTTAAAATGCTGTAGACCACATAACAGAAATTTAATTTAGAAAATAGTTTCAACCAATTTGCCAGTGTCTGTTTTTATTCTTTGTAAAAGAAGCCTTGATTAGAGAGGCCTAGAGCACACATATTTCTAACCCGCTTCTCCACTGACTGTCATAATGTGTATATTAATCATTCTATATTGGATACTCCCTATCGAAACATACATAATTCATTTCAAATGGATCCTATTGTTTAAGGGCACAGATGGATGCCATGGACTACATTTGAGCACACTGTAGCTTCCCTTTCAAGCCAGAGTTTATGGAATACAATTGGACATTACATTCTGTTCAGCCAAACTCTGCTCTCAGTTACTTCTGGGCAGAGTCAATGTCTTGGTCCTGGATTTACATCAGTAGAACAAAAAGCATAATTTGGCCCGATGGCTGGCACTGAAAAGAGACGTAAGATTGTGTTAAAGCCATTTTCAATTACAGCTTTTGCCAACAGATCACTTCTTTGATTCTCATTTCCCTTTGCACTGAGATATTAATGCATTAGTATGTGGAAGAGCTGACCACTCTACCAGTAGAAGCTGGGCAAGGGAACCGGTATACGAGATAAAGAATATTATGTAGCTAGAGGGCTGCTCTCTCTCTTTAATATTTGGACACAGCTCCCTGAAGGAAAAAGGTGTCAAGAACAGCAGCACTCCCAAAACTTGTTGGGGCATATTCATCTCTGTACTAGCACCAACACAGAGACAGAATGGAGGTGCCTTGCACCATCTCTACTCAGGGGCTGCTGGGACAGGTTCAGCCCTTGGTACAGGACTGGATAGCCTCTGCTTCAGTGGCTCCTGTGGGCCATTGAAGGGATACAACCACTAGAGTGCAGGGCCACCCCAGCTGCACCTCTTGCCATGCTTGGGGCTGTGAAACAGAGTTTGGATAGGAGGTAAGAGGTCAAAGGGAGGTGCTCCATGACAATGGTGAGTCTGGTCCAAGAACAGTGCACTACAGAATATACTGGGTGAAAACCTGCCCTACTGAAGGTCAATGGGAGTTTTGCCATTGATATCGTATGGTCAGGATTTCACACATACAGAGGGCCTGATCCTGCTTCTATTGAAGGAAATGAAAAATCCCCACTGACTTTACTGAGAGCAGAATGGGAGGAGATCCATACTTATAGCAGCTAACTTTCTGGGAAAACCATGTAAACAAAGCATTAACTCAGTTCTGATGAACTGGGAACAAACCTACCAAACTTACTTTAATACTATTACCTCCTGACACGCGGATTTCTCTTTTAGACAAAACGGGCATTAAAAACACCCTTTAGAGCAACACAAGCACCTTTGTTATATCAGTCAAATATAATGCTCAATTAGTTTTCTAAATGCACAAGTTGAAAAGCCATTAGCTAACCATTAGAAGTACTGTACCCATTTTCTTTGTACAATTGGAGAGAAAGCTGATTTAGTTACTCAGATTCCTAAGGTAATTAGGTTGGACATTATTAAAAAGATGAACTCAGTAAACTTTTTAATTTCCTTTCTGTGTGTGACCACTGTAACTTCCCCTTAAGGCCTCTAATTAAGTTGACCACTTTTGTGTTCCATTGCAGACATTCTACTCAGCGCCTCTTCCAGATTAAAAGACTTTGAGCCAATTTACAGACCCATTTCAGGAGGAAACTTTTTTCCTTCCAGGAAAATAATATATAAGCACAACTCAACAACAAGTGTTTGTATTCCAGTAGAACCTACTGTCCCCAACTGAAACACCAGGATATCATGCACTGCACAGTCCCTGAGTTTACCTTCTCGACAAGATGGAGTATTTTTATTCCTGTTTTATACAAGTGAATCCGAAGCACAATAACTCATCCAAAGTCACACAGCAAATCTGTGGCACAGTTGGGTAACTAAACTCAAATCTAGCCAGCCTCAGCCTGCACAGGAACCACAAAACCATCTTTCTTATATTGCGGTTACTGTATTTATTCTCATAGATGCTGGAACGAGGAGTGGAGGGGGGAGGGTGCTGCTGCACCCATGGACTTGAAGTGGTTTCCATTATATACAAGGTTTATAGTTTGGTTCAATGGCTCTTAGCACCCCCACTATTTTTCCTGCACCCATGTTTATTCTTGTCATGCTTCTGGTGTTTGCTTTCAAAAATGAGGAGTTTAAAAAGAAGTCAGTTTGGAGAAACCAACTGGACAATAACTTGGTGGATTTTAATGCTCAGAAGCTGCCAAATCAAGAGATAGCAATGAGCAAGTACCAAGAAAATTAGAAAATTCCCCCACTCAGCATTGCTAACGTATCTTATTCTGAATATGCAAGAACCCTTGCTAATACAGACCTTGTTTACTTCAGATCTTGTTTACACTAACACAGCTATGTTGTGCAGCATTATCAACACAATTAAAAATAAACAACATCAGGCAGCGTAACGGTCACCCTGAAAACCAAAATCAAATGATTCAGACCAGTCACCAGAAAATGTTACTGTTGGCCATTCTAGTGCTGGAGAACTGAAGGTCAGGGCTTGACTACAGAAAGCCTGTATTACACACTGTGCGCATAGATAGGCTCCAAGTGAACTTTACACAGAAAAGCTCTATGGAGAATACTAGCCTCCTACATTATTGAATTTTCCTAACCCATGAGATACTTTATTTACTGCTTCAGTTCTAGGTGGAGAAGAGCAGCCAAGGACAAAGGATTGGGGAGGGGAAGAGAGGAAGTATGAAGTCTTACCTTCAGATTATTTTCACAGTATCACATACTACCATTATATATATCTCACATACAAATAAAGTTAAAAGAACATGATTAAAGTTGGGGGAGAAAATCAAGGAACTTACCACCCACCCACCTTCCCAGCAGCTGTTCATTGACTTTTGTAGGCCAATCTCAGGCCTTTTCAAAGCCTCCAGTCACAAGTGCAACCTGCCCTGTTGCCAATCTGAACAGAGGTGCCAACCATTTAGAGCGCATGGAGAATTAACAAATCTTCTTAACTCCTACAGGGGTCCCTCCAGAAAAAGGGTAAGATGAGGGGTGCACTTACACTGTTGCTACCAGAGATGTACCTATTCTTTGAGCGAGAGATCTTCAGACCGGCACCTTTAATGAAAAGTATGTTCACTTGAAAAAAAAAGGAAAATTATCTTCATTGTAATATGAGAGAGAGAAAATTGGATACTGACACTATACAGAAATCTAGTATGCAGATACAAGATCAACATTGTCATATGAACTGACTGCTCATGTTTACGTTCCAAGCAGCCTTTCCACTGATCAAAATCCATTGAATGCAGTGTTTAAACATAAAGATGTTGTCTTATTTTAATTTTCCTATTAATTTCCTTCATGGGAACTTTGCAGTCATGACAAAACCCATCAATGAAAGCAATGTCATTGCACTGTCAAGAGGGCTCCAAACAGACTAATTGACAGTGCTCGTCAGACTGATAGGAAGACAATGTCCTTGCCCTGAAGAGTAGCACACGGAGTAGCAAATGTGTGTGTACGTGTCCATTTGGGGCAGGAAGCTAGAGAAGAAGGGATAGCAAAGTGGATGAATTACAAAATTTAAGGTGCAACTTATTAGTCACCCTTTTTTTAAAATGTGCACACAATTTACAGTGAATTGGTGGAACAAGGAATGAGATGGAATTGGTAGGCTTCCTTGCAGAAGTTGATTTTCTTTGGGACTGGAAAAAGGAAAAAGTTGGGGCATGTGAGACCAGGGATGAATGGGGGGAGAGAAGGGGTCCAGCTAGATTGGATGGACATCGAGCCCTTTACCTGCTTCCCCCTGAAATTAATGGTAGTTTTGCTATTGATGTATGCCCTGATCCTGCAATGAGCTCTGTGCAAAATGGACCTCTAACATCAATAGGCCTCAAAGATCCATATGTGCAGAGGGCTCCATTGGAAGTAACACTGGACCCCTGTAATCACATGGCTTGGGAAGAACCTGGAGGAGGGGAGGGGGCATGAAAGAGAGTGAAAAGTGAAGAGATAGGCAGGAGCCAGGCTGTCCCATTAGTGTTATTATTCCTGGCAATTAGGACCAAGGACATTTTGAACTTTCCTTTTTATTCTCATCTCCCTTTCAAAAAAAGAATGAATAAGATTTCTTGAAATGACTCTCTTTTGAGGGCCAGGTTCCATTTTCTCCTGCCCTATGGTCAGGGTTATAATCTAAACAAATTAGAATGGAAATCACATATTGCCTGAACATCGGACTGCCAAAAAAAAAAAAAAAAAGAGAGAGAGAGAGAGAGAGAGAGACACACACACACACACACACACACACACACGCAGCCAAATATGCATCAAGGTCCTTGAGCCACTTGATGACCTGCTCTGTAGTTTGATCTCATTAGCACTTCCTTGAATTGAAGAGGTTAATGGATACTGGGTCCTTTTAGAGGGAACTTACAGATATTCCAGGGAAAGCCCATTTTTCCCCACCAAGAAATACAAATAATATAACCTGAACAACTTGAACTTTTGTTGAAAAATGTCACTTCTTTGAGCTGTTGGTTTATGAAGGTCTGTCCTCACTCTATAAGTATGTGCTGAGCAGAATGTACTGTAAATTGCAGCCAGTCAAAATAAAGCATTAACAATAAATCTAAGAGCATAAAACTGCACAGTAAGGATCAATTGAGTACAGCTCAGCCCCTAGCTGAATACCAAAACCATTAAATTCATCTTTAGTTTCATATCATAGTAATCTAAAAAACAAATTATATTTTAAATGGCTTGTACACAAGAGGACTTTCATTGTTTCCACCTGTGGTATTCCCATATTGGAGCATTTTTTCCTTCTAATATTATGAGGCATGTTTATAATGTAAGGCTTGCACAACTTAGTCTGTCTATTGGCAATTAAGTATCAAGATGCCTATTTCCTTCTAGAAATAAAACTATATTCCACACAACACAGAACCTGGAGTGGCTAATTATGGTATTAACCCAGAGTATCCTTAGTTGAAGAAGGTCCCATTTTCCCAATTAGTCACTTCAAGAGGAACTTTTAGAAACCAAATCAAAAATCCCACAGCAACTTGATCATGTAGCATGCATATGAACATTCTATAGCCTCAGAACAGCTGTGGACTTGTACAACTTTTGGAAAATATCTACAACGTACACATAAGGCAAAAGTAGGCATTTTTTCATCTGACACTGAAGAAAAACAAGTCTGAATGGGTGAAGAAACATCATCCCTATGCTACTTAACTCTAGGCCGTTAAATGTCAATATCAATGCCTGCAAGAGATTCACAAGTTGCCAGTTGTTTACCATGATGCAATTAATAGCAGCTATCCTATCTTTTCTGTTTCAGAACTGCTTTAAACTAGGAGTCTCCCATACTCTTCCGAACCTAGCAACACAGGGGAACCAATCCTAATCTTTTCTGCTAGCAGGATACTCACCAAACTAGTTAACCCAAGTCACTTGGCAAAAACATTCTTATTCAAATTAGAGAAATCTTTGGGTTAACAATTCAAGTGTGTACCTGTGTTCACTAAACATCTACAAATTTAAGCTTTCAGACACTCGCAGCTATGGATAAATCAAACATGCATTAAGAGGATCTGAGTGTAAGCTTATTTCTTTGTGTTACTAACCTTGAGTTTTTACACAGGTAATAGGATCTGTGGTTTCTTCACAACCCATAATAAAAATAAAACACTTTACTGTAGAATAGTGTCTGTGCTTCTCTTTTGCAACAGAATCTGAGACAAATTAACTAGTTTTCCGCTCCTGTCCCTCAGCACATGTAAAATTTACACAGCATCATGATAGGGGCATTTCAGCTTCTAAATGGGTTGAGGCTCCCTGTGTTACTTAGGAGAAATTTGTTTATACATCCAAGACGTAACTGTTTACCACTATGAACTCAGCTTAAAGTGACATAAATAGGAGCTGGTGTCACACTGCTGTACAACGTGAAACAGTGCTTTCTCTCCAGCCATAGACACCCATTTCACACTGCTAATATGCTAGACTTCTTGAAGTCACAATGAATATAATTACCCTAAATCGCACTGACAGTTTTTCTGAACAAGAGTCTTCAAAACACATCAGTCACCCAAACTTTTCTGGGGTATTTATGAAGGAGCAAACATCATCAGTCAAAACGGAGGGCAAAAACAAACGTTAATGTTTGCAAAAACAAACCTGACTAAGAGAAAGCTTAACATAGCTTAACATACAGGTGGTAACTAGCAGTCTATTTTATTCAAATAGGCCCACATAAAAGAGTCAGATCACTTACACCCATGCTATAGATGAATCCAGAAATTAGTTATTTATGGATTTACTTTAAAAAAAACCCACTGGTGATTTGATATTTAAAGAGGAAATGGTTTTAACACACATATTTGGAAAAAATTGAAGGCAAGAGTAAAATACATGAAGTCACAGAAATAGAAGTCAAATTGAGTGGCAATCTTACTGGACAGAAAAATTGGGGGGGAAAATTTTGAGTACAAAACTTCACAAACATTTGCTATACGTCATCATAGTTTGGTCCACCACCACATTAATGACAGCAAGTTTATTCATTCAACTAGGATAAGGATCAATAAAAAACACTTTCAAATGAATACCTGAACTATACACAATCTATTACCCAAAGCACGTACGTGGGAAATACCATCAAGCCAAAGACGACACAGGTTAGAATATTACCAACTTTACCGCAAGTGTAAAGAAAATTGATTAGCCAGGACTAAAAAAAGTTAAAAGAAAAAAGGTATCATAGATTTAAAATGCAGCTATGTCTAAAATCTTTTTTTACAGTACAATGATCTATGCGGTGCAAGCCATTGCAAAATTAAAAGCTACATGAGGTTTTGGACTCTCAGTGAACACATTCCACCCATTTTTTACCTCAGAGATCTTACTTTTTAGGTATTAGCAAAACTATTGGAAAAATCTGAAGACATGTAGCTGTTTACAATAATGTAGGAAGATCAAAAGGGTAGGGAACAGGGTCAAGGGGTCTTTGTGTTAACAGAGATGCAGCCTTTAAAGTCTCTCTGAGAACAATTTAAGATGCTAAGAATGAATTTATCATAATTATTACATTTAGCTTGGCAGCAATAATGAGAAGGAACAAGTGATACATTTGATGGAAGTCACAACCACCAAAACATAACACCTCACTCTGTTCTCCTTTAAATCAACCAGTGATCTATTTTTTTTAAAAAAGGTGTTTTTTGGCGAATGTGTTCAACTGTGCCCTGGGCCCCTGAGAGCACTGAAGGAGTTCTTTACAAAACAACAACTTTGATTTAGTCAAGTAAACATCAGAAACACTTTGGCAAACACGACCATATGGATGGGAAAGAGCTATAATGGATTTTCTGTTTGCCTTAGAAACTTAACAGCTGTGAAAGCATCAGCTACATTATGAGCCAATAACTTTTCATCTTTCTCCTTTTCATTTATCAACCCAAACTCAATTTAATTTGATGATGTAGAAAACTTGGGGGGGGGGGAACAGAATTAATAATCTTTCAGACCCTTAAAATAGAAACACTTTAATATTCATCTTTCACATCATAAAATTTAGAGAACAAGGAAACACACATCTGCTGTAACTTAGTTTTAGAGCCTAAAAACGCAGAGCAAAGATATATCAGAATTTATTTCTATCTTGTTTATATTTGGGGGCAGGTTTTTTTTATTCTAATCAGCCACCAGCAGCCCTGATGACCCATCACCACAAACTTCCTGGAGGGATTAGTTCAGAACTACTTACCTTCACAAAGGAGGAGAAAACCTACTATCCACCCAGTGAAAGGCATCTTTGCCCCTTCAATAATCCTATTTCCCCCCTCCCCAGGGTCTAGATGCTGAGAGTACTCCTGGCCCGGCTATTGTCAATGATTACAATAAGCTTTCCAGTAAATTGAGAAAGTCTTTTTAGCACGTAATTCCTCAGTCGGGTTGAGCCATAGTCTGGGGCTTCTCAGCTCTGCGCTCACTCTCTCTGTTAAGAGCGGTGATATAATGATGCTGGGGAAAGGGAGGGGGAGAGACACAGAGGGAGAGAGAGATTGCAGTGAACCTGCTCAGATGGTGCCGGGCTGTTCTCTCTCAACCTCCCGGTGGTGGTAGCTCTGTTTAACCAGATGCTGGGCAGATTTTAAAGTCCTGCTGCCAGAGTTGCCTCTCCTCCCCTGACTGGGAGAACTGACAAACTCTGTCTCGTGGTGCCTTGGGCTGCGATGAAGACCTGGATCACTGACTCAAAGAGGGGGCAAGAACCAGGCTCTGGTAAGTTTCCTTCCTCCAGGAGGACACGATGAGAAACGGCCACTGCCTGTGCTGACTCTGGATGTCCAGGCTATTGATCCTCTAGAGAGCCACGAAACTTTCAGCGGGAGGGTATGTCCTGCAGAACACGATGCTGAGCACTCTCGCCGGCTGCCGCGTCTTCACCAGTGGCAGGAGGTGGTTTGTCTTCTTAGCCAGAGCCCGGCTGGTTGGGATTTTATTGCGTGCCCATCAGCCTCATGTAGGCGAGTCGGTGCTGGGGGAGCTGCAGCCTGGGGTCTGCTGGGCTGGGGGAGCCGGGATTTCGCAGCTGGAAGTTGCAGAAAGGGTTTGCTTGGTCCTTGTGGTTGGTGGAGCTGCAGATTTCCTAATGAGGCTGCTGGTGCAGGCAGGGGTTCTTCCCCTGGCGGTAGAGCTGCGAATCACTCAGCCCCCAGCAGCAAATGGACCGCCTGCTCTTCCCCACTTAATGAATAAATTGCAGCCGGCGGGGAGGAGTGTGAAAGCGACACGGGGGGTTGGAGGGGAAGAGAGATCTCAAGGAGAGACTGTTTTATCAGATCCACCCACAGCATCCTCTGGGCAGAGGACAGGGGCTCTGTCTTGCAAAAAAACAAAACAAACAAACAAACAAACAAACAAAAAGCGGGGGGGGGGGGCTGACAGAGGGGAAATGTTCTCAGTGACAGAAGGAAAACGAAAAGGGATCGAAAGAGAGGAGCCGGTAGCTGGCCAGGTAAGTAAGGAGGGTTCAAAGGGGATCGCTCGTGCACTGCGAGTGACAGTCAACCCGCCCCAGGGGGAGTTTGGGCGCCCCCCAAGCAGGGCGGCGGGGAGAGATGACAAAGGAAAGGAACTGCAGGGGATGACAGGGAAAGGGGAGGGGGAGAGGACAGGGCTCGCGAAGGAAGGTAAAGCAAACGAAACTAACCAGGTGTAGGGAGGCACAAAGGAGGAACAATTCGCCCCAGCAACTCGAAGGTAATGAAAATGTAGTGAATTAAAAGAAGCCACCCCCCCCCCCCCAAATACATTAAAGGTGTTGAATAATTAATCCTTGGGCGAGGAGATATTTTTGCTTGATTACAGGGGGATGCTGTTAGAGGCGATCTCTACCTGGCAAGCGACCAAAGTAACCCAGAACGCGCTCATCCTGTTTATTAGTGAAAAGCCACTTTTCAAGCACAAGTGAAGAGCCTTTAACAACACATTAGCCTGCTCAGCTGGGCAGCTCGGCTACTGCAAACAAAACGCCGCACGGAACAGCTGAGCTCCCATTTACTGCCCGACAGCACAAGGGGCACCTCGCCCAAGCCCTCCTTACAGCGATTCCCGACCGGGCACAGACTGCCAGGAGTTTCCCGCTTCAGCCCCTCCGTCATCGAGACAGATTTGCGGGACAGCCAACGCAATCTGCTTAATTTAAAACAATCTTGCCCAGGAAAGGGGTCTCTGAAATCGATTTGCGAACAGCCGCGCTCTTTCCGCCCTCAAAGCAAGGTTTCTGGTGGCACCAGTTTCAGTAAGTTCTGGTCTCAGTTCTGGGGACTGGGGCGGGGAAGAGATCGGTGCATACCCTTGTCCTTTTCATGCCCGGACACCTATGAAGCGTTATTCAAAGTCGATTACTTTAATAATGGGGCATTTCCAACATCAAGACTATCCCCAGGTGCTAGTCAGGGAGCGGGCATTACACTTCACCAAGCAGCTGAGACGTAAGGAGAAGAAACCCACATGTCTCTAACCAGAGTCTTACTCCTGGGGGTGGTGTAAATGCAGCATAATGCTATTAACTGTACTGTTATTAACCATCAGCATCCAGTGCCCTTCAGTCCACGGCTCGGAGATTCCCCCGCCCCTCCATTCTCTCTTGGGAAATTTACCTAACCTGCTGCGTTCTCATGCACCGTACGGCTTGCCAAGAACAATGCCAAGGGACCCTGCTGCTGACTCAGTGGTGACGACGACAGAACTGTCTGTCCTACCAGCAAGCTAGCGTTTGCTCCAGTAATGCTTTAGCTAGCCAGGCTTCTGCAACACTTGCCTCTTTCTCATAACCGGGTTATCAGTTACTGAGCTGATGTCTATTACCTGCTGCCTTTGCACACACACACACGATTCTTCATGAGAAACATTGTGTTAATATCGCTCCGTTCCCGCTGTCTGTACATCGGGGGCGGGGGGGGGGGGGGGAATAACTAGAATATTACGTGATGGATGGACGTAGTTCCTTTTCAATAATACTGGTGTGAGGGGCCAACGATAACTGATTTAACCTGGAACTTTGCCCAGCCACACTTCAAACATCTTCATTTCCCATGACTAAACAGTCAGTAAGATTTCTTTCACACTCAAGAAAAGTTCACTTAACCTCCCCCCCAACACACACACACACACACACACACTCCAGAACCAACAAATTCATGATAGTCCACTCCAATACACACCTACATATAAACAATTACAATGAACTTAGAGATGGAATCCTGGTACACAATGGCAAAGAGTGCAGAATTATTACACATTGATCTCACTTGGCAAGGAGCAAATAGTGGCTACTTGTTTTAACATGACCAAGTTTCTTTCATCTGATCTGCCAGGCCTTTGCAATAATAATATTTCAGTGTGCCGGAAAAAAATATTCTCCCTTTCTCTCAAATATGGAGTTTTCCCTCTACAGCTGCATTGTTGTGAAGTGTAGGATGGGCAATAGTCAAACCTGGACCTGCAGCAATATTAAACACCCGACACTTCACAACCCTGCAGAACCAGAAATGGGATCTTTGTATCACTGGAAAGGAAAGATTCCCTCTTTCCAGTGGGACCAAACACAGTGGTCTAGTATTTTGTCGTGCCATTTTTATGTTTAGCAAAACTATTTTAGATCAATTTAAAGATGGTCTAAACTGAAATTTATCTTCCCCTGATCCCTGCATATATAGATTCAAGGACTAGGGAACCTGACTTTATAGAAAAAACGATTCCAGTAAAATTAGTGAAAGCACTTCTAGTCGTTTTTTAAAATATGTGGTACATGTAGAAAGTAGGACTTCTGCATTGGCATGTAAATCAGACTTGAGATAAAAACCAGCACAAACCCAGGCTCAAAAATGGATAATAATGGAGTGGAGATCAACACTAGCCAGTTTGATAAATGAATTGAATTTGAAGTACAGAGAGAGGGCACTTGATGGACAGCATGAGACTATAAACCTAAGGGTCAATCTAGCAAAATTTAAGCTCTTTAGTAACTTAACTCACATGCATAAGTCTATGAAGAACTGAGTCCTTAGAGGAGCCTGACAGAAGGTAGGAAACAGTGTCAGGGAAGGATACTCATGATGTATTGAAAACAACAAACAGTTTAGTATTAAATCAATCCTTTGAGGAGAAATATTTTACCTTAAACTGAGCTTTACCTTAAATCATATTTTTAAAAGCTCACACTAACACAAATCAATTCTGATATCATCTAAAATAAGGCAATATCATCTGCACTGAAAAATATCAATTCCCATCCAGGACATAAAGTGACTTCCTGGAAGAATTTCAATGCCTTCAGATTTCTCTTGGCATCTTAACAACTGCAGCCAAATACGCATTCCTGTGCCAGATATGGACTCCATTTCAAAGCTGGCTGCATTACAACTAGTTGTGTAAATTGTCATGTCATTCACCCAAGAGGGAAGAGTTAAGGTTGCCATGAGAATCTTTTCTCTGATTTTTAAATGATTAAAATCTCATCCTGAACACTGACTCAACAGTCAAACCTGTTTTAACAAGGAATATGGGCTAAATGACTTAACAGCCTTTGCCCATCTCTAATTTCTGGTTTATGCCCCACCCTTTGCAATCTAAGATAGAAATACCATCAAGTCCTTTATGAGTAGGGTAAATCAATTCTGGTGCAGTTAAAACAGGAGACTGACCCATTTTTCTGTGTACCTGATACAATGTATTTAATGAAACAATGATATGTTCCAACAACAATTATTTTCAAATGATGTTTATCACATGTAAATTTCATGAGTTTTTACTCTAAAAACATTGTTTTGCACTATTGTGTGATCAGAAGGACTTTCTGTGAAAGCCACATAGATGGTTTTATTACTCAGCATTGCAACACACCAACCAAAAAAGTTATCCCAAAACAAGAAGGATTAAGGCTCACCCTTGGTCCTCTGGGAATGGCGAACAAACCATCACATTTTACATTTTCCACAAGGTACAATTGTGAGTATGATAAGTGAAAGATGTCAGTCTTTCAGAAACTGGCTAAAAACTCATCTCAACTCTAAACACTCACCACCTAACTCTGTGTTATTGGAAGGCAAGGGACCCTTTCTTAGTAATTTTCTGCATTCTTTTTTCCTCCAAACTCGCTGGGCTAAATTCTGCTCTCAGGTACTGCAGAGTAAGGGCACGTCTATACTGTCAAAGTTACAGCACCAGCAGTTACAGCGCCGCTCAGAGACTGCCAAAGGAAAACCGCTGTTGTGCGTTCACACTGTCAGCTGCCTGCGCAATAGCGTGTTCACACTTACGGCGCTATTCGGAGCTGTGCACTCTGGGCAGCTGTCCCACAGAGCACCTCTTTCTCTTTTGCTGCTAAGACTTGTGGGAAGGCAGAAGGGGTCGTGGGGCATCCTGGGTCCTGTCCCAATGTCCCATGATGCATTGCTTCGCATCCCAGCAATCCCTGTGCTTCCGTCCACATTTGGCGCCATCTTTCAATGGTTTGTGTATTGTGTGTCCTGCCCTGCCTCTTTCTGGCTGCAGGAATGGATCCCGAGCTGTTGACCAGAATACTATTTGCACTGACCAACACGTCACGAGTGACAGTGGAGTTATTCCTTAAAACTACAAAGGGAAAAGGAGTGCGAAATTGATCTCGCCACGTGTAGTAGCTATGACACGAGATCTCTTGTGGCATTCATGGAGGTGCTGACCACTGTGGAACTCCGCTTTTGGGCTCGGAAAACAAGCACTGAGTGGTGGGATCACATCGTGATGCACGTCTGGGATGACAAGCAGTGGCCGCAGAACTTTCGCATGAGGAAAGACACATTCATGAGACTGTGTGATGAGCTCGCCCCAGCCCTGCAGCGCAAGGATATGAGAATGAGAGCTGCCCTGCCGTTGGAGAAGCACGTGGTGATTGCACTGTGGAAGCTGGCTACTCCAGACTGCTACAGATCAGTCACTAACCAGTTCGGAGTGGGAAAGTCGACCGTTGGACTCGTGTTGATGCAAGTGTGCAGGGCCATTAATCGCATCCTGCTCCGAAAGACTGTGACTCTGGGCAATGTGTTAGAGATTGTGGATTGCTAACTGTGGAGGGGTGATAGATGGCACGCACATTCCAGTTCTGGCACCAGACCACCTAGCCATCAAGTACATTAATTGCAAGGGGTATTTCTCTATGGTTCTCCAGGCACTTGTGGATCACCATGGGTGTTCCATGGACATTAATGCAGGCTGGTCCAGAAAGGTGCATGACGCATGCATCTTTTGGAACATGAGCCTGTTCAAGAAGCTGCAAGCAGGGACTTCCTTCTCAGACCAGATCATCACTATGGGGGAAGTTGAAATGCCCACTGTGATACTGGGAGACCCAGCCTATCCCTTAATGCCATGGGTCATGAAGCCGTACATGGGTCAACTTGACACCAGCAAGGAGCGGTTCAACGGGCTGAGCAAGTGCAGAATGACTGTGGAGTGTGCATTCAGCTATTTAAAAGCCCACTGGCGATGCCTGTATGGGAAGCTGGACATGGCCGATGATAATATTCCTATTCTTATAGCTGTGTGCTCCATAATATTTGTGAAGATATTCACTCAGGGGTAGACCACAGGGGCTCAGCACTTGGAGGCTGAGTTTGAACAGCCAGAGACCAGGGCTATTAGAAGGGCACAGTGCGGGGCCATAAGGATTAGGGATGCTTTGAAGCAGCAATTTGAAGCTGAAAGCCACGAATATTTGTTGCTATGCTCAGGATTGCAGTGCTTGTAATGCTAGGTGGTGACTGGTGCACATGATGCAAGAAGAGGCCTTAACATAGCTCTATGTATTTTGCTTTGCAGTACTCATTTTGCTTTCACTTAATAGAATAAAGATAGAATTCTGTTTGTTTGAAAGCATTTATTGAAAGACAACAACCAGAGGAGAGAGTCAAAGGAAAAAATTCATCAGCAGGGAGGGGATGGGGGAATGGAAGGTCTCAGGAGGAGGAGGAGGAGGGGTCCCGGGACAGCTACAGACTTGTGTATGTCCAGGGATCATATCCAGCCTTCTCCTTTGGAGTACAATGCAGTGGGTGCTGTACTTCAGAAGGGCCAAACTGCAGATGGATGGGTGTTGAGTGCAGTGAGTATTGGGAGGCCACGCTGCTGGACTGTGAGGAGGGAGGAGTGGAATGCTGTGGGTAGAGAGTTGTTTCAGGAGGTTGATAAGAGTGTGTTGGCAGTGTGTGTGGGGCGCATGGGAAAGAGTTTTGCAACAGCGGCTTCAGGGGAGGGCGGGCACGGAGCTACTCGGTTTGAAGAGCTAATATCACCTGAAGCATCTCCGCTTGGTGCTCCATAACTGTTAAGAGCCGCTCCGTGGCTTCTTTCTGCTGTGCCGCGTTCTCCTTTCATTCCCTCTTCTCGCTGTCCTGCCACTCCTTCAATTCCTTTTTCTCGTCGGCGGAGTGCATCAGAACCTCATGCATAAAGTCCTCCTTAGTTCTTGGCATCTTTCGAATTCTTCGCAACTGTTCTGTTGCCGATAAAGGAGGCTGGTCTCCCAGGGTCATCTCTGTAAAGTTTAAATGCAACATTTTACAGAAGTAGTATTGTTTGCAACACAGACAACACTGTTTCAGTGCTTTAAAACACAGCCAGTACTCACACACCTGACACTAACTGGCTGACCCCAGGCAAGCACACAAGCCACAAGACCCCCAAAATGGTGAGTAGCTGCAGGGGCAGGGTAAATCAATGTTCCCTGACTCTGCTGTACACTGGGCATGTGGCTTTTGGGCACTTGGGGAGAGCCAGCACTGTAGGGGGGCCTGATAATCATTCCTGTCCCCACATTTCCCACAGGAGGTGATCATTTTCGAAGATCTCTCACTGCTGAGGGTGAGCAGGGAATGAAGGGCGGGTCTTCTCCAAGCCTGCGGCTTCCGCCCTGACCCCTAGGTGGGGCTAGCCTGTGTGCAGCTATGGTCCTGTCCCCACACCGTGACTGCACAGTGGCACGGGAAAGGTACTGTTAATGGGGCAACAAAGCAGCTCTGCTGAGGAACCTGTGGGAGCGGATTTCCAGTATCTCCACGAGAGTTTCCTGGAGATCTGAGGGAGATTCCCATGAAGTGAGGGAGTGTATCAACAGCCTGTTCCACCACTCAAACTAGGCGTGAGGTAGGAGACAAGCCTGCTTCCTGCAACTCTCCTACCCTCAACAATTTGCTTCAGCAATTTCCAAAATCAGATCCACTTACCAGGGGCCTCCTCTCCTGATTGCGCTTCACCAATATCCACCTGCTGTGCCTGGCTAGGCTCCTCCAGGATAGAAAAGAGCTCCTGACTGCATGAATCTCTGGCCTCAAGTCATCCTCTGCCTCTGGTTTCACCTCCCCCTATTCATCCAAGATTGCCTCCTCCTGGCTCGGCCCCCTCTTGTCTGGCAATGAAGCCAACAAAGTATCCACAGGGGACTTCGCAGTGATGGTGGGGTCACCACTGAGTATCACGTCCATCTCTTTGTAGAACTGGCAGCTCGTGGGCATAGCACTGGAGCGGCAGTTTGCCTCCTGCGCCTTGTGGTAGGTGTTCTGCAGCTCCTTCGCTTTGACACTGCACTGCAATGTGTCCCGGTCATGGCCCTTTTCTGTCGTGCATCTCAAAATCTGTCCATAGGTATCAAAATTCTGATGGCTGGAAGTGCAGCTGTGACTGCACTGCCTCCTCTTCCCAAATACCAATGAGGTCCAGCAGCTCGGCATTGCTCCGAATGGGGGGTCGCCTGGTGCGTGGAGCAGGCGTGGCCACCTGGAAAGATGCGCTGAGACCACTGCATGCATCACCGACCAAACAGGAAGAGGACTTTCAAATTTCCAAAGGAATTTATGGGGTGGGGCTGATGGTTGCTTACCTGAGGGCAGGGCAGTAGAGTTCAAACCGATGGCCAGAGAGATGAGAACAGGCACTGTGGGAAACCTCCCGGAGGCTAATCGCAGTGCTGTAATCACCACAATGTCTACACTGGCACTGCAGCACTGTAGCCCCGGAGCAGAAAGCTCTACACCTCTCGTCGAGGTGGGTTTTTTTAGAGCACTGCATCTGCGCAGTTTCTGCACACTAAGCGGCTTCGCAGTGTGTACAGCTTGGGAGTTACAGCGCTCAAAGCTGCTTTACTGTGCCCAAACTTCCCAGTGTAAACAGGGCCTAAGGCACTGATCCAATTCCCATTAAAGTAAGCAGGAGTCTTTCTACGGATTTCAAAGGGCATAGAATTAGGCCAAAGGCTCACATTCAGCAAAGCACTTAAACACATGCTTAAGTTCTTCCCTATTCAGCAAAACAAAGGGTCTTAAGTACACGCTTAAGTGCTTTGCTGAAACAGTGCTTTGCTAAATGTGATCAATGGAGTTAAACTTCACACTTTGTGTTGAGGTGATTATTTATAAGGAACACATCTTCCCTACCATGGGAGATGGAGGCTGCTATATTGATTAGGAAACTCTACTGAATTACATCTAAAGAGAACGTTGCATTGCAGTTACTAATTTTATGCTAAACAATACTTGGGTAGGGGAAAGTATCCAACTTAATGTTCACATCCTAAGCTGAATTTGCAGGGCTAGCAGTTGGAACAACATTATTTTTTTGAGCAAATGGAATCGTAAAATATGATGAATATTGAGCCCTTTGGTACCAATGTTAGTTACTTTTCAGAACACAACCCCCCTGTTTTCAAAATGTCTGAAAGTATTTTCAAAAAGAAAAGGAAGACTTGTGGCACCTTAGAGACTAACACATTTATTTGAGCATAAGCTTTCATGAGCTACAGCTCACTCTCACAAAAGCTTATGCTCAAATAAATTTGTTAGTCTCTAAGGTGCCACAAGTACTCCTTTTCTTTTTGTGGATACAGACTAACATGGCTGCTACTCTGAAACCTGAAAGTATTTTGTTTCTCATATACACATAGACATCAAAAGAGGCAAAGGTGGAAGGGAGTATCCTGTATTTGGTTTAATTCTAGTATTTCCTTATGAATACCCCCCCCCCCCCCAAATACACTTACCAGGTTTAGAGCAAGACTCACACCGGTCTCAAAGTAGTGTTTGTTTTAAGAGGGGATGGCCGGCAATGGCTGAACTTACAGAGAAGGTGTTTTCTGCACAACAGCACCACCTCTGGCTCCATTTGACTGTTTGTCTTTTCTTGTAACAGCAAAACCAGAGATTGGTGGGAGGAATGGATGGAGTGGAGTCAAAAGCCTGACACAAAGGAGGAGTCTGGTAATAAGACCAAGAAAATGAAAGTAATCCCTAGAGGCCATTACTCAGATAGTCATTCAATTATGTCGTGAAAAAAGCTACAAAGAACAAAGTAACCACTATAATTTTTGTCATCCTCAGAGGTTGAACCCTCAACCTCCAGATATATCAAAAAAAGCCTCTGCAACTAAGGCTTGATGGTACAAAGATGTATGCATATGCTTTACTTTATGCACTATGAAGTCAATGGACTATTCACAATGCGTAAGTTGTTGCATGATCAGAGTGAGGCTAAGTCTGCCAGCAGATGTTGCAGAGAGAAGGTGGGTGAGGTAATATCTTCTGTGGGTGAGAGAGACAAGATGTCAAGCTACACAGAGCTCTTCTTCAGACCTGTGTTTTATCCTCCAATCTGCCTAATATTTGGTGCTCTGTGAATTCTCTCTCTCAGCCTTCCTCAGTGTTAATGTTAGAAAGTGACCTTAGAAGTGCAAAAGCTTTCTAAGTAAGCATCACTTAAACATTTTTGAAGGTGTCATAATAAACTTATGCCCTTGAATTATTATTTGGGTCACAGTTGTGTCTAAGAAGCGCCAAAGATATTAACACAAAATACCTACTGATAAATGTGTGAAGCCAAAGCAAATAGGTCTGTGCGTACCTTCCACTGAACTCCACTGTGGGCTCTACATTTAAGAACCACTAAATTAACCATGAAGGACCATTTGAGGCACACATGTATTTTTCAGAGTAACAGCCGTGTTAGTCTGTATTCGCAAAAAGAAAAGGGGTACTTGTGGCACCTTAGAGACTAACCAATTTATTTGAGCATGAGCTTTCGTGAGCTACAGTTCACTTCATCCGCGCGTCAGTATATAGGGCACCGCCCACCTCACACCCCCTCAGTTCCTTCTTTCCAGCCAACTCTGATAAGAGAGTTTGGAGGGTGGCTGTTAGAATGGACTTGTACAACACATCTTGAAGAACAACAGTTCCAGAAAAGTTAGTAACCGTTTTTTCTTCCAACGATTGCACGAGTCCATTCCAATGCAGGTGACTCCCAAGCAGTTGTACAGGTGGAGGGCTTGGATTTACTGACATGCTGACTGCAACATAGCTCAGCGAAATCCGACATCATCCCTAGCTTGCTGAGTGATGGTGTAATGAGAAGCAAACGTGTGCCAATGACCAAGTTGCTACTCTACAAATGTCCTGAATAGGCACCTTTGCTAGAAATGCAGCTGAAGATGCGTGTGCCCTTGTGGAATGAGCAGTTAGGACAGACTGTGTGGGAATACGCAGCAGCTTGTAACATGTGCGGATACACAATGTGATCCATGATTAAATTCTCTGAGATGAGGTGGGGAGATCTTTCATCCTATCTGCAAAGACTACGAACCATGAGCCAGAGCTATAAAGATGACCCATGCCTGATCCCGCTTGATCTTCAGCAGGACCTTGTTCATGAGCAGAACAGGAAGGAATGTAGTCCATGGAAGGAGGAAAGCGTCCATGAGGGACCCAGGGCTGTGACCTGTATGGAAACAGAACTGATGACACTTCCTGTTGTACCAGGTCATGAACAGGTCTACCTGGGGAGTTCCCCAGCACTGGAAAATGAGCTTTGTGACATCTGGGTGAAGGGACCACTCATGGTGATCAGAGAAGGATCTGCCAAGATGATCTACTAGCTTGGTTTGTGATCCTGGCAGTAGGAAGCCTGAAGGCAAACCAAGTAGGCTATGCAAAATACCCACAACAGAACTGCTGGGGCCTATAGTGCTTTCTCAAAGACGCTGGGGTATGTAAAAGCCCAGGGATTTCAGAGTTGCCCTGGAATCTTTGAGGCCATGGATCTTGGCATCTGTTTGCTCCAAGAAGAGTGAAGTGTCCTCAAAGGGAAAGTCCTGGAGGGTCTGCTGAACTTCATGTGGGAGGCCTGAGGAGTGGAGCCAGGAACTTCTGCGCATAACCACTGCAGAGGCCATGGACCTGACCACTGAATCCACAGCATCCAGGGCTGCTTGTAGGGATGCCCCCCCTTATTGACTTCACCAGGATGGTCCGTAGAGGAGCAGGTCGGGGAACATGCTCTCTTGGCTGACTTCTTCTGTTTTTAGTTTGGCACTAAATATGGTCAACAGTGCCGAAGTTCTCATATGGCACCAGGAGCACTCCTTACCAACATCACCAACATCAGCTCAGTCCTGAGTCTGAATGACTCAGCTCCAAGGGAGATCTGAGCCCTGCTTCCATGGAGACGGACTGCAGCCTAGCATTCCTCTCTTTTTTGGTACAGGGCTTGAAATCCCTGCAAATCTTGCAGTGCTCCTGAATGTGAGCTTCCCCCAAGCACTTAAGACAGCTGGAGTGCGGGTCGCTCAGAGGCACACACTTGCTACAAGAGGCACAAGGCTTGAAGCCCAGCGACCAAGGCATGCCTCAGTACTGCGAGTGGAGGAAACTCTGCTAAAAACAAAGAAAACTAACAACGAGAAAAAGAAAATTTAACGGACTATGAACCAAACTGACAAAAACAAATAGAACAAAGTCCATTGAGGAAAACTTGCAAAAGCAATGATAGAGCAGTTTCAGCAACCATCATGGGTGGCAAGAAGGAACTGAGGGGGCGTGGGGTTGGCTGTGCCCTATATACCAGAGCCAACCTGAAAGATATTACTGAGGGAAAAATTTCTGGTGACTGTGCTCGGGGTGCACACATACCTACGTTGGAATGGACATTTGCAATCACTCAAAGAACTATCTATACCTGAAAATATACAAAACCACAGTCCAGTGTATACTTATGTAATGATTAGTGCATCTTTTTAGAAAGAAACCTTAAGAGAAAAGGAGGGAGGGAGGATCATAATCCAGATTATACATCTGGCTCCTGACAATCTGAACCAAAACCCTGGCTCCTGCTAATTTAGTTCTTTTATTTGGTATTTTAGAGTTTCTCTAATTTTCTCCTGCTGTGGACTACATTTTAATAGAGAGTTTCATGGCTATCTACATTCCTACTCATGATCACAGAACGTCCCTGTGGCAAATGAACAATTATTTCCAAGAAATAAAGTCTTTGAGAAAGTATTTAAAATGCTTTTTCATGTAGGTTTGTAGCAAGAAATAAGGAGAAGCCAGTACTACATGATAACCAGCTCTCCTGTTTGACAATCTTTGGCTTATTCTGCACTCCAACACGGGTTAGGAACCCTTATGTGATTAACTACAGAATGAAGAAAATATCAGATATTTTCATTCTTTGCTCAGAAGCATGTGTCAGGTGTGCATTTAAAGAACAATTGCAAATAAAATGACAAGAGAGGCATAATATAACTAGTTACAATTGGATTCCTTTCAGAGCGGTAGCCGTGTTAGTCTGTATCAGCCAAAAAAACCAAGGAGTCCTTGTGGCACCTTAGAGACTAACAAATTTATTTCGGCATAAGCTTTCGCGGGCTAAAACCCACTTCATCAGATGCGTGCAGTGGAAAATACAGTAGGAAGATATATAGACACATACAGAGAACATGAAAAAATGGGTGTTGCCATACCAGCTGTAATGAGACCCATTAATTAAGGTGAGCTATTATCAGCAGGAGAAAAAAAACCTTTTGTAGTGATAATCTGGACGGCCCATTTCAAACAGTTGACAAGAAGGTGTGAGTAACACCTGTCTCACATTCTTCCTGAAAGGTAGATGAGGTAATATCTTTTATTGGACCAACTTCTGTTGGTGGAAGGGACAAGCTTTCGAGCTTCAGAGAGCTCTTCTTCAAAAGATATCCAGAGTGTCCAAGCTAACACAAGGTAGCACAGATTGTGAAGTAGAAGAGATTCACACATGCTGTAGGAAACCACTTAAAATGAACTGGTCAGTTAAGAATTAGCAGGCAGTAGCGTGTATTACAAATTGATGTATTGAGCCATAAAACCAGCGTCTCTATTAAGTCAATGGTTTTTAATGTCCAGCAGAGTTATGAATTTAAGTTCCCAGGCTTGTCTTTTGACAGTGTTATGCAGATTTCCTTTGAGGATGAAGACAGAGAGATCAAATATGAAGTGATCACTTTGTGAAAATTGCCCACTTCATTTTACAGCACGTTAACCTCATATACTTAATTTGGCCTACCTCGCATTTAACTTGGATGCTCTGGTTACCTTCCCCAGACCTGAAGAAAAGCTCTGTGTAAGCTCAAAAGCTTGTGTCTCTCACAGACAGAAGTTGGTTTCATAAAAAAATATTACCTCATCCACCCCCCCCCCCCCCCTCATATCCTGGGACCAACATAACTACAACAACACTGCATATGTAGGAGTCATATCCTCCGTGGAAAAAGGTAGCGTAGTTGCCCTCTTGGAGGACACAAGGGTTGAACCAGTGACTTCCAACACTGAAAATAATAGCCTCCACAGCCTGAGCTACAAAGCCAGACTCTGTAACGGAGACCTATAAAACTGATAAAACTTTAAAAAATGATATACATCTGTGGATCAGGCAAAGAGAGACATGTAAGACATGCAGCCCAATGGGTTACAGGCTTAAGGAGTGCTATGTAATACACACTGGACAGTTGTTTTGTAGAAGAGAAATATTTTGTCCTGGTGAGATCTGTCAGAAATGTAATGCAGGGACATCACTATAGTCACACTACAAGCAACTTGAGAAATATGGCGTTTCTTCCATTGGTATATTCTGTCCACGGGGATCATAGAGCTGTGCTCCAGACAAACGATGGCCCTACTCCGATATAAATGGGCCCCTGAATAGGGAGAGTTGAATATTTTCAGCCTGGCTTTCAATGGAAAAATGGATTTTCTGCGAGACGCCTCATGCACCCATTCATCTCTATGAGCTGGGCTCTCCAGATGGACCTCATCTTCTATGATGCACTGCCTCCCCTCATCAACAGTCATGATCATGGTGCAAGATTGTCCAAGCAGGGAATCCAGCCTACAAAGGAGAATGGGAGCCTGAGGCAACCAAACTACTCCCATGAGGCACCACAGCAGCATTTCAGAATCAAAATATTTCAGGTTTTGATTTTTTCCCCCCAAAAATTAGTCCTAGTGGTGCTGGAGGGGAAAGAGGAGAGGATTCAGACCAGCCCTAACTCTGTATCTATGTGGCATCTCACTGAAGTGGGGGGTGGGGGACTGCCATTGTGTTTATTACAACCCTAATCCCCTGACTTCCTTCTAGTAGATCACCTCTATCATGGTGCACATGAAATGCAAAATACAATTTATGCGGTTTTTAATGTCCTTAAAACACTGAAGACCTTTTTAAAACTGATAAGAAAGTCAGTGCTATTAAATGCAGGGAAAACAGCTGTCCTTTATTTTCTCCACAAGCACATGCTCCCTAATGTTTCCCATCACTCTCCCACCAAAAATAATTAGGATAAAACTGACACTTTCCTGCAGGCTGCTATGATTATTCAACTATAGCTTATTACCCATTTATTTCTGCTTTGCTTTGAGTCATTAGTTTGGCACTGCAGACTGAATTAAATTATTGTATCATTCTTTTGTAAAGGCACTCTGAGATGTCTTGATATGATAATGCCCTCTGTAAAGCTGAAGCTGGTGATAAGAGAACTCCTAGTTTATCAGAGATCTTATGCTATGGTAGGTCAGCAGCAGGACAACGCATTCAGAGACTTTTACTTGTCTCTATTGTTTTAAGGGAACATTTATAAAATATATCCGTCATTAGGAGACGTTTCCTTCTAGAAGGTGGAGACTGAAATCTGATTCTTGATCAGCTGAAGATTTTTAATTTTAATTATATCACACATACTGCTTTGTCATTGTAGGGTCACATGACTCTGCTGCTGCCATTTGTAATGTGCTTTGGGAGGAAAAATTATGTCTAAAAAATACAAAAACCGTGTATATAGGGCCAACTTTTGCTGTGTGTTTGGGTCAGTTTGTACAGTCTTACAAATCAGTTACATCAGTCTCACATGCAATTACATCGAGGGTTCCATCAGTGAAATGGAGAAGAATCTACCCCAAAGACTTGACAACAGATGCCAGTGGAAAGAAAGGCTGGTCAAATTTTGGTCCTAACCACTGGTGATCCCATACATACAGACACCATGATCTCTAACTAAACCATTAACATACATTATAGAGAATACATTAGACCCAGTCTTCCTGCCACTCATGGCAAGATCACCACAAATTCATTGTTAGTGTGGCAGTCTGATACCTGACATCCAATAGAGGGCATGGATGTCATTGCCAGTATAATACACAACTTTGAAAATGTGTTTTCAGCTGCAACAATAAAATCCCGACTTCTGATCACAGGATTTCTCAGTTTCACTGAATCATAAAATAATGGCCAACAGTCAGCCTTGACAAAACAAGCCTTCATGTCGATGCTATCACAAACCGTTCATAAAATAGCAGCTAATTTATTGCTTTATCTGACACTATTGCACCTACTTTGACTTCATTGCTGCAAGTTTATATAAGCAGCAAAGACGGCAATGTCATGCAATTTCAAAATAAACACATGGGCACAAGTTCTAACCCTTCACAACAGGGAGCCCTTTCCTACTCCTGTCTCACAAAGCAGCTGCAGTTCAATTACACCACTTTGGTCATGTTATGGGGCTCATCATCAGAGCGATCCCTTGTGCTAAGATGTGGTATTGCAAGGCTAGTTCTACTCATGTGTCCCCTACTTGTCTGGTGTTCTAGCTTTATTGAAGTCTGTGACTTCTGAGTTCCAGGTCACTTTTAAAACCCAGTCCCCTTCCAGTTAACAGAATCCAACAAGGCAGACTCCCATAGTCTATAGGCCTTTATGTCCAGCTCTCAGTCCCCCTCGGAGATTTTGTTAGTCTTTGTCTCTCTGTTCTGAGGCTCATACACTCTTCTTTATTAGGGATGTACGGCAGTGGTTTTCAACCTTTTTTTCATTTGCAGACCTCTAAAAAATTTCAAATGGAGGTGCGGACCCCTTTGGAAATTGTAGGCATAGTTTGAAAACCACTGATGTGGAGGAATCCAGCCCACCCACTCCTCCGGGTTCCAGCTCAATGACCCTGTGTTGGGCCGTAAAGGACTTCTCTTTCCAGTCTCTTGCCACCTCCCTGCGCTACTCCTACTTTTCCTTGTTCATCCTTGTGTCTCCATGACTGCAGATTCTGTGGCTCCAGCTCTGTAGTTTTATCACCTCACATGACTTCTTCTCAGCTGGCTACTGAGTCACTTCTTCTGATCGATCCCAGTCTTTCTGACCTCTGCGTTGTGCTACATGGAGTTTCCTGGTCTCTATTCAGACAGGCATTCCCAGCCCTCTCTCCTGAAGCTATCCTTCAGGCTGTTAGTAATCCTTAAGACAGGTGTCCACCACAGCCCTCCTCTGGAGCTGGGGTTGTGGTTCAGGCCAGCTACAGGGCCTTAGACAGTTTCTCCTTTAGCTGGGCTCTTTTCCCCAGTTAGTCCTCCAGCTTGGAGGGTTCCGCAGACCAGCCTTCCCCAAAAGTGTCTCTCTCCTATGAGGGAGGAGGCAACATACATGCTAGTTCCCTTCCCAAAATTCATGCCAATGGGCTGGGATAGAGAGGAGACTTGCCCCACCCACTCTGCGAGGTTCCTTGTCCCAAGCCCTCCAAAGAACAGTAACAGATTTCTCAACGCCAAGTACTACTTACTCTTGGGACTGCTTCCTCTTCACCCGTGTCTCCTACTTCCCAGATCCTTTCCTACATAAGAGGCTGGGCAAGTCAAAAAGGGCCATGACTACAGAATGGAGTGAGCTGACAAGTAGGCCTTACTACCTGTAAGGGGCAACATAACCCTATCACAGGTCATTTTAGCTCTGGAAATAGGTATGGTAAAATATGTTCAATGTTTATATTATCCTAGTAAAAAGTTAGTCTTACATTCAGCATACTTGTTTCAATGAATCAGTTGTAGAGCACAAACACAAAAGGCAAGTGTAGTGTGATTGTACCCCTAAGGACATGCTGACATTCTATTGCAATGCACTGGGTGGTGTCTGTTTCAAAATCAAGTCTGGAACCTAGATCCGAATGTTGTGGCTTAGGTCTATTTGTGCATCAGTAAAACATACACCCTGTCTAGACTAAGGTTTTTAGCCATTGGTGCAGTTATAACAATATAGCTGCAACATTGCAAAGCCCTAGTGTATGAGAGGTTCAAAGCAGTGTAAGTTGCACAGGTATAAGCTGCCATGGTCTACAATGTGTGCAGGACATCTATAGTAGGGGGTTGACCCAGTGCAGATACCCTGGTGGCTAGAAACTCAGTGTGGGTAAGACCTGAGGAATCAATGGCAGGAACAGAGACCACATATGTTTCACTAAGCTCACATTTTCACAGTGGGCCTTTCTGCCTGGAACCATATAGCAAATAGTCCCAACAGCTCTAACCCAGAGCCACCTTGGCTTTGAGGTTCAGCATTTAGTCAGTTATTTAGTCAGGGGATATTAGTTTCCCTGACATTAATAGGCAACGTCAACTACATTAAAATGATACTTCTCCCCACATCTGTAGTAGATCCCAGATATTAAAGTTCTTCCTACCTTTGACACCTCGATTTCTCCATCTTCTAATTAACCAATTACATAACTGCACTGGAACACCAAGAACATATTTTATTCTTATCTCCTAATGGGAGTTTGAATAGCTGAGGGGTGGGGAATGTTTTTCTCCAGAAGTGACCGTACAATTGCTTAGAGAAATATGTTGAAGCAGGCAGCTGATACATTAAAATCAGCTGACAAAATATAAGGCATCTTAAGGGGATTTTTTTCCTTGTCCATTTCCAGGAGATAACATAGTAGTGTAAGATCCTAGTAATGAAAAAGTTACATTTTCTCTTTTTCCTCAGAATTTAGGGGATAGGTGCCAGTCTGACAGCCATGGAGTCCGACATCCTCTATTCAGTCACAGAGGAGCCATGACCATGCCAGGGCTAGCTCTCTCCACACTCCTGCACTGCCCCAACCAATGTGCCTCAATACTAAGATGGAGGAACCACCTTAGGTGGGTTGAGGAGGGGGTAGCAGAGGACAATTCAATTCAATGCACAGTCAAATCTGCCCAGACAGGCCCACGTTTTGTAACATTGTGCACTGTGTATGCAACTCACTAGGACCCAAGGGCTGAGCCCAACTGACAAGGGAAGTATAAAACAGCATTTTTGGTATTTTTCTTAAATCCCCCGCTCCTGGAGTTATGTAAATACATGAGAATTTCAGCTTTCATTTAAAAAACAAAAAACAAAAGGCAAGTTTGTAGCTTTCATGGTTGCAAAGACCTGGAAGCATAACCAGATCATACCCAGCCTCAGAAAGCAAATAAAAAGAACCCCCAATTTTTTTAAAACCATGATTGTTAAGCCATTATCATGATTTTGAGAAAGGATGAGGGGCTGACTCATGAATTTTGAATGATTCGGGCTGGCAATATGGAAACTCTTACCATAATAAATGCAAAAAAAAAGCCACTTGGATATGTATCTTGCTGAAATGGTCAATGTAAAATTCTTGCTGTTTAAGCTCAACAAACCCTGAAATCTGATCCGCTCTGGTCTCACCCTGCAGTTACTGGGAAGGGGTAACCATGGGCTCTGTTTGAGGCTGGAGCAGCCCCTGCTGTGTAAGAAGAGCAGAAGGAGCTAGAAAACTCTACATGGGTCTGAAAGCCTACAGACAGAGGCAGGGCCTGCCACCTGGAGGTGTTGCCCAGCCACATTGCTGCTCCCTGGCAGTACGGCTCCAGCATGATTCAGAATGTCTTTCGCAGAATCCCCTGAATCCTCTTATTAGCAGCCATGCCTGGGACTCTGCAAGAGTCTGAGGCAACATTAATTCCTGATGGGCTATCCCTGGGGATGATGATGCAGATAAATGTTGGCCTTCTCCAAGCCCAACACCTTATGCAGACTGATGCCAGGAAGCAGCTTCCATGGAAGCAGGGAATGAAGGCTGGTGATGCTGTAGTTGGAGAAGTCTGTCCCTTCCATGCCCTCCCCACAACTCCCAGTCTACCAGATTTTTCATGCTCTCCGCCTGTAGAGGCAAAGGGGGAACAATTTGGCCCTTTCTGACTCAATCAGCCTCATGTTTGACACCTGTCATGACCTCTCTAGTGACAGTTCCATGATGGTGAATGTGACGGGTTCCCCTGAGGGATGCCACCTGGAACTGGGATACCACCGAGTCCCACCTGACCCACCAGCCTGGGCTCCCTTTACACTGTACTGTTGTGACCAGCCTGCCAAACCCTCTGCCAAGCTCCAGCACACATATAGGTAGGGACACACCCAGCTGCAGTACATACAGACTGTGTGATCAGCTCTGCCTGGGGAGGCTACAGCTAAGGAAATGCCCAACTGCTCAAGTACACCTCCCGCCCTGGAGTGTAAACCCAAAATTGTACTGTCTTGCACTGCACAGAGATCTGTACAGAGTAAACTCATGAAATTCGCCCCCTCCGTCACTGTGGAGCTTTCCGCCCCAAGTTATTATTTCCACACACACACACTGGTTTTAGATAAAGCAAAAACAAGTTTAACAACTATAAAAGACAGATTTTAAGTGATTATAAGGGATAGCAAACAAATCAAAGCAGATTACCTAGCAAATAAACAAAACATACAAACTAAGCTTAGTATACTAAAGAGATTGGATATGAGTAGCAAATTCTCACCCTAAATGATGATTCAAGCAGGCCACAGAGATTCTTAATGGGCTAGCTGCACTGGTTTACAGCTTAAAAACCCCAGGTGTTCCTTTCACAAGCTAAAAATCCCTTCAGCCTGGGTCCAGCACTTTCCCCCAGTTCAGCCCTTGTTCCTCAGGTGTTTCCAAGAGTCCCTTTGGGGCAGGGAGTCAGTGAAGAACCACAATGAAGAACGCCCACCTTAAAGACCTCTTGCACATGGCAGGAACCCTTTGTTTCAAAGTTTGGTTTCCACACCAGGCAGGGGAAATACACTGGTATTCCAAGATGGAGTCCAGCACCAGGTGACCTGGTCACATGACCCTGAAGTGTCATAGCAGCCATGAGTCAGAGGCTGTTTACAGCATCCTAAGGCCTATTGTTTTCTCCTAATGGCTCATCAACCTGAATGGGTCCTTCCCAGCCAGCCATCTAGACTCAGTATCTTTTGCCTAGTGGGCATTCCCCAGGTGTAAACACATTTGTAATACAGATACATAGTCTATATTCCGAACTTCAGATACAAAAATGATACATGCATATAAATAGGATAATCATATTCAGTAAATCATAATCTTTTCAGTGGTATGTCCCATGACTTACCTTGCATAAAATACATCAGAATTATGCCATCATCATATCATATATATATTATAATCTCTATGAAGAATATGGGGTGCAGTGTCACAGTGGACACCAGTCCACTAGAAACTGGGTTGAAAACCATTTCATGCTGTGCACAAACAGCCCTTGTTAACAGAGGTTTTAACTCCTCCCTAACCCATTACCAACCCCATCTAGTCCTCCAGAGTTCTTCCTTTTAGGATGGGGCCTGACTAGTCTAACGTGTACACATATGGTAGTATTCCTATTTCCATGAAAGTCCTTCGTACTGCTTATAAAACACAATGCAGTACCTGCTAGTTGTTTTTAGTGCAATGAGAGGGGCAGATTCTTAGCCGGTATAAATTGTGCTAGGTCCAAAATGGACCTACGACAATTTACACCAGCCATAGATTTGTCACAGAAGCTTGCGGGGGGGAGGGAGAGGGAAAGAGGAGAGGAGGAGAAATGGCCTGACAATCTTCCATGTCCTAATTATTGAGTGAAATCTGAGAGAGAAGAGCTGACACACTAATGACCATTATTCAGTCATGGACATATGGTAGGAAGACATATTAAAGTTAATAAAGGAAAGATCACATTCAGTAAAATAAAAATTAATTTGGTCACTATAGGAATTAGCATAAAAATATCAGATTCAGGACTTACAGGGGACTTCACCTATAAGTTAACCCGCATTGGGTTAAGTGATCTATGCAACCTGATTTACATTCAGCACCATACATTTCAAAATCCTAATCAATAGAATGGAATGGAAATATGATCCTGGCCTCATTTAAGAGATCTGCACCCAGACTAAAAATGTACCTTGAAATATATGGAGTCCGGATCATAAAAGCAAATACTTATGCAGTCAGGTCACACTTCTCCTTTGGCATTTTATATGTGAACATCCGAACTCTGGATTCTGTTGGTATAAGACTGTGTGTATGTATAGCTGTGGGTTGGGCAAAATGTCATTGAAGCTGAAGGGTGTAATTGCCACCCTTCACTTAGGATAGCTATAAAACAAACAAACAAACAAAAGCCAGATAAGCTCCTTTATAGCAACCCCACCTGAAAAGAGGGCATATTCAGGTCTGCACAGGGATTAGAACTAGGCAGGTGGAAGGCGTCACTCTGTATTGTTTTGGTAAGCGTGTGAGCACACACACATGTGGTGTGTCAGGCATTACGGCCTGCAGCAGAGCTAGTCTCCAGGCAACCAAAAGAACATAGCTGGCCTGCAGCAGGCTTCCTGATTGGTTATGCCACCAGATCAGCTGAAAGGGCCAGCAGACAGGCTCTTAAACCAGCAGCAGCTCAGTGGCTACTCAATGCCCATGCCCAACACTATGACTGCTCCTGTGTTGCCTTGTGTGTGATGCCCCTGCCTTACCTCAGCTCTGTCCCTGCCTGAGACCCACCCTTGCCTTTTACCCTGCTTCATTCTTGTGATTCTAACTCTGACCCTTGACCCTAGTTACTACTCCAGCTTTGACTCTGGTACCAAATTTCCTGACCTCCATTTTGACCTGTGGATCTGGCCCTGACTACTGCGTCCATCTCTGACCCTAGGCCCTGCTTCCTAATACCTGCTCCATTAGACAACCATTAGACCTGATGTTTGTTATGACCACTAGGCTAGACCACCCACATTCCAGTCACCTGACAGGGTTGGGGGAATGGGACACACAGGAGAAGACTCCGAGAGAGAAGGAACAGAAAGACGCACAGCATGGACAAGCACACTGTGTGACCCTAAAAGAAGCATAGAGAGAGAGAGAGAGCGCTTTTGGGCTAGGTGCTAGCTCAAAGATTTGGGACTGTGAACAAGGATATGGTCTCATGTTAGTTTGATTCCTCCCGTGTTCAGGGAAACGGGTCTTGGTTAATTCTTTGTAGATAAATAAGATTGCATCTAATGGACCTACAATGAACAATTTCTCCTCCTAACTGGCACAACCTGAGAGCTCCCCAAATTTTTGGCTAGCTGTTTAGGCCACACCCACATGAAATACCTAAATTTGAAAAACATTACATTTAGAAAGTCAAGCACTCAAAAATTAGGATTGCCTGAAGAAAGGATGCCCATGCAGCTACAATTCTGATACCTTCTGCATGTGCATTATGATAGAGTTTTGCCCACCATCACTTTGGAGGCCTGTGGAAGTATCAGTAACAGAACTGTAATCCAGTCCACTCACAACTTGGCACCCCCTTGTCGCCAGGAGTGTCATCCCAGCTCTCTCACAAGGCTAGGGCCCCCTGCCAATGACTGCTCTGGTGCTGTGGTGGGTTCTTTGCCTAGTAACTCATCCTTGACTCAGCCCTCCGGCCAGGTCACAATCTTGAGTCCACCCTTCCACGGTCACAGTTATCTAAACTAGAAGTCCAAAACTGTGTAACAGAAACAAAAATCCCTCTACCTTCTCTGGGGCTTTTTCTCAGTTCACTCTGCTGCCCTTATTCTGGGCTTGACCACTATTGTATGTCCCCTCCTTGAGTTCTGGCCCAGGGCCCTATACTGCACAGCTAGGTCAGCTTCTTTACTCCTATTGAAATTTTCCCTGGAGCACTTCCTACCTCATCTATTTACTTCCCTCTTTGGGTCTCCCACGTTCTTCCCCATTGGATCAGGGTGCCTTCCTTACTAATTTTCTTCTCTGCAGCTTCTTTTCCGAGGCTGAATTTTAACTTGCAGTCTCTACAGACACAGCTGCAGTCTCCTTCTATACAGGAATCATGTGATTCCTCTCAGGTAGGGCCCATCCCATAATTTGTGTGGTCCTATTCCCAGGCACTCCAACCAACCAGGCAAGACATCCTGTTACAAGAACCCAACTCTCCCTGGGTTCCAGTCCAGTGGCTTACCCACAAGATAACATCCTTGCTCTTCTTACAAATCTCTACTCTCCATTCTATACACTGAAAGCAGGTCCTATAAAATAGGTAGTATGCAGTCTGTAATTAAGGATTATATCATGATGCAAACACAAAAGCGGTCGAATTAAGGTTGAACAGGTAAACTTATTTCTGTCATTTTTAAACTTTAGAATGCTTGACTTTGCAACCTTCATGTTATTTCAAAGTAGACTTTTTGCATATAATTTCCTCTTTTTTTAAAAATGAAACCTTTAAACAAAAATCCATAATGTGGAACCCTATTGATCCCTGCCTGGGTTATCGGCTGTAGATCCACAGTACAGACCTCTACTTGAGCTAGAGAGGTAAGTGATAGCAATACTAGGCTGTTATTCTCTATTTGGACCGGGGGACTGGGGCAGGGTAACTGTGACCCAGGGACTTCTTGATGCCAACTGGCAGAGTGACTGCACAGAATTTTAACCCTGTCTCAGATATACACACAATCAGTGGTGAGCTGGAGCCGGT
The DNA here is from genome assembly GCF_015237465.2 of Chelonia mydas. NCBI lineage: Eukaryota > Metazoa > Chordata > Testudines > Cheloniidae > Chelonia > Chelonia mydas. The sequence goes on along the minus strand of NC_057853.1, from coordinate 66,661,844 downwards.
TCGCACCGGTTCGTGCGAACCGGTTGTTAAATTTTGAAGCAGTTTTAGAACCGGTTGTTAACCCGCTTCCCTGCGGGGGGCACTGAGACTGTGATGGGCTCCGGCCGGGAAGTGATGTAATTCCTCCTCCAGCCGCCGGGGGCGCTGCGCTGCAGGAGCCCTGTGGGCTGCCGCCTGGCCCTGGGCATGAGTTCTGTTGCTGCTGCTCCCCTGGCCCTGGGGCTCCTGATGTTGCCTGGTGGGTCCCCGGCTGCTCTGCTGGGCCTGGGCTGCGTCCTGCTGCTCTCCCCGTGAGTACCCACCACCCTGCCCGCAGCCAGCCCCTGCCTCCAGCCCCCCCTCCCCCCCCCCCGGCACCCCCTGCCTGCAGCCAGCCCTTGCCACACCCCCTGCCCTGCCTCCAGCCCCCGTCTCCAGCCACCCCCTGCCCTGCCTGCAGCCAGCCCCTGCCGCACCCCCTGCCCTGCCTGCAGCCAGCCCCTGTCTCCAGCCACCCCTGCACCCCCTGCCCGCAGCCAGCCCGTCTCCAGCCACCCCTGCCCTGCCTGCAGCCCCTGCCCTGCCTGCAGCCAGCCCTTGCCACACCCCCTGCCCTGCCTTCAGCCCCCGTCTCCAGCAAGCCCCTGCCCTGCCTCCAGCCACCCTGCACCCCCTGCCTCCAGCCAGCCCCTGCCGCACCCCCTGTCCTGCCTGCAGCCAGCCTCTGTCTCCAGCCATCCCTGCACCCCCTGCCCGCAGCCAGCCCATCTCCAGGCACCCCTGCCCTGCCCGCAGCCCCTGCCTGCCCACAGCCAGCCTCTGTCTCCAGCCAGCCCTGCACCCCCCCTGCCCTGCCTGCAGCCAGCCCCTACCTCCAGTCAGCTCCTGCCCTGTCTCCAGCCAGCCCCACATCCCCTTGCCTCCAGCCAACCCCGCACCCTCCTGTCTCCAGCCAGCTCCGCATCCCCTGCCCTGCCCACAGCCAGCCCTGCACCCCCTGCCTCCAGCTAGCCCTGCCCCACGCCCCTGTCTGCAGCTGGCCCCACGTCCACTGGTGCCCTGCAGTTCCCAGGGCAGTAACCCTGCACACCTGCTTCAATGCGGGGGGCAGGGAGCAGCTGGGACCCACACATGTGCACACCCTAGGGTGACCAGACAGCAAGTGTGAAAAATCAGGACGCGGTTGGGGGGTAATAGGAGCCTATATAAGAAAAAGACCCCAAAATCGGGACTGTCCCAATAAAATCGGGACATCTGGTCACCCTAGCACACCCCCAGGGAGTGGCGGGGACCCACACATGTGAAACGGAGCTCATCTCTAGTTCAGGCCCATCTTTTTAAAAAAGAACTTTAGGCAGGGTTAACACACACTCGTATTTTCCCGGACAGGTCAGGCTTTTTGGTTCTTAAATCATTTAAAAATTCCTCCCAGGAAAATACGGACGTATGGTAACCCTGTTGGTACAAAAAATACATACTGGGGCACATCCCTTAAATCAGAACTTTTTATAGGGAACCGGTTAAGATTTTGGCAGCTCATCACTGCACACAATAATTTACTAAAGAATGGCATGTAAGATCTCTAGGGAAAGCCAGCAGCCTACCAGTCATCATTATCATGGTGAAACATAGGTATGGATATTTACATTATGTACCTATACTAGAAATTATGTTCTGTGGCAAAGTTCCTCCTCTACCTTGGTGGGTCTTGTGCTTATTGGCGGATTTGCTCGCCTTAGAGCTTCACGGCAGCCCTCAGTTTGGCCGTTTTCATGAACCCACAGTCCAGGTCAACTCCTCCTGTGTCTGACCAGGAGTTGGGAGGTTTGGGGGGAACCCGGGCCCGCCCTCTACTCCGGGTTCCAGCCCAGGGCCCTGTGGAATGCAGCTGTCTAGAGTGCCTCCTGGAACAGCTGTGTGACAGCTACAACTCCCTGGGCTACTTCCCCATGGCTTCCTCCCAACACTTTCTTTATTCTCGCCATAGGATCTTCCTCCTGGTGTTTGATAATGCTTGTACTCCTCAGTCCTCCAACAGTACGCGTTCTCACTCTCAGCTCCTAGTGCCTCTTGCTCCCAACTCCTCACATGCACGCCACAAACTGAAGAGAGCTCCTTTTTAAACCCAGGTGCCCTGATTAGCCTGCCTTAATTGATCCTAGCAGCTTCTTGATTGGCTGCAGGTGTTCTAATCAGCCTGTCTGTCTTAATTGTCTCCAGAAGGTTCCTGATTGTTCTGGAACCTTCCCTCTTACCTTACCTAGGGAAAAGGGACCTACTTAACCTGGGGCTAATATATCTGCCTTCTATCACTCTCCTGTAGCCATCTGGCCTGACCCTGTCACAGTTCTTAAAACCTTGAACTTAAGGTGACATGCTTCAGATAGGTTCCTTTCAGGCAGGGGATAATAGACACATTCCTGTCCATTCACTGTGTCTCTTAGTATGCAAATTGACTGGCATTGTAAGTCACCAGCTAATCAAGACTGCAAAAATCGACAAGAGATCACAACATTTACAGGAGAGAACAAACAGCAGGAGAGGGTCCTCTTTATGAATAAATATCAAATGATTGTTTTAATGTAACTGGGGCTGCCAAGAGACATCCAGGATCCTTTACCTAGGAGACCAACTAGCAGTATGTTTTGTCTCATTATAATAGGGCCTCCTTGGTCCTGCTTCTGTCTCGGTCTACAAACTATGCAAAGACTCTTGTGCTGGTCCAACATCTTGTGCAGTTTATTTACAAATAGACTCCCACCACTTTCAGAACATATACAGCTCCTGTAACAAGCAGGGGAAATCAATCGCTCTCCCATTACTGCCTGCTTCCCCCTCTTTCCACTTCCCTCCTGTGCCTATTTGTGGGCTCTGCCTAATGGCTTAATTAGCCTTACTGCCCTGCCCCACCCACAAATTAGGCACAGCTCTGCTTAGTCAGCTCTATTCTGCCTTGCTTGATTGGAGCTGCTGTGAACAGAGTGCTGACTTAGCCTTTCGTGCCTGACACTCTGTCACACTCATGTAAAAAGGATCACAGCCAGGCCTGGCTGAAAAATGCTGGAAGGACTTTGGGGTGGGCTTTGCTCTATAAGACAGAAAGTATCTAGTTAAATATGTCTAGATTCTAGAATGCATGTTATGATTTTATATGTAACCATTATTTTCAATGCTTCAACCTGCCATCATCTGAATCTCTATACTTTGTTAAATAAACCTGTACTTTTCACTATAAACGTATCTAAGTTCTGTGTGCTAGGCAGAATGGTGATCAGAGGTGGACCTGGTAAGCTGCGGTGTACTGTTACTTTGGGAGCAGGAAATCTGTGAATACTGGAAACACACAGTGGACCAGGGGCTGGACACTCCAGGGAGATGCTTGCAGGTTTTGGAGTGTGTCTATCACTAACCTGCAGAGAGAGAGAGCACCAATGGAGCCTTTGTGAGCCGACAAGGGAGTGCTTGTGTTGCCTGTGGCTGGTGAAGCTGGGGAGCTGACCCACAGTCAAGCACAGATAAGGCTCCCTCATGCTAACGGAAGGTGGTAGCAAGGTGCATCACAATCCTCAGTATCCCCAGGAAGCATCACAGGGCCATGACATGCTTTGCCAATGACTTACACAAATGTTTGCAAGACAGCAATGAATGGCGAAAGTCAGAATTGTTGGGTTCTAGTCCTTCTTCTGAAGGGGAGTGGAGTCTAATGGTTACAGACAAGCACACAGATTTGGCACATTCTTTCTGAAAGGCAGTGTGGCTGTGGATGAGACATGAGTCAGCTATTTTATAAACCTGTGTTCTATTTCCAAAAGGGGGTGGTGGATGATACTTAGCTGCCTTCTAATTAAGCAATATGATAATAAACACTCAATTATAAGAGCTGTTAAATGCCCAAAATTATTAGTTACAAAGGGATCTCACAAAGCTGCATGACTGGGGGCAACAAAATGGCAGATGAAAGTCAATGTTGATAAGAAATGCCCACTGGAAAATGTAATCCCAACTAAACATACAAAATGATGGGTTATAAATTAGCTGTTGCTACTCAAGAAAGAGATCTTGGAATCATTGTGGATAGCTCTCTAAAAACATCTGCTCGATGTCCAGCAGCAGTCAAAAAAGCTAATAGAATGTTAGGAACTATTAGGAAAAGCGTAGCTGTTAAGAAGACAGACAATATCATAATGCCACTATATAACTCCATGGCACGCCCACACCTTGAATACTGCATGCACTCCTGTTTATCCCAGCTCACAAGAGATATATTAGAATTGGAAAAAGTACAGAGAAGGGCAAAAAAAATGATTAAGGGTACGAAAGAGCTTCCATATGAGGAGAGGAGAGATTAAAAAGATGGGGACCGTTCAGCTTGGAAGAAACATGACTAAAGGGGAGGTGGGGATATGATAGAGGTCCATAAAATCCATGAATGGTGTGGAGAAAGTAAGTGTTAATTACCTTTTTGCAAAACACAAAAACTAGGAGTCATCCAAAGAAATTAATAGGCAACCGGTTTAAAACAAATATACGGAAGTACTTTGTCACAAAACAGGCAACCTTTGGAACTTATCAGGAGTTGTTGTGAAGGCCCCCCCCAAAAAAAAATCTAAAAAGAATTAGGTAAGTTCATGGTGGATAGGTCGATCAATGGCTATTAGCTAAGATGGTCAGTGATGCAACCTCATGTTCCAGGTATCCCATAACCTCTGACTGACGGAACTGATCGACTGGGGATGGATAACTCACAGTTGCCCTATTCCGTTGATTCCCTTTGAAGCATCTAGCACTGGCCACTGTTGGAAGACAGGATAGTGGAGGAGATGGACCATTGGTCTGACCCAGTATGACCATTCTTATGTTCTAATTAATACTAATAAATAGATGGGTCTAGAAGTCAGGGCTTCATCCTAGTTTCCAGACAAGCACTCAGTTATCCCTGAGCCAAAAGCAAAGTTGTTGGAGCTCAAGCTCTGCAGAGCTGGGAGCACATTCGGTGCAGAGAGAACATTCAAGGATTTTTAGCAGCAAGCCAACGAAAATCTCTGGTAGTTTGCAAATGCTAGTTTCAGAGGTTTATAACTTGCCCAAATGTGTTTTCATGGAAACAGCAAAATCTACCTCTGTGACCCCAGCACAACCTCCCCACTCCTCTGCTAAGTTTCAAGTCCCTGCTCCAAACCCCAGAGCCATGGTGGTGCCTTAAAGAAATGGTTAGGGAAAAAAATTAACAGTAGCAAAACTACCTATTTACAATTCAATATGAAGCAATATTCATATTGTATCAGTTGCATATTTTGTGGGGCAAGGACTCTATGTTATGTTTGTACAGTATCTAGCAAAATGGCACTCTGATGCATGCCTGCAGCTCCTAGGTGCTACCGTAAAAAACAAACAGTAATAGGCAACTTCAATAGGCTCTGCCTACAATAATATATACATTAAAAACAAAGTAATATAGATTATTCATTATTTTGTTTTAGAGTAACAAAACTGAATTACATGGTGGGGGGCCATTTCCTAGTTTAAAACTTACTGTTCCTGCTTTCAAATAGATATGTTTTTCTGCAGTGAGATCCACTCATTCACCTCCCCTCCCCACCCCAAAATATAAAAAGGTTGGAGTACATTGCCTGCATTCCTTTGGGCTGTGACTTTCATGAACTTGAAGAATAGAGCAAGGACCCAAGAGAGAAAGACAAGGGGAACATTAAACGCCTTCAGCAGATAACACAAAAGTAGGTTACAGCTGTATATTGCGTCTCCATAGATTCTAACGTACATAGATAGCCATGTCTTCACCTCCCACCACTAATGGTTGATGGAAATATTTTATAAAAGTTAATGCATCATGCAGTTAAACTAATTATAGTCACTGAGTTCCCTGTATTGTAGCTTAGACAAACCTACCTTGCTTAGATTTTTATGTAGCATTCATACTGACAAAAAAAACTTCTTGTCTCTCAGTGGTGACTGTGTAACTGATCACCATATAACTCAAGGCACTTCTTTGCTTCAGTTTCTGTAGAATGAACAGTAAGGCTTAATTAAACAAAAAAAAAAAACCTCAATAAACACATGAACAAATATGTCCACCCCCTGTGTGCCCCAAAACAGGTTTAGGAAGGGGAACAATGGTGGTTCAGGCATATTGCTCATTCTCAGCACTGACTGAGAATTTGACTATTGGTTGTTTTTTTTATAAGACATTGTGCTGTATAATTTATTTGATAAATGGGTGTTCACCACAATGTACAATGAGGTATGACCTGAAATAATTTTTCTGCCGTATGCTAACTATACTGGAATGTGACTCCTGAAGAAACTGGTTTGACTGTCCCAGGTAACCAAGGAGCCGGTAAATCACTACTCTGTCAACATACAATCGGCACTTTTACAGCACTAATATTTCTAAGTTAACCAGGCCTTTTCAGTCCTCCTATAATACCTCCCATGTAAACTCGACACAGCTGGTCTCTGCACTCATAAATCAGCTGCTGACAGAGTAACAAAATATATACAGCAAAGTTAGGGAATAAAAAGTTGTGATTGAAAGGGAAAATGTGCAGTGAACCCAAGAAATCAATTTAGAGACTCTTGACAAGTTTTATCAACATTTACCTACAAAGTGCTCCTATGGGAAAGGTAGCTTTTGTCTTCATTTTTAATTCTGGTTCGTGAGGTGATGCCTTGCATAAGGCATCGATGAGCCAGAGACGTATTTGGTTAATAAAAGCCCATGGCCTCTTAGAGTGAGCACAAGGACTGTAAAGATCTTAACTTTAGTATTGCAAGAGATCTTATCCATAGTAGGATGTTAACATCTTCTGTGGTCATTGCCATGAGAGGCAACCAGCCTGTCTGGCCTCACCCGCCTCTCAGGGTGGTGGTGGGTTCTTGCTGGGGCGGCCTGCACAACACTGCACTGACTGTTAAAATTAGGTGGGCAATCTAAGTCAGGTAGGGTGATGGTGTGCGATGAAGGATTATGTAGCAATGGGGAACAGGCTGCATCTCTTAATTTTCAGTACTTTTTTAAAAAAGGGGTAGAATTTCTAATGAAATCTTGTTATTTTTGGGGGGATGGGGTGGGGTTAGCTTCATTCCACTGAACACACCTTTTAACCTCAACTCTTTTAGCCAAGTTTTTGTTTGTTTGTTTTGGAATGCCCCTGGTTTTTTGTTTTTTTTTGAGCAAGTACGAAACGTTTACATCAGGTAGCTGTTTCAGGTCCACAGGAGAGAACTCTTACTGTGGCAGATCTTATGAAGGCCATCAAAGCAGAGCACCTCCCCTGTAAGCATAAGCTCACCTTAAGAATATGTGGTCATGGCAGTTCTACCCAGTTGGAAAATAATTTTAAGTGTTCAAAGCTTTTAACATAGATGAGTGCCTGTCTTTCCCACTCACCTTTCAATTCCACTTCCACCATCTTGTGCGGTACCCTCCTTCCTCTCCCCATGCTCTACTATATACACTTGGTCCCCTCCATCCCCTTTCAAACTGTCCTTTCTCCTAGTGCCATCTCCATATGCCTTGACTTCTGTCTTTCCACAATCCCTCTTCTCCCCAAGTATCCTGCCCCTTCTTTCATTCCTTGACCCACTGCATGTTTCCCACTATCTCCCTGGAGGTACAGTCACACCATCTCTTCTACCCATAGCTCTCCTGGGATCCTCAACCTCTTCTCATGTTCCCCTGGCACCAGGCTTACACACCCTCTTGCCTCACCTGACCCTGATCCTCATATATACACCTGAGCCCCCTACACCCCTGTTCATCCCTCTCCCCATGCCCTCACCCACACCATGTATGCCATCCTCTTGTCTTTCCCAGAGCTCCCAGTCCTCCACTGATACATCCAACTAATTCCATGTTTCACCTGCCCATTCTTCTTACCCCCTCCCGGGATCTGTCCTGCTGTCTTTCATGCCAGTCTTGCACCACCCAGGCTGTGATTTAGTTCAGAGGCTGCTGTAGCATCAAAGCGTTTGTGGGTGTGTATGTATGTAAACTGTCTCTTGATATCATTTTAAGCCTCACATCCAATTCCCCCCAAAATACCCAGGATGCATTTCTCCTCAGCAAGACCAGCAGATCTAATCACCTTTTACATGGTGCTTTCTTCAGTTTGTTTTTCACATCTACCCATTGTCTTTTGTCTCATACTTCAATTGTAAGCTGGGATCATAGTTTTCCTTGTGTGTTTGTACAGTTTCTAGCATGAAGGGGTTTTGGACCCTGACTAGGGCCCCTACGTGCTACATAATACAAATAATTAATAACTATAACACAATAGTTTTGGAGATTTATGGGCCACTTTTATGCTAGAGGCCAGGCTTAGAATTCAGGGGCTCAAAGGGTAACCTAAAGCTACTTTTGTTGTCCACTCCTACTGTGTGCTGCACTTCCCAAGTGGCACCACTTAGAAGTAGGACTGCTTTAAATCTGCTGAGGGAGGGACACCTCTGCAGTGTGCCCTTATGGCCCAATGGAGCACTTCTCACCCTGTCATGGTACCTTGGGCAGTCGGCTAACACCCCATAGGGAGTCTGGGCTTTAGCTCTCCAGCTAGTGCACTCTTGAGTCCACCTCCTTGTGGGATATTAAAATCCAAAGGAATGTTAAGAACTCAAAGCAGTTCAGTTGTCCTTCTGGAGATTTATTGCACTTCAATTGTAGGCCGCCTCCCCAGTGGCACCGTGTCCCTTCAGCAAAACTTCAGTTCCCCAGGCCACTTCCCTGCAGACCCAGGCCCAGCCCCAACCTTCACTAGTGCCTCACCCTTAGCTCAGGGCTCTTCTAAGTTTAGCCCAGCAGCCAGCCAGAAGCTCTTCCTCACTCCCCTGTTCCCAGAACTGAGCTGTCCATGGTGCTGCAGTTCTCTTTGGCCAACCAGGAGCACAACCTGTACTCCTCTGACTCCCACAAGGAACTGACTGTCTCTGGCTCTGCAGCTCCTTTTTATATGGCCCTCCTGGGCCCTGATAGGCTGCTCCCTGCAGCCTTTTTGATTGGCTGCTTCCTGCACAGTCCCTTTAGGCCGCTCTATTGCTCCTTTCCTGGAATGGGTGTGGCAGGACCCTGAGGCCTCCAGCACAGGGCCTCTGGGCCTAGTCCTTTCCATACCTGACATCTGCTGCAGGAGAACCCAACTGGGACCATAGGCCCCAGTTATCCTGCTTCCTTCCTAGTGTTGGGACCGTATGCCCCATCATATCTGCCTTTGTTTCAAAAGGCTTTTGAAGCATAAATCCTTTGAACTGAATATTGAATTATGAAAATTATGTCTTTGTTTTAAGGACATGAATGAGAAATTAATGACACCCATATAGAGATGAGTAGCATTATTGATATCAAGAGAACTGCTTGCATAAGGGTTTGTAGAGTCAGGCTCTTTTGGGAGTACATGGTTTTCAGGGCTATGATGGCCTTCATTCTATACTGATTAATCAAGGGAACCTCCCATAAACTTCAATGGTAATGAGTAACAGCATCAGACCCCATCTCTTCTGAGCTGAATACAACATTCATAAACAACCAGGAGCAAGTCATAGAAACAGAGCTGATAGGGACCTTGAGAGATCATCTAGTCCATCCCTGTGCACTGAGGCAGGACCAAGTATATTCAGACCATCCCTGATAGGTTGTTCCATCCATTCTTAAAACCTTCAATGATGGAGATTCCACAACCTTCCTTGGAAGCCTATTCCAGTGCTTAACTATCCGTATAGTTAGGAAAAACTTTCTGATACCTAACAAATTTCCGTTGCTGCAGATTAAGCCAATTACTTCTTGTCCTACCTTCAGTGGATACGGAGAACAATTGATCATCATCCTCTTTATAACATATTTGAAAACTTATCAGTTCCCCCTTCAGTCTTCGCTTCTTAAGACTAATCACGCTCAGTTTTTTTAAAACCATTCCTCAAAGATCAGGTTTTCTAAACCTTTTTCAATTTTTGTTGCTCTCCCTCTGAATTCTCCCCAATTTGTCTACATCCTGCCTAAAAGTATGGCACACAGAACTGGACACAAATACTCCAGCTGAGGTTGCCCCAGTGCAGTAATACATTTTAATATGGTCTAAACCAGGAAAGATTTCCTAGTCACTTTTCCTACTGGATGATCTTCAACCAAAAACAATCTTGATTCCAAGAGCAGAGCAAAGTAGGCAAAATGTACCAGCAGCAGCAAGACAAAGCCTTTTTGCCTGGGACATGGAACTGTTTCTAATTCAATAGGAAGATGCAAACTTTTCTCGTATCACCAGAAAGTCCTCATTCTCTCTAAAACAAACACACACATAATACAATGGTGTAAATAGAATGGTCCTCATTCATTTCCAAATTCCTGCCAGCATTTTAAGAAGGAAGCCTCAAAATAAAAAGCAAGCTTAGTGCACAAATTGTACTTAGTGAACAAATGGGCCAGCTCCTCAGCTGGTGTAAATCAGTGTACTGTGGAGCTACGCTGATTTACACCAGCTGAGGATCTAGCCGATTGATTATATATTTAAGTTGCAATAAGTTAACAGGCTTTTGGGGGGAGGTTAGCCATTATAAAAAATAAAAAAATATTCTAAGAGAGCTTCTTCATTACATAGGTGCTACCATAGATTTGAAGAGTTTGTCATCAGCTAAACAGTGGCCAGGGTGATGTGGGATTTGTCATTCATGATGTCGACTCCAGAATATGAACTAAAGCACCTGTTGAGTAGTGATTCACGATTTTAAAACATCAACTAAATTTTGAACAAAATTCTGCTTTGTGCTCTGCCTGGTGGATTGAGAGTTCAATATTCTGCTCTCCCTGAATGAGTCTCCTCTTATCATTAGCTCCTAGGCTAATTCACTCCTCAGGAAATAGATGGAAAACAGAAGGATAAAGTAAAGGAGCTTCTAATTATTATTAGAAACTTAGCATTGCTTGATAACAATAACTAAGAGCCTAGGAAGCCAATTACATCCTGGTGCAAAGTCCTGCACAAAGATGAATAATAAATGGCTATTTCATGGTCAATATGTGCACTGAAATTCACTCTCTTGACTTTATTCCCTTTTGACTTTGCATCCATCTCCCTGAACTTTCTAAAATGTTCTCGTCTGATTGCCTGTCCCTTCTTGCATTTCTCCAGGTAATTTTCCTGTTCAGTTAACGGCCATCCAATCTCCTTTGCCACACTTGGGTGATTCATGTATACTATTGACTTGATTCCAGATCACATTTCAATTGACCAAAGTTAGAATAAGTAAATAGAATTTTAAAGAGGACTTAGCACCAGCCTTCTGCAGACTGGTCGTGTGTGTGTGTGTGTGGTTCTTACCCTTCTGTATCATTATTCCACTGTTGGTGAGAATCAGTGCATCTATTATTACTAATTTCCAGTACAGTAGCACCTAGAGGCCCCAGTTGAGACTGGTAGTTCATTGCACTAGGAACTGTGCTAACACGCTGTACGAATCCTGTCCTGAAAAGCTGACAATCCAAATAGACAAACAGACAAAGAGTTCCACAAGGTACAGAGAGGTGAAATGACTTGCCCTAGGTGACACAGCAAGCCAGTTACAGACCTAGGAATAGTATCCAGGTCTTCCGAGTCCTAGTCCAGTGCCCTATCTACTAGACCACGCTGCCTGCCTAGCAGTAGGAAGCCTAGAGCTGGATATTGAATGAAGTTTTGTAGATCAGACTATTCAGGGGAGGAACGATGGGCTTGTGGTGAAGGCATCAGACATGGAGTCTGGAGATTTGTTTCACAGACGGTTTGCAACCTTGTACAAATCATTTAACCTCTCACAGTTACCCCCACTTTTCACACACCCACCTCACAGTGGTTGGGCAAGGTTAACCGAATGTATGGTGAGTGCTTTAGGACCCTGGTGTGGAAGGTGCTGCAAGTTTAAAATATTATGATATTATTTGAAAGCAGTTCATTTATCAGCAGTCAGTGATAGGCAGATGACTTCCATACCTACAACTAATAATACCTGTTAGAACACGAGAGTTTAAAGGTCGAGGGCCATATTTAAAAGAGCAGCTCGGGCACTCAAACAATAATGGAATCCTTTGTAGTTATGCTGCGTATGGGGCAAAAAGGTCAGTTCCTCTTCCTACCAAGAGGCTAAAAATGAGCACAAAAATCTCAAGATGTCAAAATAACATTTTGGTTTTGCTCTACTTTGAATGCTAGTTTATCATTCATCTTACTAGAATGTTGCTATGATTTTGTTCACTAATAATCCACATGTGCCCTGAACGGTTCTGGTGCATTATATGAGCATTATCACATTCCACCTTGCACTCAGATTTTTGAACTTACACTTATCACTTCCATAATATTTTTCATCCCTAAGTCACAAAGTGCTTTACAAGGTAGGCAAGGATCAGTTACCCAAACTACCGATGGAGACACAGAGGCACAGTGAAGTGAAGGGACTTGAGTCAGTGGTAATAGAACCCAGGTTGCATGATTCCTCCTCTATTGCCCTGTTCACTGGACCACAATTCACAAGGATTGCCTGGAAGTGGGAGGAGAAGGGTTCTCTCTCCATGAAATGATACTTCCAGCCAGACCTCAGAAATTAAAGTTTCCCTTTAATTCATCTTGTTCTTTCAGGAGCAACTCTCACTCCTATGCCCATACGTGATCAAGAGCCTCCAAAAATTGACACTACAGTATTGCTGTCCTGGCCCAATCCAATGGGCCTCTCAGGAATGAGCCTGCCACCGAAGCAAACAACCTGGGTCATTTCCAACAGGCAGTGTAGTTACTGATTGTCACAGGAACATAATAAAACAAAGGCCATCCCCAGTACAAAAGGAGAGCAGTCCCCTGATATTAAGAAAAACAAATAAAAACCCCATCCCTTGCTTGAGAGGGAAAATAGAGGAACCAACTTTGTCCCAGGATGACTTAGGTTTAGTTAGACTTTTTTCTAATTTAATTCCTGGTGAGCTCCCTTGCCAATCCTAGAGTTCAGAAACTAGCAGCCCAAGAGTCCCTCAAGTCCTATGTATACAGCACCTCAGGCTATTCCTTCTCTAAGACTTTGGACTTCAATAAACAAAAGTATGAATTGAAAGATATTTTATTTATTTATTTATTCCTATTTCCTAATCGCATAGCAGGATCCCTCATTTCAGCATTGGCAACGTGGATAGTCTCTGTGGGTGGGAAGTTGTTCCTCTTCCATTGCCCTCATGAAGTCTGTTAACCCTTTCCTTCCTGGCCAGGGTTGATGTATATTACAGCTGGACAAAACAGATGTTTCTGCTTGTTGGCAATTCCGGTAAAAAAAAAAAAAAATCCATTCAGATTTAACCAAACCAATCATTTTTTATATTTAAGTGGACTGAAAAGTAAAAAAAAAAATTATTTTAGGTAGAACAAAACATTTTGTTTGACAGAATAGAAAAAGTTTCATTTCGCTTTGAACATTTTTAAATATTTTTTTATTTTTGAAATAAAGTTAAAAGAAATTTTGAAATGAAAATTCTTATGAAGTGAAAAAAAATCAATATTTTTGTTTCAAAAGAGTCAAATTTTGCCCAGCTCTGGGGTTACCTTCTCAGAGATCCGTGCTGCTAGACAAGATTCCAATAAAATGAAATGGCTGTGTTGAGAATCAAGATTGTCAGGGTTTAGTCAGTGCCATCACTGACTTATTTCCACTCACCTTTACAAGAAATTGATTCAAGTCCACGTAACTTCACATAAAAACAAATACACACGGGAATGCAATTATTCAAAAGAGGTGAGACTGGATATACAGGTATAGCTGTGTCTGCTAATCAAGGTGCCATATAACCAAATAAACTGTCAGGTAAATGTCTCTTTCCAATTCAATAATCTCTCTAAAGCTCACTTTTCTTGCCACTTATTCTGTGCCTAGTTCTGTGGCACATATCTGGAAGAAGTGCACCTAATCACTGTAGGGTTTGGATTTATTATTGAATACATATACCCACAATCAAAACACACAAAAGCTTAAGTGCTAGTTTTGGGTGTACGAGCTACTGAGGACACAAACAGTTTGTTTATTAAACTCAAAAAACATGGGAGAAGCATGCATAAGACCACCACACATAAAGAAAAGTATCCATTAGTGGCAGATGACAATAGTATTTCAAAATCAATTCCTTTGTGCTTGCACATTATTTCATAGAGCCTCTAACATTTTATCATCAAGTTTATGCTGGTGAGGGGGTCTCTTAAATGTGCTGGAATCACAGCCTTTAATAACTTTCTTCTTGACAGCAGTTTTGTTGAGTTCTGTACTCCCCTCCACCCTTACTGTCGCACTCTCTCTCTCAACATATAAACCTGCATTTCAGTAATAAAATATTCATTTTAAATGAAAAATTGCCTCATAATAAAGCAGGCGTTAGCCACATCAAAAAATCAATTAGTCACTGGGGATTTTTATTAGTCAATCATGTATGTAATTAAAACCATTGATTGATAGCAGACAACACTACCACAAAGTTCTTTCACTCATGTCCTGGCAAAATGGTCTGCCTACACCACAGCATCAGAAAAATGGCGTGGGATAAACTGATGAACAGTTATTCTGGAACTGCTTTTTATTCAGTTAATAGTGGATTTTCCCCAACACAGCAGTTTTGACAGATCTCTGCTCTGGGTGTGAGACTTTCTGAATCATCTATGTTGGTCACAAATGCAAATCTATATTTTTACCCTTACTTCCCTCCCCTCACCACCGTAGATCCAATGTATTCTGAGCACTCCTGGATTATCACTATTAACCTGTAAGAAACTCCAGTGAATGGATCCTGTATAACAGAAAATGACCTCAAACAATTAATATTTTTGAAGTGGTTTTATCTGATTTTAGGCCAAGACACACAAATCATCATTCCAACTTTCCTCTTCCTGGCAGAGCACTTAGACATGCTGGGTCTTAAAATGACAACATCACCATCCCATGATCCTTTGTTTTAAGTAATTAAAGTAATAATGTGTCTTTCCTCATGCAGTAGCAGTCAAGCAGACTTGCTCATAAGCAGCCTGACTCAGGGAGAGTGCCTAGGGAGCAGAGGACACTATGGATTTTGATGCACTGTTGGTTTCAAGTGAATTTGTTGCTTTTGAAAGGATACTGAATGTTGACATGCATGGAGACTGAACTGTCTTATTAATCCATATAGATGTTGCATGATCAGCAGTACTGCTAGCTTCCCTGCCAAAATACGGTACCTACCTACATCCTGCCAAGGCAGGAGGAAGAGGATAGTTCAATCTCTGTGCCCATTTCACACTTTGGCTCTTCTGCTGAGAAAACCAGCAAGGGTGTCAAGCAGTGACAACTGTGATTTTGTGATGTGAATAACTACACTGGGAACTGGACTTGGAGCCCAGTCCATTCCACAAGGGCTATGAAGTCATCAGATGAGTGTTTTGATTCCCTATCAAACTGAACTTGATCTGAATCAATGATCTAGACAGTATATCCCAATAGTACAGCTTGTATCATATTTTGCAGATGGATAAAAGCAAGATTTGTAGCTAAAGTATTTTAAGAGCAAAAAATAATTAAGTGATATACAAGAACTAAATAGTAGATATTTTTCGATAGGAGTATCTAGTGCAGTATTATCAGATGAGCAATATTTATCTATGGGGACAAAGGGTCATTTGGAATTAAAATGGTCATAATGAGAATTTTTAATGGCAGGTATTAATTACTAGATGCCTTTCATTGTTGATATCCAATGCCTACCTAATAAACGGAGTATTTTCATGGGTGGTTATATCTCCTGAATACATGGAGGAAAAGTTTTGCTCAAGAACATTCTACTATTGCTGTCCAACAACAGAGATTGAGTTATTTATCTTGTCCACATTATGCTTAAAAACCAAAACACACCTTTTCCAACATTTGCAATATTTCTGAATTAGACAAACAATTATTTTCCTTTGCCTTCATGGTGAGGTTAATGATCTGATTCTTGCATTTACCTAGTCCAGCGACCCAGATTATACACACATTATAAGAAAAGCCTAAATTTGGACAGAAGCCTCAGAGTGAGATCATGGCTGTAGGAAGCACATGCATAGAGCATATTTAATATATATTTTCCTAATTATAATCCCAGTCCATTTTCTCTCTGTGTGTGAGGGACAGGAATAAAAAGACTGGGTTGATATTTCTTTGCTTCAACGTTCAGTTACAGATCTGGTTTATTTATTCAGACTCACTGACATTTCCATGGTCTTTTATTAAAGACCTGATTAACCTGCAGAAAGAGCATCATGTTTGTACAAAGCTTACGTGCTTCAAGCCCACTGCACACCCACATATTGCCTTCTGTTAAGGGAACATTGGTAAGGTCAGTATTCTGTATCATATAACAAAGCCTTCAGAGGATTGGCCCTGTCTGTACACAGTGTAATCTACAAAGTCAAGAAAACTGGATGTGACTAAAATCAGAAAATGTTCCTATGAGCCTTCAGTTGGCACTAGTATCACTGGTATGTTCTGAGCATGCATGGTTCTCCCTGATATACGAGAACTAGTAAGATTATGGAGCTCTCCTGATCATGTCCCACTACTAGTGCTCTGCCGGAGGGACAAGTTAAAAGCAGTGCTGCGGTGCTAGTGTGATGTAAAGCCGCCATCCCTTTACACAGTAAGATCAAAAGCTCTGTTTTCCAACCTGTACACATGGTAAATTTAGCTTACAATTTCCCTACAGTTTTCAACATATCCACAACTTACCACTTTCTAAAAATCTCCCTCTTGCATCCATTGCCTGTTTGCCCAGGTTTACCACCTCATTGTCCTGTGTATGGTTTCATTGCACCTCGTGCATTGCGGGGGCTGCTGTACTGGATTCCACGACAATGAATGCATCAAAGTCAATTACAGTTATGTCAGTAATGAAATGGGACTAGGTATCAACTTTGCACCAGAGCAAAGGCCTGGTTGAAATTCTGCCTGAGATCACAAGTAAAATGAAATTTGTTAGCCACATCTCATTCCTCATTTTCATCTCTATGTAACCACCAGAAAGCATGACACAATCAAAGTGATAAGCAGCAACTTCTGCTCCAGTAAAAGCTGTGAGTGCAATAGCAAGGAAATCTTAGTTCAAGATGGAGGCATTATTTTACAATATTCCCCAGTTTAAAAGGCACCTTACAATGCAGATAAAACAACGTGATCACAATACAGAAGACATGACCCTACTACCAAAGTGTAATAAACTAATTTTAGCCATGACACAATGAAGGGCCAGAGAAGTACAGAAAAAAAGGTGGAAGGAGTTAAAATCGGGAAGCTGGGCCAACAAAATTATACAGTTACTCAGCCAAATACAGTAGCAAAACTGGACTGACGAAACTCTCTATATGACCCTTTCCTACATTTTGTATGGATTGAACCACCACTAATACTCATTACAAAATTTAAGGAACTATTTTGTAATCAGAGTATTATGTTTCTCAAAGTTTTTGGTGTGCATATCACTGTGTGGGGAAAAACATCTAAAACCTACATTTTTAAATTTCTTGAGGTTTTCAATTTTCTGTAAATGCAGAGGTGCAAATACAATCAGTCCCCAGGTAAAGCTCATATTTGCAAATACACAAAATACACACACACTTTACACATCTGTAACCATCTTTACATCTCCATTTATACATTTACAGGGTTAAATACTCACAGTTTTAGTCATGCATGAAAGGTAAGCTTGGACTTGCATGTTTGAAAACGTGCACTAAAGTAGAGGCTGGAGATTAGATCCTGTATGTGCAAGCCTTTTTAGGATATTAAGGAAGGATCTGAGTTGGCTGATCAATAATACATATATGGGTAATAGATAAAGGCATGTTGTATCGTAACTAAGAAGCATGACAAAGGTTCTACATGATAGAAACATGAAATAGAAAAAAATGTATCATGCCATTCCTGTGGTTCCCATGTGCATAACTGTAACATTTGAAACTTGTTCATATTACCACAATGTACACTACCAGATAGTCTGCTATCTTTCCTATTTACTCTGTGACCCAGCACCTCAGTTCATCCTCTGTCTGAATGAAGTGCTAACTGAGCCACAGAATGCAGAAGGAGACAGCAGTTTACAAAGGCCAAGATATATACTGACAACAGGAAAATGTTCCAAGCGTGAAGTTTATATGTATGGAAAATACTATGGCAAATGGAACAGGGTTTTCTTCAAGGGACATTGGGCTAGCACCCTCTATTATCCCCCAGCTGTTTAAGGATTGGTGAGTGTGGGAATGCTTAGATTTTAACAATATATAGTACCATGGAAGTTAGAGATGGAAATGATGTATTAGCTCTTTCAGTATGTCCCCCTCCAAATGCAGGATCGAGGATACATCAGATATTAAACTGATGCTAAACTTGATCTTAGCCAAAAGGGCACTTGCCTGGATTCAGTTTTGAATAATATCTACATCATATTTACACTCATAGCCCATACAATGACCTTTTTAGAATTCATTGTTAACATTAATGTAAGCAGGGGACAAGATGCAGTCTTCCAAGGAGCGCTTTGATATTGTGCACAAGGAAGCAGCATACATGCAATTTCAGCCAAAACTGTTACCCATGTTAAAAATAGGGGGGTTAATCGTACTTCAATCATACAAACACTGTACAGTGAGAATCTGTTCTTCTCAGATATATACACACCATCAGGATGAAGGTTGGAGATGTGTTAGGGCTTCATGGTATGCTGTACATTGGAGTGTCCAAAAAGTGATCTGATGCACAGGTTTGTCTGAAATGATCTGTCTGGGTAAACACAAAAGCCCACTCTGTTACTATTATAACCAGCACCCATACTGTTGTATTTGCTACTGGTGGCTAGACCTTGTAGTAACAGTAGTTGTTTATTTCCAAAATGGGATAGGGCAGTTCAGGGCATTATGGATGGTAGGTGTATTGTTTTTAAAGTCTTTTAACGATCACAGATCCAAAATCCTACAGAACTTCAGCATTTTGGCAAACAACAAGGATTGAATCAATTTAATATTTGATCCATTCTTTCTCCAAGAACTATATCCTTTGTTGGTTCAGGAAAATGGATATTATTGTCTAATATGGCTTTTTCCATTTCTAAATTCTGTGAAGCGTAGCTACAAAACCGCAATGTGTTCTACCAGCTCAATCAGCAAATGAGACCGAAAGATGTGCAGCACCAGATCTCCAGGTGATGAATAATAAAAGCTACACCTACATTTTTGTCTGATGCACCTGTTAGGCTGTTGTATAAAAGGTACTGCAGTAAAACACTCAGTGGAATGGAAAAGTTCTCCTGAACATGCTCTCAGCGGTAGCTCCAGGGTACAGCAAACAACAGAAAAAACATCTGTAGTTTTGTTATGCAGTAATGCAGTTTTAGGAATCTAAGCTACTAGGACTAGCCCAGGTTTGGACTCTAAAAAAAAAAAAAAAGGCTTATTATCTTCAAGTACCCATATTGGCTAAGGAAGTTTCCCCTTATCACTCCAGTGTCTGTATGGAAAGACAATGGTGTAAGTGACAAAGCAGTTCAGTTACTGCGTCTCATGCTGCAGCATCACAAGTGGCTAAAAAATCTAATTCTCAGGCAACAGTCCTTGCTCCCACTAATGCAGTCATAAAGCACAGAGCCAGAAGGTGAAGCGGGTGCACTACTAATGCTAGAGGCCTGCTGCACCATCATGTTGCTGAAATGCCTTATCCCATCTGACAGTTATCATTTGCACCAAATGCAATTGATTTATTATTTGTTTTAAGCTTTCATTAAATAACAGATTGTCATGTAATAATTAATTTAATAACTTCCAGCTGCACAGTCCCAGAGATCCAAATCTCAGCCCAGGGAGGGCTGGGAAAAGAAATATCAAGAAAAGAAGATTCCCCCTCCCCCAGCCCATTAAATCAAAGAAAGGAATTTTTATATTAATTGGCAGCAAGTCCATGTCTAGTCTGACTGCTGACACAGTTAGCCATAATAATAAAAAACACCTTTGCAGGAAGTGGAAATGCAGTTTGAATTTTAATAACTGCCTTCATTTTCTGTCCTCTGATTGATTAACCTGAACAAGATTCAAAGCAGTGATGTCCCTTTATCAACTATTTGTCAGCCAGGAAAACTGCAGGCACTAAGTAACATCAGAGTCATTCATATACCAATAGTTGCACAGAGCAGATCATTTTGGAAAAATGTAATGATGAATTAGGTGGAAAGTCATTACAGAACCAGTCTGAAATCATGAACTCTATAATAATTACATTTCCATTCTATAGGGCCTTCCTCCTTCCACCTATCCCCAAATGTCTCACAATACTCTGCAGTGGGGGCTCTATTATCCCCATTTTAGAAATGGAGAATCCAAGGCACAGAGATTAAGTGGCTTGGACAAATTCACACAACATTCCAAGAATGTAGAAGCATTGAGTTCTATTTGTTTTTCCATGTAACCATAAACCAACCCACATTCTCTCAAAATTTTGCTCACATTTGCCAAAAAGTTCATGAATCAACAATGGCGAACCAAGCCTGAGCTTTGGGTTTCTATTTGGATATGTAAATTTTGTGCTCCTCTTATCAATACTTACCAGTTATTTAGACTGAGATTTTCAAAGCAGTCTAGGGGCTTTGGACACGTATCTTTCATTATTAAAATGAATGTTTATAAATCGCTCCTTTGAAAACCTCAACCTGTGTCTTTTCTACATAATGTGAAATACATGGCTCTCCGGCTTTCTGAAGTTCAGAGTTAATTTTTCTTTCATGCATTTGTTGCAGACCATTAGGTCTCAGAGTTCTTGCTACTGTGGACTAAGAGACCTGGCTGATCTCATCTCACTAGTCATTAACTCTCCCTGTTTCATGAAATCACATGAATCATTGTTCCCAAATATATATGCATCTTAACAAACATCATTCTCAGCACAGCCTAAGAGGCAAAAACATCATTGTTCTGTTTTAAACAGCTATATGGTTCATGAAGAATTTCTTTTTATAGATGGGGTAAGCAAAGAAAACATCAAGAGATGTGCCCAGGAGGTCCTGAAAGAGATGATCAGCAACTAAAAGGAAGTAGCTGCCCAGGAGCGAGTGCCTGATTTAGAAAAAGATAGAGTTGAACCCTGAATAATGACATGAAAAGAAACCTTTTCAAACTCCCCAAGGATTAACATTATCTATAACAAATGCTACACATGTAAAAACCTTGTGCAGATCGAAAAGTTGAATCCAATCCTGAAAACAGAAGCCCGCTGGAGATGACGGGTGGTCATACCAAGAGGAAACTGATATACCTTTGTGTGTGGAGACTAATCTTCCAAGGTCAGTGGGACTCTGGAAGCATGACAAGGAGTGCTGGCTGTGATTTTTTTTTTCTTTTTTTGACAAAAAATGTTTTTTTCATCAGAAACTGCCAGTTTATCCAAACTGAAACTTTTACCAGGACAGGCTCAATTTTGACAAAACTTTCATTAGGAAGGCATCTAAGATCCAGGATGAAATTTCTGCTCAAAAACAGAGAGAGAGAGAGAGAAAGTATCAAGCAGACCAGGACTTGAACCTGCTTCTACATTTCCTCCCAGGTGATTGGCATCACTATTGGCTATTCTGGGTTTTTCCCCCTTCCCCACTTGTCCCCCACCAAAAAAAAAAAAGAAAAAAGAAAGAAGGTTTCAGGTTTATCCTGATGTGGAATAGGAATATTTTAAATTTCAAAATTTTTTATGGGACAGGAAAATCATTTCCCACTCTAAAGACAAGCCCCAAAAAGGAAAACAGGGGATTAGGAGGAGACTAAAGGAGTACAAGAACCACTGCGTTGTATCATTTTCCTTGCCAATATCACCTGGGACATCAGAGACACAATATTATTCTGAGGACTGGGTGATGATAGCAAAAGGCTATAGACTCAGAGACCTGAGTTATGACCTATTATAGACATAGCCCATTTGGCATTACAGCTTCATAAATTATTAACCAATATCCCCGAACAAACACATAATTAAGTAGAGTTTTTCCAAATGGCTCCAAAGGAGACTTAAGATTAAGCAAAATGTTGAGTGATTTATCCCTGACTTCCACTGGATACAGTCGCTCCATTTTCAAAGTGGTATCAGTCGCTCATTTTAATAAGCACTTAAATGCATCACAGAACAGCCTTTCCATTCAGTTGGAATGGATCTTATGCAATTTTTAGACAAGCAATGGATGGTTTATCCACTATGCAGTTACTGGTTGGTAACCCAAACTGAGACTGTGCACAAACTCAGATTTCTCATCACCACGTCCCTCTTGCTGGTATTTCTCCTGCCACAGGATAGCGCTAAATTATTTCCAGTTTCCTACCTGGAAAATTAAGGGCTGGGCACCACATCAGTTTTTCTCATCAACAACACAGAACATTAGTCCTAGCAGGATGAAGGAGAAACAGCTCAGCATAGTAATAATAAAAAGAGACCTAGCAAACACAGAAAACAGTCACACTGATCACCTAGAAAGATAACTGTAAATGTTAAGAGCCTTGCTAACATTGCTGTACATCTTTTGTCCATAGGGCATGTGAAAAGTAATTACAGCGAATACAGTAATATAGCTAACCAATAATCAATACAGGTGTCAGAACTTCAAGTGGTATAATTCAGCATACTTCCATTCAATTCCATTCCATACAGTTACATTTAATTTTTATCTGCTGAGTTTCTGCTCCCAGATCTGAACATATCACACCTTTGGTGAATCCACATAAGATCAGGCCCATTGGTAGTTTTTAATCCTTCCTGATAGAACACCTTAGTCTGGTTCTACCCCAGCTATCAGTGTGAGGCAAACCTGAGTGCCAGAAAGCACCTAATGGAGGTGCTAAGTGAGTGGTGAAGACAGTGGGAGTTGTGTTTGCCATCTATTTTAGCTGCTTATCTGGCTCCTATCACTGTACAACTGCACAATCTTCAATGTATTTATCCTCAGTACCTTTGTGAGGTAGGGAAGTACTAGTATTCCCATTTTACAGATGGGGAGCTGAGGCACAAGGAGACTGAGTCCTTAGGTCACACAGGATGTTTATGGCAGAGCAGGAATTGAACCCATGTCTCAGAGCCCAGGACAACACTCTAGCCACTGAACAATTCTTCCTCTCAGCAAACGTTACCCATTCAGAATGTTGCGATAATGTTTAGACACCTTTTCGGTGTCTTTTCAGACTGTACCAAATCCTTCAGAGTTTGGCCATCCCTGCATTTTACAACCCTCTGAAAACAGAAAGGGTTTCTAAATGAAAATCCTGTGAGACTGTGACACAGAGGCCCATTGGTGGCTCACTGTTCTGTGTTAGCAACTCGTCAGCCCTGACATACTCATACACTGAACGCACTGTTGTCATGATCTATACCCAAAAGGTGTAATGTAAGATATCACTGGAAAACTAGTAACTCACTGATCATTAATATTCTTGCGTGTATGTACAGGGTGTATATGAACGGTTATAACCATGTGTTAGAATCGTGTTCTTAAATGTATTTGGCAAGTAGTGCCTAAGCCATGACTAAGGAATGTGATTCCACCTGTTTGAATGGATCTCCACTGTAAATTAGGCAAGCTGTGACCAAAGACAAAGCTAAGCACATTTACATGTGAGGTAAACAAAGCCATCAGCACAGCAAGTGGAAAAAGATGAATACTTAATTTAGATGGGGGATGGCACCCCCAAAAAGCCTTCTTGCCTCTGGAAGCTGGGCCAAAGTAATTTGGGTAGACAGCATGGCTTCTACACCTCAGCGGGAGAGAGATGCTTGGTCTGGGCCTAGTTTTCAAAGAATAAACTGCAAAGGTATACTCGGCTATACAGACAGGGGGTCTAACCTCAAATGAAAAGCAATTGAATCAACTGATTGTGTATAATATTACTGTGCTATAAAAGTAAATTGAATAAAGTGTTTTGTCAAAGCCTGCAACATACTGGTGATTAATATAATTTGTGAAATGTCTGTATTAACACTAGAGGAGGTATTACACTAACTGATGATATGCTTTAAAGTCTGTGACCAAACACGGGGAGAAACAGGTTTTCTCCTGGACTGGAGGGAAGGCAGCTATCTACCTGTCTCCAATGTAAATTAAGCATTATGAAATTAAAACAATGGAAGTTCTATTTACATACAAATTAGCAGTGGAATAGGAAGTCCACAGGAAGGAAAGAACAGCAGGAAGCTTTCCTGTCTCTTGTAACAAGGTCAATGAATTTTAGGGGAGAGAAGAAGAAACAGAAAGCCACTTTGGTGCCCACCACTTTAAGGATCCAAGGGGATAGAGCTCTTCAAATCACAGCATGTTGAATCCTTCAGCCAAGCGGATTGAAGTCTCTGAGTTTATGTGAGATACCAGCTTAGACAATCATTGTAACTTGCTGAAATAAAATTTTAGTCTTAGAAATGTATTTTTGCTTTTGTTTTCTTGTAATACTGTCTGTCTTTATTTCTTATACTTGGTATCAATTAATCCTATGCCCTTCTGTTAAATAAACTTGTTTTACTTTTACTATACACCAATTCAGTTAAATTAATGAGCTGTATTATCTTGTCTCTAAAGGAGCAACAAACGTAACTTACCTAAGTGTTCAGTGAGAGGGCTGGACACTGCAGAGGCAGATAGTATGGGGGAAATTCAGAACTAGGGTGTTGGGGTCACCCTGAAAAAATTAACTAGGCAGTGAAAGCCAGGGTGTGACCTGCATGCTTGTCTTGGCTGTTAGTGTCAGGTCTGCTGCATAGGATTTAAGGCACCCAAGGTTACAAGGCAAGTGGTGACACAACCTCTTACTGGTCTCGGTTGAACCCCAAAGTATCAGAGACTCTTAAAAACAGCAGTGCTCGGAAGGGCAACTTTGACAGCCTGATTTTAATTTCCTTCAATGCCATACCAAAGATAGTACACTTAATTGGATAAGTATTGCTGTGCCAGACAAAATCATTTTTCAGAAGACATCTTTGGAAATTGTAACTAGCAATTTTTGTACTTTGTCACAGAACAAAGCTGTCTCACTTAAAACATGTATGGTATTATTCACACTGGTAGACATTTTGGGTCAGGGCTTGTTAAGGCACTGAAGGGTAGAAATTCACAGGAAACAGCTCATCTCCTCTGCAACTCCCAAGATGCATCAGAACAGGATTCCCTTCTAGGAACTGTACAAAGTACTGATTCATTAGCCTTCTCTAATCCTTTTACATTTTACAAGGTCTGTAGGCACTGAGGCAAGGGTCTGTGTGGACCCTTGGCTCTGAAGTTGTGCACCTTACAAATGGGAAATAGCCCTCTTTTATTCTTGCATACCTTCCCTTTAATTTTCATTTTGGAACCAGTTTAGCCATGCCCACATGTTCAATGCAGCCTTCCTGAGCTACACACTTCAGAAGTTTATAGAAACTCCTGTGCAAATTGTACTATGGAACAGATTTTCAGAATAGATCATATATTTCAGCACGAAAATCAGGACCGGCTCTAGACACCAGCAAAGCAAGCACGTGCTTGGGGCGGCACAATTCCAAGGGCGGCCTTCCGGCCCCCCCCTTTTTTTTTTTGCTTGGGCAGTTGCGCTCTCGGAGCTTGGGGTGGCAAAAAACCTACAGCCAGCCCTGACCAAAATAAGTGGTTAGATATTCAGATGACTCAGCAAATTGGACACTGAGTTCTTCTGTAAGTCTGGCTCTCAATGTCACAATGCGAATGGCTGGATGCTGAGCTGTTTTGAAAATCTGGTCTTAAACGTGCATGCTGAGAAGATGCTGAAGATCTAGTTCTGGGCGCTTTTGAAAATCTGACTCCACATGACTTCAGCATGGGATATTCAAAGGGTCATACCTTGGTCAAATAAAAACGAATTTGCACAAGACGACTCAATCACTTCTCTCTAATGAGGCCTATTTGCATACTGAACATACAAGTTTCTGGCACAAACTATAGCGTTTTTCCTGGGGGGGGGGGGGGGGACGACATTTTTATGTTATTTTATTTTTTATAAAGGGGAGTGTTTTTTATTTTCCACCAACTGCCCCAATATCAATAATGGGCATGCTAATTTTGTTCAAACTTTCTGAAGATATTCATTTTGGGGCAAAGACCAAACCTGGAAAATTTCAGCTTGAAAGGTGAAATTTTTAGAAAGTTACAGTTGATTGAAAACAGGGTATTAGAATTCAAGCTGTTGTGAAATAGCAACTATCGTGGTTGCTATTGTTCACACTATAATCAAGTGCCATTTCTTCCATGCTGGTTTTCATTAAATAATGAAATTGAATTCAATTTTTCTATGACTAATTGTCACTATAACCATTTTTAAAATGAGGAAGTAGAGTAAAATATTCAGTCATTAAATATTTATAAATATAGAAATATTTACCTGTTCTGTTTATAATGAATCTAGCTCACAATCTGGAAAGTATATTTTCTCTCTTGGGATCAGTGATACTTTAGGGATCTTGAGCCAGCAGTCTGGATATTCTCCAAACCATTGTTGGATGTCATCTCATATGTTCATGCCTTTTGCTTTGTTTTATGTCCATAATTCACTCTCTCTTTTTCTTGGCTTTTGCAACAATCTGTTGGGAACTAGAATGATGAGGTGTTAAAAGCACTAGGATTTCCTGTGATGTAACTGAATTTGTGATGTTATTAGTGATGGCCAATTCTTTGTCTAATCTTGACAGTAGAATAGAACACTGTTATTTACTTACATGCTGTACAATGGCAAGAGAATTAGGAGTATGAGAAAATTCTGGTTATGGAGAGACAGTGAGGTTTCTGATTGCTGGATGTGCATCCTAAACCTTTTTTGTTTCTACTGACTGGGCAGGTTTTTAAAAATAAAATAAACCTATGAATAGATTCCACTCTATGCTAGCAATGGGAGTACCTTAAAGAAGAGACTTCCAGGGCTACTTCAAATAAAAACCTAAAAGTTTGCCTACATTTCCAAACTTTCCAAATCCACCAGTTAGGCTGGATAGGATTTCTTGAGACATGTCCATGAGTCCCTTCTTCCCATTAGGCCAGAATTTCCATAGGAGCAGACTTCATTGTGGTATAAGGAAACACATGTCTGGTCCTGATCAGAACTTGGAAGAGTTTGTGGGCCATATTTTCATCCCTACTCCATTATCTTTGAACTGCGCAATGGAGAAGGAAACCTGGGGAAAGAGGCAGCTGTATGGCTAGTTGATTTTTAGAGGAAAAAATATTAAAGCTATTTTGCTCAGAGCTTTGGAATGTGAAAAGTAGCCCTAGTGGAGATGGATTAGCCGGCAGAGTGCAGGTGAGGTCATTAAAGGTGCAGTTTATTACACAGATATTACTACCACATGCATAGGGTATGTGTGTTCGTGGTTGCAGAGATGATGAGATACATTAATGCAATGGCATGTAGTGCCACAAAACTGAAATGCCATGAGTTTGGGATGGCCATAACACAAGTGGAGGGATTCAATCCCTGGTCCTGCAGGATCCCTTTGACTAGGAGAGGCCTTGGACATACTTACCATCTGGTCCCACCCCCCACGGGCATAGTGGGCATTCTGCAGGTGGGAAAGGGTATGATAAGAGCATGAAGATATGAGTAAAGCTATTATAGTGATATTTAGAATTATTTTTAGGATTACTTTTTTCCCTTCTAAGGCTTTGACTAATGGCCATTGATAAGTTAAACTCGTACTATGAAGCCAGAACCCTATAAGATGTTTCTAAAACAGCTTTCATGCACAGTATGTAGCATATTCAAAACACATAAAAGCTTACCTTTTCCAAACTGACTAGTAATTTTGGATGGCCACTCTGAGATGCCTCAAAGGGCCTGATTATCAGAGAATGATCAGCACTTTTGAATATCAGGCCCCTTTAAGTTGTCTCAAGTTGGGTGCAAAAAAACTGATGCACTCAAAATGACAGATTATTTTGGAATATTTAGGCCAAAATTTTTATACCTTACCACGCTGTTCTTTACATATAGTTAGGATAACAAGCCCACGGGCTTGTTTACATTTGAAATACTACTGCAGCTGTGCTACTGGAATGCTTCAGAGTAGACACTACCTACGCTGATGGGAGGGTTTCTCCTGACGGTACAGGTAATCCACCTCCCTGATAGGCAGAAGCTAGGTCGACAGAAGAACTCTCCAGTCGAACTTTCATCGTCTACATAGGGACTTAGGTCACCTCAACTACGTTGCTCAGGGTGTGGATTTTTACACCTGAGTGACGTAGCTGTGTCACTCTACTTTTCTAATGTAGATCAGCCCTAATTAACGGCTTCATTAATGCAGCTATCCCAAATGATTGCCAATAAGGATCTTCGTACCCCACACATACAATATATTGCTTATACAGAAAACATAAACACTTACACGGTTATACTTATAATAAACATAACATACTCATTCACAGAGCAGCTTTCCACATGCATATCTCATAGTTAACAAAAAGATCTCTTATCTTTTAAGTACACTTTAGAAATGAAAACACTTAAGCATTAGTTTTGTTTTGGCAGAGAGGATGTAAGTACATCATATATTTAGGGTCATGTCAGTTCCTGTGCACATTTCATTAAACCACCCACTGGAGCTAAGGATCTTGCATCCAATGCATGTGAACACTGCTAATGACTCCAGTGGTTTCTTGTCAGCACACATTAACACCCTTCCCTCTTTGCTTATTATAAGAGGAGTTCTCTTTTTTTCCTTCGGTACTTGTGCTAAGGCCCATTGTTCTACACGTTGTAGCGATGTTACAGCACAAGTTCGGCCTTAGCAAGGCTGATCATCTGCACACTGCAATGCTCTAAGTAGTTGCTGATTGATTTCCGCTTCTCTTTTAAAACTGTCAAGTGCTTCTTCCAATATTACTTATAGGGACACAGTGCAAAGTACTGGAGATAATGGGCAGACTTGCTTGAAACCCTGCAAAGGTTCAAAACTCTCCATTAATAGGCATTACCCTTCCTTATGCTTCATGGAGGACATGAAAGAAGTGCAGCATGTTTGGTGAATTCCCACTGAGTTAATTAGAAAAAAAGAATCCAAAAGGACATTTGTGAGCTAAAATATCAAGTGCTAATCAATGTTTTATCAAAATACAAGTCAAAATCATCTCATGTTTAGGGGGGCTTTCATGAGAGTACAGTAGTTTCACTATAATTTTCATTTAACTGTCTTACAGGGAACAGGCTAACTCCTTCATTCAGTTATGTGAAACATAGGTAGTAGAATTTGTAGCAAGACCTTTCTAGCATGACAATTAAGATACATTACACACAGGTTCCCAGAGTCCTATCAGATATCTTAGATGGAGATGATTTCTATGAGGTCTTGTGTTCATTTTTCAGATCGTATTGAACTGTTTCAAAGTGTCCAATTCCTGTAAGGGAAAAGCTATTCTGGCTTCCAGAGTGCTGTGATTTTATTAGAAAGTTGATCTTAAAAAATGGCAATGGGACTCTTAGCAGACAGCAATCTCAGAGAATTACTTTTTTTTTTTTTTGAATGCTGATCTCAGTTCTGATCAAAAAGACTTGGACATTTAGACAGATGTACTCCAGTCTTTATGGCTTTGGATAATTCTCTGGTGTTGGCATTTGTCCAGCACATATCAACCAAAAATCTTTGGGGGGGGGCTTATTATCAACACCAGCTTTATTTCTGATTTTGCACATTCTTCTTGTTCTGAAAGATGGGATGTTTCTTTTTATGGTGAGAAGACTGAAGGGGCAGAGATGGGGAGATGTGAGCAGGAGACTCAGAAGCGTGGGAGTTGGAAGATGGGGAGAGGCACAACAGTGAGAGAGGAGTAGATTGGCTAATTTTCACATTCATTTTCTAGATGGACCCAAAATTTTGAAAAAGTTCTGAACTGGGTGGCTCTAGTTGCCACTAATTTGAATACAAAATGCTAGGGATGAGAGCCCTAGTGATTCAAAACAGAACCAAAGGTTGCACAAACCCCTGAAGACTGAAACTGCGAAGTATTTAATATTGAACAGCCACATTACAGCAACTGGCGTAACTTCTGTAGTTGACCAAAACATTTTTTATTGTATTCCCTAAAAAAAGCAAGTCACGTGCACATTTTAACAGGACTCCTTAGAAGGAAACTCTACTAGTTGGATTTGAAAGCACTTACTAGTATTTATTGACAGGAATGAATCCTTCATTTTATGTACACTTGGTTAAAATAGCCGAGATAATCCCCTTAGGGAGAGAAATCAGAGAATAGGTCAATAACAGGCAATAACATATCAAGCTCAGGAATCACAGAAAGGAAAAAAAAAAGAAAAGAAAAGGGTGGGGTGGGGGAAGGGACAGCTGTCCATGCCAAGCTCTAAGTGTTTCCATTGATTGGATAATCTAAAGATGCATTGCCTAACAAGAAGAGCAGCCTCTCTCTACAATAGCAGTTGTGAGCCGACTTTGATTTGAGAATGTGGTTCTTTTACATTATCAGATTTACTAAAACATGACTTTTCCAGAAATTTTATTAGCACAGGGTCAATGAACCACAGTGATGCATAAGGCAAAGCTAATGTAGTGATGGCATAGATTTGTACAGGGAATAGTGGAGATCTGGCAAGGTTATGCACAAAGATAGATCTTTGATGCAATTTAATCTTAGCACATTATTCAATATCAGGGCTGGGATGCACTCACACTTCCCAGATCAGACCTTTGTAGGGTACCTGCACAGCATTTTCAAAAGGCCAGAGTGACTTAGGAGACAATGTCCCATTGGCTTTAACTGACACTTAGGCTTCTATATGACTAAGTCACTTTTGAAAATCGGACAGTCTCCTGAGTTATCTGGGAGTGAACCTCCCAGCACAGGTAAACAGACTCACGAGGCTAGCGAGGTTTGAGTTAATGTGCTAAAAACAGAGTATGGATGATACAGCTCAGGCAGCAGCTCCAGCTTTAAAGTGCACCTGGTCCCCTGGGTGTGAGCTCGGGTGGCTAGCCTGAATCTCTGTTGGAGCCACAACGTACACACTAGCCTGGGCCCGACTAACACTCCCCACTGCAGAGTAGACATACTTTTAGGTCTCTTGAAAATTATAACCCATTTTTCCAGACCTCCAAATCATAGGTAATAATATGTTTTACAGGTAGATTATCTGACCTATATTAAGTCACCAGTATTCTTGTGAATTTGATTGTATGAATCTGCAGTTGGATTCTAGGTTCACAATCACAATTCTCGCACAGTGGAAGTGTAAATTTGTACATTACCATTTTTCAGAGTAGCAGCCGTGTTAGTCTGTATTCGCAAAAAGAAAAGGAGTACCTCAAGTACTCCTTTTCTTTTTACTTTACCATTGTTTCCTGCATCTTGATTTTTATCTAGATTTATGCAATAAGAAGAAGTAACAACAATTTTCAGTAGTACGGTTTTCATCAGGGGAGCTCTAATCTCTATGCGTCAGGAGGGGATCATATTTTATGGTTAAACTATATTATCAGAAATTTAGGTCTCTTTTTTTATAAATGAATATTATGTTTTAAATAAGTTCAATGTTTGGGGAAAATCAATAAAATATAAACTAGAAAAGAAAGCATTGTTTAGTAACATTAAACACAGTGAAAGAATTTCTACATATCTCTGTCTTTGCAAAGCACAACAGAACATTCAGGAGCACTGAAAACAAAACTAAAAGTTGCTTGGGGAGTGCCAGTGAGTAGTCTAACTATTCCTCTGTTATCTTATAACACGTACTTGACCCTCTCTCCAGCCACCCACTTTTTCTCTTGAGATATTCTGAAATAAGTGTGATGCTGGCAAATCAATTCAGGTTAGAATTAACAGGCCTCAGAGCAGCAGCCGTGTTAGTCTGTATTCGCAAAAAGAAAAGGAGTACTTGTGGCACCTAAGAGATTAAGCAATTTATTTGAGCATAAGCTTTCGTGAGCTACAGCTCACTTCATCGGATGCATTCAGTGGAAAATACAGTGAGGAGATTTTCTAATTAACAGGCCCATTCACCTGCGTGTAATCTTTAAAGGCAGGTCAAGAGGAACTGCAATATAATCAGGCCAATTCAATTGTGAGAGTATCAAAGGGATGTTAAATGGGCTTGCAGACACCAGCTCCTTCACTTGTGCTGATAAGAAATCAAAGAAAATGTTGTTTGTATATTTACATCTATCTATATCCTGTACTCAACTAGCCTTAAGATCAAAGATGTGTATACACTGCATGGAACTAATGAATATTTCCTGTATTGCCCTCACGTATCTATCCATGTTTTAATGAATGGCGAACAATTGCCTAATGTAAATCAGTGTAACTGAACTATTTCTGTATGCATGGGAGGTAGGCAGTTAACTTCAAAGTAAGGGTCCTTGGTTTAACAATGGAGACTCTCAAACTCTCTGTATTACCTATTCTTTGTCCGAGGAAAACCCATGCTATGCCAGTAACCCTCAACGAGCTGCGTTCAACTACAAATGCTGGACCATGGGAATGATCTTGCTATCTCTGATTCATGTCGGGACTGCTTGAATTCTGGCAGGGGGAGTTCTAAGCATATGGATAGAGATCCCTGGAATTCATTTTTGGGAAGCCCTGAGAACTTATGAAAAGAGTAACACACTTTTTAAATCTATGCTATCATTTGGACTACAACCTGTAATTCACCTGTAATGTATATTATCTGCTTTAATCTCAACTCTCATTTCTTCTCTTAATCAAAAATTTTTCAGTTAGTTTATTAAGGATTGGCTAACAACTTTGTTTTTGGTGAAATCTTGAAGCATCCAGTGACCTGGGGTGTGTGACTGGATCTTTGGGACTGGAAGAACCTAATGTGCAGTGGTTTTGGTTTTAATAACCTTACATCATAAAGTCCAGTTTGCCTGGGTGATAAACGGGCTGGAATGCCATGGGGATTGTCTGTATTCCATGGTAAAACTAGTGTAGTGACTCAGGAATACTCTTTTATTACTGGCTTAGTGAATCTAATGGTAGAATACACCACTAGTTTCGGGGTGTCTGCCCTATTTTCTGACAATCTGTGCTAAGTTTGGCATTCTCAGCTGTGACCCACTCTGGGCACCACAACAATAAGTTTTCCCCTTTAAGTGGTTTTTGCTTTTGCATCAGTATAAATTACCTGCCTGCAAGTGTCATAACTGAAGCTTGCTTAGTGCTGCACAAACATTCTATGACTATTAGCTTGATATGTTAAATTAATTCATTTAAGCTGTGTTTGCTAGCTTTTGGGGCTCTCCTTTGCTGAAGAAACTGAATTTTGAGCAAATGTTGCAGAACATTAGTGGAAAGCAGATACTAATTGTGACTGCCTCAGACTGTATTCTAAGAGTTACATTTATCTGCTCAGGGAGCAGAATCAAAGCATGTGACCTATCTGTCCAATCAAAACAGTTTACATTTGGAATGTTATGGAGACACTACTTCCTCCCCCGCCCCCCCCCTTTGCTGTCTATTTAGTCAGTAAACTGTTCAGGACAGCAACTGTCTCTTACTATGTGGATCTACAGCTGCTACAAGAATGGGTCTTCAGTCTCAGCTGGGGCTACTAAGAAATAGTGCAGTACACGTACATTGTGCTAACACTAATGATAATTCCCATAAAATGGCAACCACATCTGAATGGTTACCAGAAAAATCTCTTTCTGCTTTTGATCCAACCTGGCACCAAACCACAAGATGAGTCTGCATTACTATTACTTATATTTCAATAGCAGCTAGAGACCTGACCTGTTGTGCCAGAGGCTGAACAGAAGAAAAGTCTCAGCCTCAGTTTAGAATATAACGCTCGGTCTACACTGGGCGTGCTTCGGTAGTAAGGGCTTGTCTACACTGGCAATTTACAGCGCTGCAACTTTCACACTTGGGGTGTGAAAAAACACCCCCCCCCCCCGAGCGCAGCAAGTTTCAGCACTGTAATGCCCCAGTGTAGACCGTGCACCAGCGCTGGGGGCCACGCCCCTCGTGGAGGTGGTTTTGCTGTGCCGCGACCACACAAGCCACGTTAAAGTGCTGCCACGGCAGCGCTTCAGCATTGCCAGAGTGGACTAGCTCTAAAGGGTGGACACAGCTACATCAGTGAAGCGGCACTTCAGTAACTGCACTATTGTAAAACCACCCCCCCCAGCAGCAAAACAAATACCACCAGTAAAAGCACAGCTTTGCTGCTCTAGTTGCATCTACACAACAGACTTCCGCTGGCATAGGCATGTGAAGTAGGTATCACACCTCTTCTCCCCCATGACTCACATAGGTATGCCAGCAGTAGTCTGCAGACATTGCCTAAGGTTACCTCTAAAGTAATCTTAGTTTACCGTCTAAATCAATGAGGGTCTGTACAGGTTCAGCCATCTTTCTGCAGGCAACAAATTGCAGGATTGGAGCCTAAATAATCTGGGTGATTCAAATTTGAATAGACTCCCACTTCTGAATTCAGAGCTTAGACGTGAGGCTCTGGTTTTGGCCATCTCCACACATTGGGTGTGTTTATATCTCAGTAGCAGCTGAAGCTGTTGTGTCCCAGCTTTGTATTTCTTGCCATGCACCACACCAGATCATTTTTGGCAGTGAGAAGTAATACTGTGAGCTGCTGATCAACTGTCTATTACTAGCGTTATAATGAAGAAGCTAAACTAGCCAGTTCCACTCAACAGCAGCATCGCTACTTCTAAACCTCGGCAGCTTTCGGTCCGATCATCCCATTACCACTCTGTCTCTTTGGCACCAGCTCAAGAAAGAATAAGGGAGGACACAGAGGATTCTTAAAATAAATCTTGGCTGGTGTGGTGGCTGAAGGAAACAATTTCACCACTTTATCACGCACCCTTTGTACAATGTTAAACCTAAATTAATTAAATAAATCAGTTGATGAAATCACCCTATGAATGTGACAGCACACCATAATTCACTGCAGCTGCCAGAGCAGGGAGCAGATGGAAGACGCTGGATTTTCCCCTGTGCTACAAGTACCATTTTGTTGGTCCGATTCTGTTTCCTTTCAGATTAAGTCAAGGGCACACGTCGGGCCTCATTCTGCAGCTGCGCCTCGCAGAGCGCTCCCACAGTCAGGGGGCTTTCCCCAAGAGCAGGGCAGCTGTATGCAACATGAATGTGCAGAGACCAAATCCCACCCTGGGTTACACTGGTGTAACTGAGGGCAAATCTGGCTCTAGGCGCAATTGGCATGTGGAATGATCCTCTCCTTTTGTCCTCTCATCATGCACTCTACACTAAACAGAGTACTTTTAACAAGGGTAATTGCATCCTCCCTACCACACACAAAGTTCAAGCCTTAGTGTAAACAGGGGGATGCATTTGGTGGAGCACAGGCAGCATTTTGAACATGACAGTGACCTTCTGCACTCTGGCTGGGAATGAAAGTTATCAGTTGGCCTACACACAACACAAACACCCTGGGGGGGAGAATACAAAGAGAAGGCATTTGTAGTGGCCGCTGCATCACAAATGAAAACAGATTAGTGAAAAATATTTAAGCAACTCATGACTGAATGCAGAAACTTCTTACACAGTGCAGAGATGATCTGCTGAGCTGCACGGTACAATGAAAAGTGCACTGTTCTAGGCATGGCAAATGAACACCAGTGCTGCACCCCGTTCTACAGGGAAAAGGGTATGATGAGAGGCGGGGACTGAGTTTACTCGATGCCATGGTTCTGAGGCCTCCTACCTGCTGTGGGAACGACACGCTCAGCAGCCACTGACTTAGAAACCTGTTCCAGGGAGCAGGACTACAGTCAGTGCCATTCTGTCACTGGACGGCGAGTAGTGCCATACAGAGATTAGCCACCATCACCCCAACTCTTCTACTGCACCTCCCTTAAGGTGAGCTGGACAAAAGCAGCAGCCAGCAAACTCCGCTGAAACATTAAAATGCAAAAAGTCCTTAGAGTCCTTAATTATAAATGGTTCAAACAACCCTCAGAGTGCCACAAATAAAATCCGTAACTGTAACACAAAAGTTCACACTCAGCCCAGTTCTTCTGCCACACACAGAGCTCTTCCTCCATCCCAGGCTGCTGCACCCACAGCTGCCAGTCCCAGCCCTTTCTGGCTGGAGCTCAGCTCCCTGGTCACTGTCTTCCCTATCCTGCCGGCCACACCCTACAGCTTCCAAACCCCCAAGTACCAGGGTCTTCTTGCAAGATCCTCTCTTACTTCCTGCAGTTTCCTGAACTTCCCCCTTTGCTGCAGCCATCTGCTTCCCTTTACAGAGAATTACCTGATGTAATCAGGGTTGGATAGCCCTCCTAGGTGCTCCAGCCCTTAAGGGCAAGCCTGTTGCATTCGGTGGTTTGAGCATTGGCCTACTAAACCCAGGGTTGTGAGTTCAATCCTTGAGGGGGCCATTTGGGATCTGGGGCAAAAATTAGGGATTGGTCCTGCTTTGAGCAGGGGGTTGGACTAGATGACCTCCTGAGGTCCCTTCCAACCCTGATATTCTATGATTCTATGTACCAAATGCTGCACGTTTTACTCGGAATCCAATGATGAGCTGCCTTCTAGGATCTGAGATATCTCTACTGTTCTCCACCCTTGGGTGAAATGACCCATCACTCACCCGTCACAAGGTGAGGATTGCTTAGGTCATGTTGGTGGAACAGCTTGAGATTGCCAAATAAAATGAGGGATCAAATTAGGTTTATTTACAGTGACTAGAGTCCTGATCCAAAGGTTTTTCTGAAGTCAGTCTGACTCTTTATATTGACTTCAGCTGACTGGATTAGACCCTTGGTAACCCAGTCAGTAACCCTGCAGATCCCATTGGCCGGGAACTGCGGCCAATCTGAGGTGCAGGGGCAGTGCCTGCGAGCAGCCGCGCGGAGACCCCCTTTGGGCCCTCGCCTAGGAGCCCTGCCAGAGAGGTGTGCCAGTCACTTTTGGGAGCCCCCCGAGGTAAGTGCTGACCCCCTCCTGCACCCCAACCCCCTGCCCCAGCCCAGAGTCTGACCCCGCACCCAAAGTCCCTCCCACAGCCCACACCCCCTCCCACACCCAAACTCCCTCCCAGAGCCCGCATCCTTCACCCCCTTCCTGCCCCAGCCTGGTGAAAGAAAGTGAGTGAGGGTGGGGGCGAGAGTGTGACAGAGGGAGGAGGGATGGAGTGAGCAGGGGGCAGGGCCTCGGAGAAGGGGCAGGACAGGGGCGTGGTCTAGGGGAAGGGATGGAGTAGGGGGCAGGCCAAGGGTCTTTGGGTTTGCGCGATTAGACAGTTGGCAACCCTACCAGGTGGGCTTGTGGATAAAATGAGGGATCAAATTGGGTTTATTTACAGTGACTAGAGTCCTGACCCAAAGGTTTTTCTGAAGTCAGTCTGACTCTTTATGTTGACTTCAGCTGACTGGATCAGACCCTTGGTAACCCAGTACTTTTTCTTGACAACTACCATTTTGTGCTGCAGAACTGAAATACTTTCATTACAAATGTCTCTAGCCCATATGTGTGGCAAAGATAAGATGCAAAATGTGAACCAAATGGGAAAAAAATGCCATGATATGCTTGAGTCTGCTGAGAGCCTGAAACAGTGGTTTTGAGAAGAATTTAGACTGCTCCTGTACATCTCAGTGTGGTGCTAAATCTTCTCCCTCCCTCCCCTAAAACTAGCATGTTAAGGGGTGTTAATGCTGAGTTTCAATGGTGACAATTTAAACATCAGCAATGTGAACTATTTCACTGCTACCCACAGCAGGCAAGAAAGAAGAGGTACAAATATATTAGTGAAGATCTCCACAATCTACTGAGAATGGCATCGGATTCTAGTGTTGCACATGGGCAGAGTTGTGGGGATAGTCTGGGAGCGGGACAGCTATTCACTTTTTCCCCCCCAGTCTCACCTGCGGCAATAATTATACCTACTATTCATACAGCAGTTCACATTTCCAAAGCTCTGTACAAGAATTAATTAAAGAAGCTGCATAACATCCTCATTGGTTTACAGATGGAAAACCAGGCACAGAGATAAAGCGACTTTTCCAACATCACAGTCAGTGTCAGAACGGGTTCCAAAAACGTAGGAGATATTGGCTCCCAGTCCTATACTGTGCTCAGTGCATTATAACATGTTCCCTTTAGGAAGCCACTATAGCAGTGAAAAAGTATCGTGAGACTACTCTGCCTTTATATTTCACTTTTCCTACTATACACTTTAATTTGATTCAGTAAGTTTTAGGTGTGTCAACTGATGTTACATCTAGCACTCATTAGAACTTTGCTTTTTCCCGTTATTCCTTTATATGCTATGCAGTTTTCTTTGCGTGTCTAGATTTATGAGACAATCGTCTGCAAACACTAAAAGAGTCGAACTAAATGTTAATTGAGAGTAATACTGCATCCTCAGAACCACAAAGCAGAGGTCCGTTATGTTTGCTTTTATATTGCTTTCCTGACCTTGGACAATTTACTGGACGAGGTTATTACAACAGGCTCACTAACCTTTTCATTCTGAAATTAAGAAAATTTATTTTCCTGTATTTCTGTTTAATCCTGGTAGGCAACAGCTTATGTATCATGCTCAAGTTCAAACATTAGTACAAGCAAAAAGAAAATGGAGCTTCTTAACCATGCATCTGATATAAGTAGATGGACTCTATAGAATAGCTTAATGACTAGACCTCCAGGATAATTCCAAACATTTAATTTACACATGGAAAATGTTGTAAATATTTTGCCCCGCCTCTCCCCTCCCACCCCAATTTTTTTTTTATTTGTATCAACAGCCTGGAAATGTCATAGCTTTGTAGTTAAAACTGCTGACACTGACTCGATGAAATGTTAAACTTCCATGTTCTATGAAAGGTTGCAAAGGTTTGAAATCAAACCAGGCGGTGGAGGGGAGAGGAAAGAGGACAGATGCCCTGTAATTAGAGATTGAACAGAAACAACTGTTCCTGACAACACTTCTCCATGTCAGCCAATAACCTGCAATAAAGAAAGCCATGTGAAAGTGAACTAGAAGATGACTAATTTTATAGCAGGTTTAAAATCAGAAATTAAAAAAAAAATTTTAGCGTCTGTTAAACTATAATAATGTGTTGGGAAAGCCCCTTATAAATGTCTATTATCAGGGGAAATGCAAAGCAGATTCAAATAACCCATATATAGTATTCAATATAATGTGCTGTTAGCTTGCAAGTAAAATAGTAATTATAAACTAAGCATTTAAAATATAGGGCCATATTCTGTTCTTAGTTACAGCATTTTTACGTGGGAAGCTACTCCATTAGTTTAAATGGAATTACTCCAGATTTACACCAGAGCAGAATTTGGTCCATGCTACTTTTATTCAGACTCTAACAACTGTAGTGTCTTGGGGACATAGCTCTTAGATTCTTGACCAGACCAAAGACTCTTTCCCAGGCGTTTAGGAAGTGCTGTGTGAATGCCTAAGCTGCGTATACATGCTTGCTAAAGCCCAAAGTTATGTATCTCTCGATCACGTCTCAAGGCTTTGATTTTAAAAAAATCCCCAGTTAATGTAACAGATTATAAATTATAAATATGAAAAAATCCACAAAATTGATGAGTTTATATATTAGAGATGGGTCCAAGCTGCCCAATTTGGATCTGGGTTCAAAACTAAATTTCAAAGTCTGCACAAAGTGCAGGTGTTTGGGGATTTAGGTTTCTGGTTCATGCCTCTCTCTAGTTTACTTAGTTATTGGAGAATTGGGGAGTTAAATGTTACAACAAGCTTGTATTCTGAGTTCCTCTCTCTGGAGTTGTCACGAAAGAAATAGCTAACAAGCAGATTTAACCGTGGAACACAGGCACGCCAACGGGCGGGGAAGGAGCAAATGGGCAATTGCCCAGGGGCCCGGGCGATTTAAAAAAGGGCCCAGCAGCCCCGGACGCCACTGGCAGCACAGCAGGGCTAAGGCAGGCTTCCTGCCCGCCCTCGCTCCACGCTGCTCCTGGAAGTGGCCTGCACATACCTGCAACAGCGGGGGGGAGAAAGGGGTCTCTGCGCGCTATCCCCACCCTGAGCACCAACCCTGCAGATCCCATTGGCCAGGAACTGCGGCCAATCTGAGGTGCAGGGGCGGTGCCTGCAAGCAGTTGTGCGTGGAGACTCCGCCTTGGGCCCCCCACCTAGGAGCCCTGCCAGAGAGGAGTGCCAGTCACTTTTGGGAGCCCCCCCCCGAGGTAAATGCTGACCCCCTCCAGCACCCCAACCCCCTGCCCCAGCCCAGAGTCTGACCCCGCACCCAAAGTCCCTCCCAGAGCCCGCACCCCCTCCCGCACCCAAATAACCTGAGTAATTAGTAGCTAATGTCCCATAGACTTTTAATGGGACTCTTGCCCTTAAGTTTTGCAATCCCACCCTGTAATTCTTCCTTCTCTCTGGGGTGGTTTTCTTTTATTTATAAATCTGAAAATGCCATTTAATATGATCGGTAACCGGGGTTTGGGTTCTTAACGGTTCCATGATCAAACCCTCAGTCAATTAAAGTGACTGGGGCTCGGGTCCATCTGTAGGGATTGAAGCTGTGACCATTGCATCTAAAACAATAAGCATTTTCTGTCTGAGCTAAAGGACCAGGGCCACTGGAATTTTTATTGGCAAAAATTAGTCCTCTCTCAGGAAAGGTGGCACTTCAAAAGCCTGGCATCACCTCATACCAAGCATTGTTTTAATACTGATATAGAAAAAATAGTGCCAACTACTCAATCCACCAACATTAGTTCCTTGGATATTCTCCCATTGATTTCTCTTACCTATGAAGTGACTTTTGCTTAGCTGGATATATCTGACAAAACTGGATTGCAGTCTGTTTATGATTTCCAAAAGTACAGCAACTTACACAGGAAACAAAAATTCTAATTGTGCAAAATACGCACTGTTCAGTACAAAATCAAAGGGGCAGATTCTCCTAGATGCTTTGGCCGCTTTGTGCAGTGTCACAAAACAGACACAAAACAGTCACAACCAACCACAGCAGCTTTGTGTCACCAGAGCAGAGAAAACAACTGAAGCATACTGGTGAATCTGGCACACAGTTTTTTGAAATATTCGTTGTATTTCAGAGAAGTCCTTCCGTTACCATGTAGAAAAAGCTTGAAGTGTGCTTGTTCGCAGCCCATGAAGCTGAGGGTTTTTTTAAACACATAAACCAACATCTCGAAGCTAAACACCTGAAGAATACTGTATGCAATTTGGAGACTGACTTAACAGGATACTGAATTCTGTGCATCTCCGTCGGCCTATTTTAACATTAACTTTCAGCTTTATGCAATGCAGCTAGACTCCTCTGTCCCTTATAACAGCCAGAGATGGTGACTATCTTATTATCACATGCATCTACCCATCATTATGGCAGAAAAACAATTGAATCATGTTTACACCAAAAGTCACAGCTGTCCCTTACAAAATGAAATTAGGTTTGATTTTGTGTCAATGTCATCACAGTGTTCATTAGTGACATCTATTTTAGGAGGGCATGATGGCAGGCCCATAACTGCAACAGCACAAAAGCAGTGCCTCAGTGAGGGACAGGATGCCTTCTCCATCTGACTTCTCACATATGAAGAGCAACTACTGCATGTGAATGGGATGCATAACTGGGTTAATTTGCTGTGCAGAATGTATATTGTCACTGGAGTCACACTCATTCCGCCCTGTTCTTGAGATGTGAATGTAATAAAAGGCAGCACACCAATTAACAAAGAAAGGCTAGATGGGCTATAATGACCACCTGAATGATAGTAAGTGCTATCCAGAGAGAAAATAAGGTACAAGCTAACAAAGGCCACAAAACCTGTAGGCAACAGCTCCATACTTCCCCAGATTTTTGCATACCAATTTATTGGAATTTGGAGATAACCCTCCTCTCATTAAAATCTAACTCTAAGTTGGTTCTCAGCAGTCCTTTTCCTCCCCCGAACTGAACTTGTGTTCTATAACCTTGTGTTTAGGTTCTATAAACCTTGTGTTTAGGTTCTATAACCTTGTGTTTAAGGTACAAGCTAACAAAGGCCACAAAACCTGTAGGCAACAGCTCCATACTTCCCCAGATTTTTGCATACCAATTTATTGGAATTTGGAGATAACCCTCCTCTCATTAAAATCTAACTCTAAGTTGGTTCTCAGCAGTCCTTTTCCTCCCCCGAACTGAACTTGTGTTCTATAAACTTGTGTTTATAGAAACTGCTATTCCTCACTAGGAGTGGAAGGACTAAGAAGGAAGGTAACTATTTTGAAAAGACATGTCAGAATCTACCGAATTTTCTCTCATATTCCATCCTGGCAAATGAGACTCAATATATTTTTTGAAAGAGTCTATTTCACAGGGGTATCATGACAGACTCATACAAAGTTTTAAGAGGTGCAGTTTTACCTGATAGAGTTCAGTTTGAGGCCACTACCAACACAGTCCAAAAGCCAGAGTGTGATTATGGGAGAGGAATGTATGGGAGTTAGGCATCTTTGGGCCTGTTTTCCCATTTACACCAGTGCAAATCAGGCATAACTCCAATGAAGTCAGAGATACATGAGTGTAAAACCAGAGTAAATGGGAAAAGAATAAGGCCTCTTATTTCTAAGCCTGATCTTGGAAAATCTCTTAAAATTTCTTTCTCCCCCTTTTCCCATCTTAAAACTAAGTATACCAATACTTCCCAACCTTTATCAACCTTAAGCAGCCTTGGACGCAAAGTGCCATGCAAAGTACAACATCTCACCAAAGTAATACTATGAGTTTTGCATTTCTGATCTGAAATGCAAGCTTTGCTCTTTTGCAGCAACATGATAAAGATCCATTTATGGTTAAATGAAGAGGTATTGATGTATGAACTGTTGTATCATAGCTTAGAGATTAATAAAGATTGTCTTATGATTAGCACAGGTCAGAAAATCTGAGCTGTGTTCATTTTATTATTATTTATTATATTATATCCATTATGAACAATCTATAATTGTAGGATAACCACAAAAATTAATAAACCCTCAATCTTAATAAAATTTAGGAGGTAGAAAAGAGCTAAGCCAATTTCACAGACCTCTGTGAGGCTTATGGATAAGGACTAATAACAGGTCAATTAAACTGGCAGGTGCAAATACTATCTGACAGGTATGGGCAAGAAGTAGTTACTGAAACTAGAGGAACTCCAAGATGGAAAAGACTCCTATATATAAAAAATGCACAGTTGGAGTTCTACTGCTTATAGGAAGATGGTGACAGCTGCTATATGTGACATAATTCCCCTCACAGGTCAGTGTTACTTGTTGAAGCAGCTCCATGCTTTCTACCACCATAAGGAGTGGTTGTAGTGTACACATAGGTAGCCAATGGCAGCATAACTCCTGAGTGACCTGAAGGCCCAGGAAGCAGCATGCAGTGGTGATTGGATCGCGAGATGAATATCACTTGTGTGCTGCATTTCCCATAAATCTCATGGTAGATTAGAAGACCATGCCGCCCACCATTTCTGTGCACTCACAAACTGCTCCCCTGAGCAGGGACAGTGCCTTGGTGCTTGGAAATGTAACATATGTATGATTCTGTGAGGTCAGGGAAGGTTTCATTCCAGAATTATAAAATGAACATTCTTTGTGCAAGCTTCCCCACCAATCAATCTCTCTCTCTACACACACACACACACACACACACAGAGCCACATATTATGAAAGAGGATTTGCCTTTCGAAACCCATCAACCAAAGCAAATGTCACAGGCATTTGTAAATCATTTCAAGGACAGGAGGGAAGTTTCCTGTTAAGCAAGGACTAAGTTTCTTTTGGAGACAGTTTAAAATGTATTGTTAACTTCCTCTGACAGGCTTCATTCAGGGTTTTGTGAAGCCTTGGATCAATGGCTCGGAAATTTTCCTGCTCACTGCAGTCAATTGTGCCTTCCAGGCTTGTTATACCATGGTTGGTCAAGCACCCAATTTCCAGGTTGTCACCTAGGAGAGTGCCCCCTTCCCTGTCAGTTGCCGTTTTGTGTTGATGGGCTTCTAAATAAAATTCTAGGTACAGAAGTAAAGCTGACTGGTCTGTAATTCCCTGGGTTGTCCTTCTTTCCCTTTTTATAGATTAGCACTATATTTGCCCTTTTCCAGTTTTCTGGAATCTCTCCCGCCTTCCATGAGTTTTCAGAGATAATGGCTTAGATATCTCCTCAGTCAGCTCCTTGAATATTCTAGGATGTATTTCATTAGGCCCTGGTGAATTAAAGACATCTAATTTGTCTAAGTAATTTTTAACTTGTTCTTTCCCTATTTTAGCCTCTTCTGATCCTACCTCATTTTCACTGGTATTCACTATGTTATTCGTCCAATCTCCACCCCTTCTTCATGAAAACTGAAAGAAAGAAGTCATTAAGGACCTGTGCCATTTCCATATTTTCTGTTATTATTTCCCCCCCCTCATTGAGTAATGGGCCTACCCTGTCCTTGGTCTTCCTCTTGCTTCTAATTTATTTGTAGAATGTTTTCTTGTTACCCTTTATGTTTCTAGCTAGTTTGATCTCATTTTGTGCTTCGGCCTTTCTAATTTTGTCCCTACATACTCGTGTTATTTTTTTATATTTATCCTTTGTAATTTGACCTAGTTGCCACTTTTTGTAGGACTCTTTTTTTATTTTTACATCATTGAATTTCTCCTGGTTAAGCCAGTGTGGTATCTTGCCATACTTCCTAACTTTTCTAAGCAGTGGGATAGTTGCTCTTACATCCTTAATAATGTCTCTCTAAGGGGGAAGACAGTTGACAGTTTTTCAGACTTGCTTCCCATGGGATCTTACCTACCAATTCTCTGAGAACTCTACCATTTCATGATCACTTTCACCCAAGCTGTCTTCCACTTTCAAATTCTCAACCAGTTCCTCCCTATTTATCAAAATCAAATCTAGAACGGTCTTTCCCCTAGTAGCTTTCTCCACCTTCTGAAA
Source organism: Chelonia mydas (assembly GCF_015237465.2). NCBI lineage: Eukaryota > Metazoa > Chordata > Testudines > Cheloniidae > Chelonia > Chelonia mydas. The sequence goes on along the minus strand of NC_057853.1, from coordinate 66,616,934 downwards.
TAAAAAATTGTCTCCAATACATTCCAAGAACTTGTTGGATAATCTGTGCCCTGCTGTGTTATTTTTCCAGCAGATATCTGGGTAGTTTAAAGTCCCCCATCACCACTAAGTCCTGTCCTTTGGCTGATTTTGTTAGTTGTTTAAAAAAAAGCCTCAGCCACCTCTTCTTCCCGGTTAGGTCGTCTGTAGTAGACCCCTACCATGACATCACCCTTGTTTTTTTACCCTTTATCCTTACCCAGAGACTTTCAACAAATCTGTCTCCTATTTCCCATTTCAACCTCAGTCCAAGCGTATACATTTTTAATAGATAAGGCAACACTGCCTCCTTTTTTTCCCTGCCTGTCCTTCCTGAGCAAGCTGTACCCTTCTAGACCAATATTCCAGTCATGTGTATTATCCCACAAGGTCTCTGTGATGCCAACTATGTCATAGATGTGTTTATTTACTAGCATTTTGAGTTCTTCCTGCTTATTCCCCATACTTCTCGCATTAGTACACAGACATCTAAGAAACTGATTTGATTCCCCCCTCCCCCGTTCTGTCTTGTTTCTCCTTTATCCCTGCTGTAACAGCTCATCCTCCTCCCAAATTCCAAACCTTCCCCCAGGTCTCCATGTTCTTGACTTACCTGTGGGCTTTGGTCACCTGCCCCCTTTGAACCTAGTTTAAAGCCCCCCTCACTCGGTTAGCCAGTCTGTATCCAAATATGCTCTTCTCCTTCCTTGATAGGTGGACCCCATCTCTGCTTAGCAGTCCTCCTTCTTGGAACAGCATCCTGTGATCAGGGAAGCCGAAACCCTCCTGGCAACACCAGCTTTGCAGCCAGGCATTCACCTCCAGGATGCATCTGTCTCTGCCCCTACCCTTGACTGGAATGATCTAAGAGACCACCTGCGCTCCTAACTCCTTCACCCTTACTCCCAGAGCCCTGTAGTCACTTCCAATCTGCTGAGGGTCATACCTTGCTGTATCATTAGTGCCCACATTAATGAGTAGCATGGGGTCGTAGTCAGAGGGCCAGATGATCCTCAACAATCCCTCTGTAATATCCCGGATAGGGGCCCTTGGCAGGCAGCATACCCGCCACCGACCCCCGGTCCTCCGTCCCCCTCAGAAGACAGTCACCAACCACCACTACACCACATCTAGCTGTGCACATCTCTGGCCTATGTCACTGCATGTTCTTTTCAGCACTTGCTTTGGCTGCACTCCTCTTTTTCTTCAAATTGTTTGTTATGTTCATTGGTTGCATATCGTCATTGTTAGACTATAAGCTCTTCAAGGCAGGAACCATCCTGTATGCTGTATTTGGCCCAAGGGGGCTGTGAACCTGAATGGGCCTCTATAATTGTAGCTCAGGTTTCATAACATGGGTTTGTGGCCTCAGACATCAACACTGCATGCTACCATTCCCCAATCCCTGGTGAATAAAAAAGTGAAAATTCAGAGGGGGAAAAAACAACTTGATAAGAACAAAAAATGTTAACTATACATTTCTGTTACGACTTTAACTGGGTACATAGGCCAAGCTGCATTTTTTCCTGTTCGCTCAATTGCTGTCACCATTAATCAGGCGCTTGCCTTTTACCCTGAAGGAAACAAGATTGTATTTAGAACTATGCCAGCTGATTATTTTTGTGATTAAACTTTCGAATGATGTTTTAAATTGATAAATCAATGGCTTGGGTCTCATCTGAATAAATGATGGGGGTGATCCTGCCCATCACTAGCCTATTAGGGACCCACCATCCACAATCGTGGATGATTCTAAATAATTCTAAAATAGATCAATATGTTAAAGCTTTTCAGGAGTTAGTCCCCTTTCCACTGGTGGAACAGCAGGTTTCTAAGTCGGGAAATGAGAAAATTATCCCCCACAGACTCTACAGCACCAAGAGCAAATATTTAACTGGGAATGTATAATTGATTGGATATATATTACAGGCATGGACTACATACTGATTAATAACTAGACTCCGTGGTTCCAAAGATGCATAGCCTTCATGTGATTCAAGAGCCCATATTCTCAAGCTGTTCTTCTCTGGTGCAGCTGTGGAACTAAGTGTGCTGCCTACTAATTCAATATACACGAATAGCAAGCAGGCTCTAAAAGATGTGAAGGTGACTCAACAGAGCATGTGATAACCTAGATAATTCCCTTAGCAGATACAGTAAACACTGAAGGCTTTTTGCCATTTTCTATGAAGCTGAGGAAAATCCCATTCTTGCTAGCAAACTTTTAAACTCTATTTCAGCACGGGCCACTATTTTATCTACCAAACGGTGAAGACAGAAAAATCTAGAACTTAGCTGAGTTTCCTGGCTGGTGGTTGGACTCGTGCAGGGCCAGGCTTTGGGGTGGGCAGGCAGGGCAGTTGCCCAGGGCGGCCTGCTAAAGAGGGCGCCAGCCATGCACTGGCCCAGCCTGGCGCTCCACTTGTGTGCTGTGGCCAAGCAGCCGCGTTGGTGGTTCCCCTCCCCCCAACTCCTCTCGGCTGGCGGGCCCCAGGCTGCCTTCTCCCACTCCCCACCCAATTCCTCCTCTTGGCTGGCCACCAGCTGAGAGCTCCTGCCTGTGACAGGCATGGAGAGGAGCCCTCAGCCACTGTGGCTCCGCTTCGGCCCCACCTCCTCCCCCAAGAGGCTTGTACCAGTTGGTGGAGGGAGAGGGAGGGAGGGGGAGGCTCAGCAGCAGGCTCGGGGTTTTCTGGCTGCCTCATGCTGCAGACAGCTGGGCTCCCCCGTAGTGCGGCCCCTGCCTCCTCCGTGGGCTCTCGGGGCCATGCTGGGCCTGGGGCAGCACTGGTGGGAAGGTTCTGCGCGCGGTGCTCCGCATCTGCCCCATGCACCCACCTTGACCCCGCCATTATTCGAATGCAGAGGCTGGGGAACTCCGTGGGGATCCCACATCATGCTGGGCAGGAGGTGGCAACGGTACCCAGTGGACGGATACTCCAACCAGTGGGTGCTCCTCGCTCCAGGTAAGCCCTGTCGGTGTGGGCCCCACAGACAACTGGTGTCCCTTTGCCCCCTCGCCCCACCAACGCCTTGGTCTAGGGAGGGATGTGGGTCGGGTCCAGTTTAGGAGGTTCGGTCTGGGGAGGGATGTGGGTCAGGTCCAATTTGGAGGGTTGGCCTGAAAGCAGAGCTGGTCCTGATCCTAGTCTCTGTGCCTCTCTGCATGGGGGCAAGGACTAGTATGAATAATGACACTGTAAATAAAATGGATTAAAGTTTTTCATATTTTTAAAACTTTTTAAACAGTTTTTAAATTCGCCCCAATGTCACTAGAAAAATTTAATTCAAGCCCTGGAAGTTCCTTTGAGAAATGTGAAGGATGAGATAGTGTGATGGTTCCCTTTCAGTGGGAGCACCACATGGCTGGTGTTTTGGCCAGCTTTGGCTTGTGCTAGCTGTTCTTACTCACACACTCCCTCACACATACAGTCTCCCTCAAACAGTCATAGATTCATAGATATTTAGGTCAGAAGGGACCATTATGATCATCTAGTCTGACCTGCACAACGCAGGCGACAGAATTTCACCCACCACTCCTGCAAAAAACCTCACACCTATATCTGTGCTATTGAAGTCCTCAAATCGTAGTTTAAAGACTTCAAGGAGCAGAGAATCCTCCAGCAAGTGACCCGTGCCCCATGCTACAGAGGAAGGCGAAAAACCTCCAGGGCCTCTTCCAATCTGCCCTGGAGGAAAATTCCTTCCCGACCCCAAATATGGCGATCAGCTAAACCCTGAGCATATGGGCAAGATTCATCAGCCAGACACTACAGAAAATTCTTTCCTGGGTAACTCAGATCCCACCCCATCTAATATCCCATCACAGGTCATTGGGCCTATTTACCATGAATATTTAATTACCAAAACCATGTTATCCCCTCATACCATCTCCTCCATACACTTATCGAGTTTAATCTTAAAGCCAGATAGATCTTTTGCCCCCACTGCTTCCCTTGGAAGGCTATTCCAAAACTTCACTTCTCTGATGGTTAGAAACCTTCGTCTAATTTCTAGTCTAAATTTCCTGGTGGCCAGTTTATATCCATTTGTTCTTGTGTCCACGTTGGTTACTGAGCTTAAATAATTCCTCTCCCTCTCCGGTATTTATCCCTCTGATATATTTATAGAGAGCAATCATATCTCCCCTCAACCTTCTTTTAGTTAGGCTAAACAAGCCAAGCTCCTTGAGTCTCCTTTCATAAGACAAGTTTTCCATTCCTCAGATCATCCTAGTAGCCCTTCTCTGTACCTGTTCCAGTTTGAATTCATCCTTCTTAAACATGGGAGACCAGAACCCCCATGCACCCCCCCAACACACACACCTGGGCTCCCTGCATCCAGGTCACTTTCCCCACCTGTGCTGTGCTGAGAGGCATCAGGAGCTGCTGCTCTCGGGCCCTCTCCTTAAGCAGCCCAGGCGTGGACAGTGACCTGGATGCAGGAAGCCCTGATGTCGCTCCTCTCTCCCACCCCCCTCACAGCCCCCTAGGGGTGTGCAGGGCAGAGGAGTGAGCAGCAATGCCAGCTGTTTCATGCATCCAGGTCAGTTTCCCCACTTGGGAGCAGAAGGGGGATGCAGGGGTTAGGAGTGATGGGGGTGCAGGGATTAAGGGTGCAGGAGGGGGAGCAGGCCTTTGGAGCAAAGGGAGGGTGAGGAGCCTGGGGAGTCTATGGGGGCCAGGGGCAATAAGGGGGCACCTTGCCCATGGGGGCCAGGAACACCAAAATGCAAGTTCACCCAGGGTGCCATTTTCCCTAAGTCCAGCCCTGGACTCGTGTCTATGTTCATACATCCTGCATATGACTGCAAAGTGCAAATGGGACCTATGTAGTTCAAAACCAACATTTCTATGGGAATCTCTCTCCTTGGCTAAGCCACTGAATGTTCTGAGTTGGTCTGTGCGAGACACTTGTATAGAGTACTATTAAAGATGAAAGATAAAGATAGCAGCTGCTTGTAAAAATGTCACTGTTTTATATCAAGCAACTATACCAAAACAAAGATCTCTGCAGGAAACCTGTCCCTTTAAACCCCTTTTCTCTGTCCTGTTAAAGGTTTATCCTTCGGTCCTCATGGAAAAATCACATTAGGTTTTTGAAAACCCCTGATAACTACCAACTTGTTTTTTTATGGGGCTGCAGCTTTCATTTTCTCCTTGACAGACTAGTGGCTGAATATAAAATGCTAGCCTTGATTAAGTTTATAAAAATGGAGTCCCTCATCTACTAATCAATAATTTTTGTTGTACAGTGGTACTATAAATTTTCTAGGCAATTTGCTTTCTTCAAATTGCCATAGGAACTAGCACTTCTCCCACTGTTAGCAGTTATGAATTTAACCCTTCCCTACATTAGAATGATCTATTATCCAAATCCTTGGAGTGGTCTATTGTATAATAGATGCCTAACTACTGTACTTATATATACACAAATGCATATGAATGGATAAAAACACTGACATTCTTCTGAAGTTCATCCCACTGAAACTAAACAATCCTTAATCCTGCAAAGAATGTTGACCCTTTAATTAACCTGAAACTCAGACGGATGTGTAAAAGTCTATTTAAGTTTTTCTTCCAACATTAGGATACTCTCAAAGTCCCCTAAGCATCTCAGAAACTGAAAAACAGCACAAGCAATAGAATGTGCAAACATTCACAGCTTCTAAACCACTGCATTTTCATTTGCATGGGTTTTCTTTCTATTCTATTAAGGGTTTCCAGTGGTTTTTCCATGCAGAATGTAGAGGATAAATGCCTTAAACTTGATGGTATTGCCTGTTTGTGCCACCACGGCATCATGTCACTGAGTTTTCATACGTACGATAGATGTGGACCCATGTGTTCATCTGACTGGGACTGATAACATGTCAGTGCTCACTGACTGCTATTGCTGAGCAGGTGGGGATGGAGGAGCGAGAGGACAATATGAGAGAGTAAACTGTGTGCCTGGTCTTCTTTACAGTGGAGTAAAACCAGTTCTAACACTGGTTCAGTTGATTTGGCATTAAAGACAGTGGGAACCTGTAAGAAAGGCTTCCAAGAATGAACCTATTTTTATCATTGTGTTAGATAAGCCTAAGGTGTCAGTGGACATGGGCTCTATTGCCAGATCTGCTACTGACTACTGACTGCAACTCACTTGACATCTCTTTGTCTCAGCTTTCTCCATCTGTGAAATGGGGAACATTATATTTACTCTCTTTCATTAGTGATTTGAGATATTTGGATGAAAAGCAATGGAGAGTGGCTAAGTATTTACAACTCTGGCTGTTAGATGATTGGGAATCAGGAGAAATTCAACTCAAAAGACCAACCAGATGAACTGGTTATGTCTGGTCTGGCTACAGTCACTGATAATTTTACTGCAGGTCAAGTACAGGGCCATCTCCAATTTTTATGACAAAATTAAGACTTCAATAATAAGACTTGTCCATTTTATACTTGCAAATGCTATCTAGTAGCTAAAGAAATAGCTAGCAAAGAACACTGCCTTTCACATTCTTAGATTCTTTAAGAATAACACAACTTGTGTTCATGTGGAATGTCTATGGTTAACAACATGCAAAGAAATCCCTGACTGATAAGCTAACAACAATGCAATGGAAAAAGCTGTCAAAACAAATATTTTCAGCAGTGGTATCATTTTCCTTCACTTTCACAGAGACAAGTTCTCATACCCAGCTTAGCGCTGCTGTTTAACAGCAGCTCAGGGGAATGACACAGAGAAGACATGAATGTTATGACAAACTCCAGAAACTCTATAGAACTCATCTGACATGAAAGTCATTTTACATCTCATTAGTTACATGAATGAAAGATGAAATGAGCAATAAAGAATCTGGATGCTAAGCTTATGGAACATACTTAAAGTCAGTATTAACACACAAATAATCAGAGACATGAAGGGCTGAAGTCCATGCGCCCTTTAATTGATCATGTGGGAAACACTCACCCAATCGTTGCTTAACTCCCAAGGTGAAAGTCCTCCAAGGACTTTATCAATATGGCCTTAGGGAAAAGTCCTAACTTCAAAGTCAGTGATCATTTCTAATTTGTACATGTGAACAAGGACAGCAAGAGTTAAGTGTCGAACCCCATTAATATCCTAAGATAGTACTGGTCCACTGGAAAGTTGTTCAAGCCCCATATCTTTACAAAAATATTCAGGTATATTGAGACATACCCTGACCTATTTACTTAGGCAAAATTCCAAAGGAACTTCAGAGGAGTATGGTCTAGGGGAAGGAACCTAGGATCAGGCCCATTATTACATTTGAATGGGTTTTCAAAGTGCTAAACATTGGCCTAACTCTGCTCTTATTTAAGTCAATAGTGATAATACGCATGCCTAGAATTTTTTTAATGTGACATTTCACTCAGTAAATATGTGCCCAAATTCAGCCTTCTGCACTCAACTTTTTTTGATACCTTTACCTCAGTCCGGGACTGTGTATCATAACCTAGCAAAGCTGTATGAAATGTACAATACAGTATACTGCATTTTTGAAAACATGCAAAATCAGAAACATTCACCTGATTTTGAGACAGAAATCATGATCAACTCATATTGGTGATATATGTTTAGTTTAGCACTTTTCTTTATTCAATACTTCATTTTCATAATGGAATATTGAGCACGAAGATTAATTCATACCCCAGTAATTATTTTCTGTGCCACAAAGTATATTAGTTTTGTCACCTCAGGAAATTCTATAACTCATATTCTAAACAGAAAGTGTGATTGCAAAATGTTATTCTTTGAAAAAAAATCCAAAGCCTAAATACTCAAAAAAAAGAAGAAATTAAATTAAACTTTTATCATAGCCCGTCAATGCACATGAGTAGCAACACTGAAGTTGAGACCTAAAAGTGTATGTTGGCCTGTGAAGGGTTAATTCAGACACTAGACAGCAGGAGTTGCTACTGTAAGGAATTTTTTGAACTATCTAGGAAGGCACTGGATCTAACAACTTTATAAAACCCTAAATACGTTCAGCAGGAAAAAAGAAGAATCAGGAATATAAACCCTGGTCCCACATGCTTAACTTTTACATACGATGAGTGGTCCCATTGACTTCTAAGTTCCCAAAGTTCCTAGTGATGTTTTGGGATGAAAAACGTAAATATTTAGAGGACTGTATGGTCTAGGGGTCAGAGTAGATGACTGCAAGTCAGGACTTTTGGGTGCTATTTCCAGCTCTTCCACTTCCACTTCTTCCACTAAAGTGTTTTCATGGCTTTGGGCAAATCACTCAGGATGGGATTTTTAAAGGAGACTAAAGGAGTTAGGTGTGGAAATCCCACTGAAATTAAATGAGTTGGATACCTGACTCCCACAGGTTCCTTTGAAGATTGAGACAAATTAATACGTAATCCTGTAATTAAAGACTGTATCATAATGCATGTGCACAAGGGGGCTGAATCAAGATAGCACGGATGAACTTAATTCTAGCATTTCTTAAACATCTGAGTGCTTAGTTTGCTACCTAACATTCTTTTCATGTAGATTTTTTTAGGCAATATAAAACGGGATTCCCATTAAATTATTATCAAGCTTTCTTTCAAACTATACACACATATGTACAACATGAAAGAGAGCTTTATAATATTTTAATATGGTTACTTGCACTTACTTATAATCCCATTACAGTGCTGGTCAATTTAGCTTCATGCTCTTAAATGCTCTTACGTCCTTTCACGAGGGCACCACTCTGACAGTGTTATAAGTAATTGCAACGGACCTTATGGTATATACAAGAGGGCATTATCTGAGTCAAGTGAAACAACAGACAAAGTGGTATTTCAACTTGAAAACACACACATCGTACTTACAGTACATTAGTTAAGAGAGTATGCACAATTGTAGTCAAGAAACACCTGTAAATATTAGGGGAGGGAGAGGGAAAAGTAAAGAAAACATCTGCTAAGCTGCTAACGTTAGAGCCAAACTAGAACAGCCAGATACAGTGCTTTGCTAATGGAAATAATGCTTAGGTGAGAGATGGAAGTCACCTACATTTTGGTTCTCACAGATTTCACCTCATCAAGAAACAAATTATATAGGCCCTTCTTTGCACAGATGCATGGTGGAAGGGATGGGCCCAAGGCGCTTTTCCCATTTGTGTGGTTCGCAGAAGGTTTATGTACAACTGTGTGTTCTGGACCACAGGGACTCAGCCTCATGTCCCCTCAGGGGTGTGCAGTGCTGGCCAAAGGAGCAGGTGGAGGCAAGACCAGACATGTTCCCTTTGAATTCTGGATATCTCTGGGAGGCCTTCAGTTTCCTGGTGAGCCTCTCAAGGCAGCACAGAGTCACAGGACTACCATAAATATTGAACTGAGTCCCATAAAACAACATCCATACTTGGGCTGAAGCCTGCAACCAATTAAATCAGTGGGAGCTTTGCATGAGAGTCCTAAATGATTCTTCACTGGAAGCAACTGGATGGAGGGGATGTTGCTGCTTGTGGCAGGCCTCAGCGGTAAGGAGGAGGGAATTCTTTTGTGTTCCACAGTTGACAATGTTAAACATGTGGCCTGCACAGCTACAATTTTTCCCCAGCGATACACACAGAAAACTGCCTGCATTTTGGCAAAGATCTACCTGAGGCTAGAGCAGTTTGCAAAACAGTGCACATAACTTACTGGGGGAGTGTAAGACAGGGGATGTGAAGGTGAAACTTGCAGCTGTTTGGCCAAATGCTTAAATCTGCAGTGATCAGTAAAACATTTTGATACCCAGATATGATATATGATCAGACAGGGGAGGCATTAGAATTATTTTTAAATGAAAAGTTTTGATCCAGAGCCAAATTTGATTAAAACAAAATAGAAAGTGGAGTGTTTGGAAAGATACAGAACAGTCTGTACCCTAGCTGGGCTCATGCTTCAAAACTGACCTTAATACATATGCAGCAAAGTTATGCTTTTTCCAATAATATCCTTCATTTGTCGACCTCAGAAAGAAGCCACCCTATTTATACAGATAGAAATAACATCAATTGAGCTTGGAATTCTCTTGCTGTAGTAGAGCAGTACAGAATAGGAATATGTCCAGATCCGAACACTCCTGCATTATGGGAAAATTTGGAACTGGGTCCAAGTTTTGAAGCACAAGTTCATCCCTGGTATAGATATCTATCTCCCCAGTTAGAAACTTGTCTTGCATAATTAACTACTGGCTGGAGCCCGGCTGTATATCAGTGCTACCACTCCTAATCACAGAAGGCTTTACCTTTTTTTATTTATTACTGAGCTACTGTACGTGTATTAATATGAGTTAAGTGCAGGGCTGCAAGCATTAAGGAAGCTCTGGATCTTGCCAATGCATGTATCTCTAGTGCCGAGGGGCCCTTAATAAAGCCCAGTTTAAAGTAGGTGAAGTTTTCATGATTTCCTAGAAGGTGAGGCCCCTGCCTGGAGCTGTGCAGGCCTTGAAAGAGAGAGACTTACCAATTATGAGCTAAATTCTACTCTTGTTTTTATCGTTGCAAATGCAGAGTGCCTCATTGACTTCATTGGCAGAACTTTTGTAAGTGGGGGAAATGGGGATGAATGGAAGAAACAGACACCAGGTGACCAGAAGGGGAGAATAGTAGCAGCCCTCATGGCAGATGCAGATGAGGGAAGAGCAGCCACCAAAGGATGGGACATTTGTGCCACATGTCTTCCTCTAGGAAGAATTCATTTTGCAGGTGGTAAGAAGCACAGAAAGGGTGAATTCAAAAGGACTGGACTCAGCACTCTTCCTATTCCTCCACAAGCCTCTCTGTGCATGATTATCAGAACAGACAGATAAACAAGTAATTTGCTGGTTATTAGAGGCACATATCCCAGGTGAAAATAATGGTTAGATTGCTACCAGAACAAAACTCAAATCCAACATCAGCTCTAATTTGCAATACCTACCTCAGACACATTGCTTTACTTATTTCAAAAGAAATCTTGAGTAATAAAGCACAATGCATTGAACCTAATGCATACATCCATTTAACCTAAACTGCACTGGGTTGCTTCATTTTAAAACTGCATTTGATGGAGAGTAATCTGAAATATTGATTAAAATGAAACCAGCTAACTAGAAGAATGATAATAGGCTAATAATAATGAGTCGATCTGACTTTGATGAATGGACCAAAATGTGAGCTGCAAAAGGAAGGTAATTAGATTTTGAACTATCCACATTTCCTATCCTAGTTTTATTCTGGCCTTGCTGCGTGTGAGGACATTTGTTCAATTAGAATATTACACACAAATCAGCACTGATAGTACACAACCCTCTGCAGGATTTGACAAACACTTGTATGCTTTGGATTATTGTAAACACATAGGGATTATTTTTCTTTACCAAATTACATGTAGTATGTGAGCAGCAGTCTGAGTAATTAAAAATAATGAGGCCTGCTAGCTCTGCTAATTGTATTATCTTTATAGCATCAGGCTTCGAGCAACTCACCAGCAAAACAGCCCAGATGAGAAATCTCTTTCCAACGCTCAGCGGTTGTTTATGGTACATTAGGATAATCTTTCCAGCCTAAAAATCAGAAAAACAAAATGAAAAGCAGACATTAATAGACCGGTCTCAGAAGAAGGCAAAGGTTGGTTGGTTGATAACCAACATAAAGCTGTTCTTCCCCCCTCTTCCCCCAGCCAGGGAAAGAAGGAACAACGAAGAAAAAGTTACACTCTTTATCACTCCTTTCTCTGCTAAAAGCCTTTGGTCCAGCATGGAGAAAGAGAGAGGAGCATTTAGAATACTTTGAATTCTTGTCTACTCTTTTAGGTCACGAAGTTGAAAGAGACATGGCGCTGAATACCCTCAGCTACCATCAGCTTCAAATGGGAGTTGATGACACTCAAGGTAGGTCTACACCACAATCGGAGATGTGATTGCAACACATCACATGCAGACATACCTGTGCTAGTGAAGTTGCAGCTGTGGGGGCTAGCTGCCCAAGTACATACTCAGGGTCCTAGGCAGACTTGTACAGCCCATGTTGAAGTCCATGCTGTCGTTTTCTTCTGTATCAGATATGGACTGGCTACAGAGCTTGCTTATAAACACAAGATGTGTTCATCATAAGATCCTTTAATGCTCTGGCAGGTATGACTGAGATTAGCTAAAATAAGGCATTTTACACATGATGCCACTCATAGGTGAAAAGTATAATACAGTTTATCATTTCATTACATCTCCCCCTTTAAATTCTACATTCCTACCATTTACAGTATTTACACTATCACACTGTCTGAAGTTCAGTATATATCAGTCTGTTGAGTGTCTCTGAATAATACTAGTTTTCAAATTACACAACCCAAACACAAAATAACTGATTATCTGGCTGTCCATTAGTTCCCATGATTGGCTGTGGTTGGTCCAGAATCCTTGAGTCTTCCTTTTGCTCTGTATCCACCATCTGAAAAGTTTGCTCTGATTGTTCTCTCTGAGGAACTAACTGTATATGTCTATGGTTTCTGTTGAAAACTGTCCACTATCAGTCTCAATCACATATAATCTGTGTGCTGAATTTTTTCTTTACAACAGCTGGAGTTGTCCGTGCTTTTTCTCCATCCAATTTGACATGAACACAGTCACCGGGTACTAGACCCAGCCATTCTCTGAGTGGCATCTGTTGTAAAAGTGTTTGTAGGCTCTTCTAGCCCTTTTATCTGATTTGGCGACTCTCTTCATGTCTGGCCACTTTCGCGATAGATTCTTTTCCAAAGTTGGAACAATAGTTCTGACATATCTTCTCATTAGGAGTTGTGCTGGACTATATCCAGCAGCTGCTATTGGTGTTGATCTGTAACTCAGAAGAGCAAGGAACGGATCTTCCTGCTGTAGGATTTTCTTGGCTGTCTGTACAGCTCTCTCATTCTCTCCATTCACTTGTGGGTAATATGCTGCTAGTAATATGATCAAAATCATATTTCATTTGGAATGACAAATTCTGCTGCTGTGAATTGTGGTCCATTGTCCATCACTAGTTGTTCTGGAATACCCAAGTGAGCAAAAGTGCACTTCAATTTCCCAACAACACTGACATGTTACTTCTTTTAATGCATTATTTCTATATAATATCTGGAAAAATAGTCCTCAATGACGAGGTAATGATGTCCTCTGAACTCACATAAATTTGCAGCTAGTTTCTTCCAAGGTCTCTCTGGCATAGGTGCTGTTATTAAAGGTTCTTTGTATTGTGTTTGTCTGTTAGTTCTGCAATGTTCACATGCAGAAACTTTATTCTTTATGTTGTTGCCAATTCATGACCACCACACTGACTGGTTGGCTATTCACGGCATTTAGTTAATCCTCAATGTCCTTCATGGACGAGGTTTAGGATTTCCCCTCTCATTTCATTTAGAATTATGATGCACTTGCCTTTAATCATTAGTCCATTTGACTTTGCTTAATTGTCCATATACCACAAAGTAGTCTCTTATCACTGTTAGTGTCCTTTAGATACTTGGGCCAGCCACCTCTAATGTAACTTAGAACTTCCTGAAGTTGCATGTCTGTTGAAGTTGCTTTTTCTAGCTAGTGTAGTCTCTTTTCTGACACTGGTCTGCATGAATCCACAGCACCCACATACGCCTTCACATCATCTTCAAGCTCACAGGTAGGTGAGTGGGATGCTGTGCTCCATGAAAAACTGTCTGCTACTTCCAAAATTTTTCCCGGGAACATATCTAGCACTTGAGTTAAATCACTTTAACCTTAGCAATAGATGATGGCATCTTGGTGGTGCTTGATCCAGATCTTTTCTGTTGATGAGGGTTACAGTTTATGGTCTGTTATCTGTGTAATTTGAAATCAATTACTTGGATATCTGTAAAAGTTCTCACATGCCCATACGCTTGCCAGGCACTGTTTTTCAACCTGGGCATATCGCTTTTCTGCTTCTGGGAGTGTGCAAGAGGAAAATGCAACTGGCTTCTGCTCAGAACCATGTTGCTGCAACAATACACCACTTAGCCCATAGCTGCTTATATCTGCATGGAGCATTGTGGGTTTGTTCACATCGTACTACATGAGAACAGGAGCTGTTGAGATCATTTCTTTTTACCTCTTGGAAAGTAATTTCTTGATTTGGCCCCATAGCCAAGATGTGATGGACTTAAACAGTTCATTCAATGGTTTGATCACTGTAGGAAGGTCTTTTAGGTATTGACCAAGATAATTTACCACCCCCAGTATGTGTCTCAGTTATTGTATATTAGCTGGTGTATTCAATTCTCAAATGGCTTTTACTTTCTCAGGGCTAGGACTGGTTCCATCTTTGTTTATGGTCTGGCCCAAAAGCTTCAGTCCAGACCGATTGATTAGGTGTAGGACTTCGTTGAGGGTTTTGTTCTGTTCTTCCACTGAAGATTCATATATCAGAATATTCCCCATGAAAACTAAAATTCCATTTATGTTTGTTAACAGTTCTGACAACTGTCTTTGGAAAATTTCAGGTGCACTGGAAAATCAGAGTAAGCTTCAAAAGCAAAATCTCCCAAAGGATGTGATAAATGTAATTAGTTTAGCACTTTCCTTGACTAAAGGAATTTGCCAGTATCCTCTTTGGGCATCCACCTTGGAGAATACTGTAGCTCCTTTCCCTTTGGGGAGGAAGTCATCCAGCATTGGGAGGACACATTTTTCTCTCATAACTGCTTCATTAAGTCTTTAAAGGTCCACAATCATTCACATTTTTCCATTTTTATTTTTTTATAACGTACAACAGGGGCACACCATGCTATGGGCTCAGAGATTTTTCTCGATTATACCAATTCGCTCCATTTTCTTTAACTCAGTTTCCACTTTTTGAAGTAATAGGACAGGAATCCTGGGAGGTGTATGTATACCATATGGCTCAGCATTGTCTCAAGGTTATTTGTACTGGATCTCCTTTCTAAAGTTCAGTTTTACCAAATATTCCACCAATTTCTTCCACCTTTCTCACTAGGCCCATCCTTGCGCCATGCTGCAGCTGAGAAGGATGTTGATCTGCGGTCCTGTGATCACACACAAAGTCAAAAGGTATGCATTCAGAGTGTAAGTTGTCTGTGATTAACTGGACCATGCAGTTCAGTATATCTCCAGGGCTAGTCACTGTGTCAGGTGACTTCAGCTCTGGCAGGGGTTGAAGGTGATTTTAAGTCCCTCCCGAGATGACTGTGAGATCAGCTCCTGAGTCAATTTTAAAGTCAACAGTTTTGCCATGAATATTCAATTTCACTCTCCAGACAGGCTTTATGTCATCACAAATGATAGATCCCAAAAACAATGACTTTTGATTGTCTGCAGTATAAGTCAATTCTCTGACTGCTTTTTGGTGTGTCAAACAACTGCAAAATGTCCATATCTCATTCATTTATTACACCACGTGCCTCTGGCTGGACATGCATCATCTCTTGGGAATATGACTTTTTCCATGCCTTGTGCATGGAGACTGGAATTTGTCCCTCTTAGGCTGGGAGGAGTTCTCTCCTTGCCTCAGGGGTTTTATGGTAATGACTTTTAATACTCAAGTGTCTGTTTATAGCTTCTATGCTAGTTCCACAGTTTTCAAGTTTGTCAAGCTTCTCTAGGTTTTGCGGTTTCACCAGTTCAGAGTGTTTTGCTATTTGAAAAGCTGTGGCTAAGGTAAAATCTCTCTTCAATTGTAGTTGCTGTGAAGGGTTTTTATCTGTTAACACAATAACCAGCCTGTCTCTGATATTTTCATGTTTTGAATTCCTGAAAATCATCATTTTCAGCCAATGTATGCACAGCTCTTATAAAACATTAAACATTTTCCCCTAGTTCTTGAATTCTATGATGAAAACATGCTGTTTTATAAACCACATTCCTTGGAGGTACAAAGTGTGCATCAAACATAGCTAGAACCCTTTCATAGTCATCTTTGTGATTGTCTTCAGAAAAGTCAAAGGATTTAAAGATAGGTTCTGCTTGCTTCCCCATAGCATAAGTTAAAGACGATACCTGTATATCTGCAGTTTCTTTGTGCAGCTTGGTAGCAATTCAAAATTTTGCAAAAATACTGTTTCCAGTCTGTCCATTGTGAAGGTTTGTCAAGGCTGAAGTTCTCTGGAGCATTAAAGAGTGGCATGTTGATGAGATCCTGAAACCTTAGTTGCTGTTCCTTCTGTCTAGTTCTCAGTTTACTCCTGACACCATGTCATGTTCCTCTGTACAACATGATCACGGGGCTTGCTTATACACACAGACATGATCATCATTAGATCATTTAATGCTCTGCCAAATATGGCTGAGGTTCATTAACTAAGGTATTTTACACACAGTGCCATCTACTGGCTGAACAGTATAATATAGTTTAGCATTCCATTACACATGCTGCCACTACTTCATTGCTATTGGTATCCATGCTAGTTAGATCAGGTATGTCTACACATGCTGCAATCACACATCCAATTGTATTGTAGGTATACCCCCCGGCACCTCACAGGATGGTCCGATGTGTTATTGTGAGCTTAAGTCTAAATTAAGCCTATCATACAATATGTCTCCCACTTTACAAACTATAACAACACCCTTCACTTAATAACTTTACAGTACCAACAAACCTGTGGTGGACTTAGTGAGCCGCAGGCAATCTGTTGGGGTCAATAGTGCCCACTTCCCTATCATAGAATCATAGAATATCAGGGCTGGAAGGGACCTCAGGAGGTCATCTAGTCCAACCCCTGCTCAAAGCAGGACCGATCCCCAACTAAATCATCCCAGCCAGGGCTTTGTCAAGCCTGACCTTAAAAATATCTAAGGAAGGAGATTCGACCACCTCCCTAGGTAACGCATTCCAGTGTTTCACCACCCTCCTAGTGAAAAGGTTTTTCCTAATATCCAACCTAAACCTCCCCCACTGCAACTTGAGACCATTACTCCTTGTTCTGTCATCAGCTACCACTGAGAACAGTCTAGATCCATCCTCTTTGGAAGCCCCTTTCAGGTAGTTGAAAGCAGCTATCAAATCCCCCCTCATTCTTCTCTTCCGCAGACTAAACAATCCCAGTTCCCTCAGCCTCTCCTCATAAGTCATGTGTTCCAGTCCCCTAATCATTTTTGTTGCCCTCCGCTGGACAGTTTCCAATTTTTCCACATCCTTCTTGTAGTGTGGGGCCCAAAACTGGACACTGTACTCCAGATGAGGCCTCACCAATGTCGAATAGAGGGGAACGATCACATCCCTCGATCTGCTGGCAATGCCCCTACATATACATCCCAAAATGCCATTGGCCTTCTTGGCAACACGGGCACACTGTTGACTCATATCCAGCTTCTCGTCCACTGTAACCCCTAGTCCTTTTCTGCAGAACTGCTGCCGAGCCATTCGGTCCCTAGTCTGTAGCGGTGCATGGGATTCTTCCGTCCTAAGTGCAGGACTCTGCACTTGTCCTTGTTGAACCTCATCAGATTTCTTTTGGCCCAATCCTCTAATTTGTCTAGGGCCCTCTGTATCCTATCCCTACCCTCCAGCGTATCTACCTCTCCTCCCAGTTTAGTGTCATTTGCAAACTTGCTGAGGGTGCAATCCACACCATCCTCCAGATCATTAATGAAGATATTGAACAAAACTGGCCCAAGGACCGACCCTTGGGGCACTCCACTTGATACCGGCTGCCAACTAGACATGGACCCATTGATCACTACCCATTGAGCCCGACAATCTAGCCAACTTTCTAGCCACCTTATAGTCCATAAGCAGTTTCTGAAAAACTTAAGCTTTCTTTTAAATAAAGTTTCTGGCTTTATGTTTGCAAAGATACCTTTCAAGTATGACCCTCTGTTGTGCTGTCTTCCTGAATCTGCAGGCAGCCAGACTTAAAAAAAAAAAAAAAAAAAAAAAAAAAAGCCTCCTGGAGGCCTGCAAACAGACGCCATTCAATTCAATAGGAAATAACTCTAGTGATGGATGGCACCAGTTTATATGTCAACGTTGTTAGCTATTCTCCTTCTGTTCACTACAGCAGAAATGCCCAGCTATTGTGCTTCTTCACTGTGGTTGAATATACATTATAGAAGTTAGAGATGGAAAATAGGTATAAAAAAGTCTGAAGCACAACCTCTGGCACCAAGGAAGAGATTACTGTAAGGTCTTGTTCTGCACTAAGGAAAGTAGGCATGCTAAACATGGTGTGGTCTCCCAACACATTTGTAGCACACTCATACAGTGTCCTCTTCTGAGACAGGCAGATGTTAGAGGCAGTGAGAAGCTGGAGAGGTAGTAGTATAAGCAGTTGATCACTGAGAAAATCATTCACAATTGAGCCTCACGGTGCTATATGTAAGCAGCTTATGGGAAACTTGTGCAATGGAGTTAAGAAAGGAGACCAGTCAGACAGCCCATATCAGCAGTGACCAGCGCACTGTGAGAAGGCATTGGGAGGACTATATCCACTGGTACTGCAATAATGGATGCAGTACAGTGCAAAACCACATGGTGGTTAGCCTTATTTGAAGGTTAGTTACTAATTCAAACAGAGGTTGCATATCTTAACATCACTGGGAACATCTTTATGTGGATTTTGGGTGTGTTAGAGGGACCAAACATGGGTTAGTGTACACAGTTTTTCTAACAAACTTTCTGAACTTGATCAGATACACAGTTAAAATGGGGCTGTAATGTTCATGTTCTGTAAATGCTAATCTGAAATGAATACATTCGCAATGTCCTTGCTTTGGTGGGCCAGAACATGTGTCTTATTTTTCACAAGGGTATTTTCCCCAGAAATGTCTATTTTCTGCTGAACGTAAAGAATGACTGATAAAGTTACTGGACACTAGGCATACCCAGTCACCATTATAAACTTCTCAAACACTTAAAGCCTATGGCATTTGTCCACTTTTATAAACAAATGATACTGGAGCTGCTTGCAATGTTCTATATGATTCCAAATCCACAGGGTTCTAACCAGAGCTGTGCAGGAACTGGAATTTTCATTTTATGGGAAACTCTGTGATTTCAATATTGTGTTTCTGTTCTGATTTGGAATTAAAATGAAGCATTTTGAAATTTTAAAAAAAATAGTTTCAGGTCAATCAAAATGTTTCATTTCTATTTTGATTTATTTTTGTATATATAATGAGTTTTTAAATAAAAAGTCATTTTGAAATATTTAAAATCAAAACATTCCATTCCAAAAAGGTTGAAATAGAGATCTTAAACCTCATATAAATGTTTTTTTCAATGGTTTTCAAAACAAAAATTCATCAAAATCAACATGGCACATTTTGGTTTAATCAAAATGGCTTTTTCCAGTAGATAAATGTTCCATCAGAAATTTGACAATTAGCTCTTGTTCTAACCCATTTCTTCTGCAGAAACTGCTGTAGAATGCATACTCTAGAAATGGGGATTTTATGATTTGTTTTTATTTTGTCTTCCAATTTTTTTAAGAGTATGACAGCCAATGCAGAGTCAAAATGCCTGAGAGAATGTATCAACTCTGAGACGGGGATGGAAGACTATTCTTTTTCAAAAAGAAAAGGAGTACTTGTGGCACCTTAAAGACTAACAAATTTATTTGAGCATAAGCTTTCGTGAGCTACAGCTCACGTCATCGGATGCATTCAGTGGAAAATACAGTGTGGAAATTTATATACATAGAGAATATGAAACAATGGGTGTTACCATACACACTGTAACGAAAGTGATCACTTAAGGTGAGCTATTACCAGCAGGAGAGTGGGAGGGGGGCAGGAACCTTTTGTAGTGATAATCAAGGTGGGCCATTTCCAGCAGTTGACAAGAATGTCTGAGGAACAGTGGGGGGTGGGGAATAAACATGGGGAAATAGTTTTACTTTGTGTAATGACCCATCCACTCCCAGTCTTTATTCAAGCCTAAGTTAATTGTATCCAGTTTGCAAATTAATTCCAGTTCAGCAGTCTCTTGTTGGAGTCTGTTTTTGAAGTTTTTTTGTTGAAGAATTGCAGCTTTAGGTCTGTAATCGAGTGACCAGAGAGATTGAAGTGTTCTCCGACTGGTTTTTGAATGTTATAATTCTTGACATCTGATTTGTGTCTATTTATTCTTTTATGTAGAGACTATCCAGTTTGACCAATGTACATGACAGAGGAGCATTGCTGGCACATGATGGCATATATCACATTGGTAGATGTGCAGGTGAACGAGCCTCTGATAGTGTGGCTGATGTGATTAGGCCCTATGATGGTGTCCCCTGAATAGATGTGTGGACATTCCCCACCACCACCACTGTTCCTCAGATGTTCTTGTCAACTGCTGGAATTGGCCCACCTTGATTTTCACTGCAAAAGGCTTCCCCCGCCCCGCTCTCCTTCTGGTAATAGCTCACCTTAAGTGATCACTCTCCTTACAGTGTGTACGGTAACACACATTGTTTCATGTTCTTTATGTATATAAATCTTCCCACTGTATTTTCCACTGAATGCAGCCGATGACGTGAGCTGTAGCTCACGAAAGCTTATGCTCAAATAAATTAATTAGTCTCTAAGGTGCCACAAGTCCTCCTTTTCTTTTTGCGAATACAGACTAACATGGCTGCTACTCTGAAACGTATTCTTTTTCAGGAACAAATTGTATGTCCTTGCTGCAACAAAACTCCAGCTGAAATCAATGGGAGCTTTGCCTCATTAACGACTTAGTAAGATGGCATGACTGGCTTGTTAGCACCATATTATTTATAACCTGCTTACAAGGAAGGTGACAGAAGCAAGGGGTTAAGGAAAACTGAAAGATACGTTTTGTATGAAAGAGTACAGACCATAGCATATGCTTAATAGTATAATTTAAGGAAGGCAGGATCTCAGTTTTGCCAATGTTTGTTTCTTTTCTTCAACTCCTACAGCAACAGTGGTCTCCAAAGAAAGAACAGCAAGCAGCTGATGTTTATGTCAGCAGATGACACTTAGCCAGAGTGACTTGACTTGTCTTTTTCTCCTGGTTTCCTAATGTATTTTATAGGAACTTTAGACACAGTTTCTAGGATCCCTGTAGGATTCTCTTATAAGATTCTGTGAAGTTCTAGGGTCTGTCAATTTATGTTTTATAGTAAGAGAAATGTAAAGAAAAATTTAAATCTCAGCTATCTCTGTGTGTAGCAGAGAGAGAAGATGCAGCAGAAGGGTGCAAGCTAATTTCTAAAGAAAGGAACCATGCACAGACTTGGCTAGCTTAGTTTATGAAAAGGGCAAATCTAGATGTATTTATCCAATTAAATCAAAATGAACACTTGGCTTGTGTCTGTATTTTTAATAAATATTGCATTTTCTAAGATTACAGCTGAATGGGTAGTTTCACACAGTAGTCCTAGGAGAAAAGAGAACCCACAAGAAGTGCTGAGGTATAAAGAGTCTCTGTAACGTACATGCCCCTGTCAGTCTTGATGAAGGGACGTGGAAAAAGCTGTCCTCTCACTGAGTCATACTGCGATCAGGTTGAAGCATGTGATGCGAACTCAAGGGGAAGCTAAACGACATATCAGGAAAAGAAGGGTGGCAGGTCACAACTCCTACCACAGACTTGTGTACAGTTTACTTAGGGCTCAATTCTGCCATCCTTACTCACACTGAATAGTACCTTACTCCATGCTTACTCCACTGCTTTCTCACAAAGTAAGGTTTCAGAGTAGCAGCCGTGTTAGTCGGTATTCGCAAAAAGAAAAGGAGTACTTGTGGCACCTTAGAGACTAACAAAAGCTTATGCTCAAATAAATTTGTTAGTCTCTAAGGTGCCACAAGTACTCCTTTTGTTTTCACAAAGTAAGGTATGCGATTCAGCATGAAGAGTCAGTCCTTTGAGAGGTAGCACCTAGTCCTGTGAGATTTGAGTACCTCTTGTTAGACGGAATTAATAGCAGTTGAGGGCACCCTGCAGGAGGTGCTCAGTAACACACAGGACTCAACAAAAATATTCTCATAAGAGTCCCCCCTCTTTCATTTTGGGAGTGACAATTTCTGCTCCTCTGGGCCTCCACCAGTGGTTCTCCACTCCTTCTCCCTCATACTGTGTGCCAGTGTGCACAGATGGGGCTTCAGGTTGTTATCTGATAAGGTTCTGAGTACCTGAAAGAACCTCTTCAAAAGAGAACATTTAATTAAAAGGACTGCAGTGTAATAACTTCATTAAGGCCCAATTCGATTTATTTTCTGCCCCATTTTGCAATCAAGGGAAAGTAAGTTGGCTTTGAACTTAGGTGCAAAACTGTGCAGTCACTTTAGTACCTCAGATATTAAGTGTCTTTATAGATTCAGGCAGCTATCAATGTCTCTAAAGTCAGAATTTACAAAAATATTGGGGAGTTAGTCCAGAAGTCCTTACATAAGTAAAACTCCCAGTGACTTCATTTATTTTCTGAAAAAACATTTCAGAATAGGCCCTTTGTATATTGGTTTAATTATACACAGATAATTTCCACTTCTCTAAAACAGCATTCTCCACTGGCTCATTTTCTAATCCATACTATTCCCCACCCCACCCCCAAATCTGATATCCTGCTCATAAAGCTTCTAATTGCTGGGGATTAGAGAGTGTCAATCCTGGACCGAGAAAGGAAATGGAAAGGATGGGAGGAAGGTCTCAGATAATTACACTAGCCAGCATTTGTTAGAGTCAAAGATAGTGCTGGCAGAGAAATGCTGTAAGGAAACATGAAATTACTTTGCAGCCCAATCTTGGAGAGTTGCTTTATGAGAATCACAGGGAAACCACTCAGGAAAAGAAATCATACAATATATTCCAAAGAGGTACTGATTCCTCAGTTAACATTTATAGACTCGGGACTGAGTTAGGGAGTCCAAAATGATTAACTCTTTAAAGGAAAACTGCAACTGTTATAGCAGAAGAGTAAATCACAGAACAAGTTCATAAGCAATTTCAATAGACTAAACATGAATCATTAGAAATCAGCAGGAAGCCATCATTTTGAAGGTCTGATGCTGTAGGTTAAGATGACAAAAAATGCAGCTCACCAGTGAAATGCATGGGCAAGGCATGAGACTAAATATGTGAAATCCTGACCCAACATTGTCAATGACAAACTGCATCTTCTTTGTCAAACTACTGTACATTAACAGAATGGCCCAGCTGCTGAGAAATAGGAGCTCCTACAGACAGAAGGGATCAGTTCTGTTAGTTGTGAAGATAGCGAAGCAGTAGCCGTTTTGAGAATTAATTTCTAAGACATGTCCTTAGTAGATATCGATTTAGCTAAGTGCCTGATCCTTCTCACAGACAAAACTCTCCGAAATGCCAGGGAGAAGCTGGTTCTGCGAGCTCACTGCAGTGAGAGGTTTTTTCAAACACCGATAACCACATTAAGAAACATCACTGGAATCACTTCCATCTATATGTTTCCCATCGTAACTTCACCACAAACTCAGCTTATTAAACCAGTGGGCAACTCCCAAGAGTGGAAGGAAAAGAAGAGGGGGGAAAATAGACTTCTCAGACTTGTGCAAAAAGTTCCCCACAGGGAAACAGGGTACGGCAAGGGTTAGTCAAAAACAATTCATGCATTTCTCAGTTAAGCCTCGATGAAAAGTTTCCTCTGCCCACTTTCTTTTCAGTGAAACAAATAGATTAACTAATAGGTTCAAACAGATTTGGTTAATGGCACTACAGAAGAGCTATTCACATAGTTAACATGCATAAACTAGCAGCCATCACTATGCTAGGGGAGCGAATTAAACATGCCACTAAATGGCCATAAAGATCCCAATTTTTATTACATTGTTTCTGAGGAATGGTAAAATATTATATCATAATTGCTTATTGATTTTCACACTAAAATTAAAAAAAAAAGATTTTCTTTAATGGTAATGGAGTCTCGAGTGTTGGCAATTTGTCTACAGCCTACCCCATTCATCCATTATCAACTGCAAACAGCCACTGGCTCGTTTTGTTGTGTTTTGTTTTAAGCCATGGTGATTTTCAATTACACCAACCAGAACACCTTCATAATCAGTTTCTGGCTTTTTTTAGGTTTCAGAGTAGTAGCCGTGTTAGTCTGTATTCGCAAAAAGAAAAGGAGTAGTTGTGGCACCTTAAAGGCTAACAAATTTATTTGAGCATAAGCTTTCGTGAGCTACAGCTCACTTCATCGGATGCATTCAGTGGAAAATACAGTGGGGAGATTTATATACATAGAAAACATGAAACAATGGATGTTACCATACATACTGTAAGGAGAGTGATCACTTAAGGTGAGCTATTACCAGCAGGAGAGCGGGGGAGGGGGGAACCTTTTGTAGTGATAATCAAGGTGGGCCATTTCCAGCAGTTGACAAGAATGTCTGAGGAACAATGGGGGGTGGGGAATAAACATGGGGAAATAGTTCTACTTTGTGTAATGACCCATCCACTCCCAGTCTCTATTCAAGCCTAAGTTAATTGTATCCAGTTTGCAAATTAATTCCAATTCAGCAGTCGCTCGTTGGAGTCTGTTTTTGAAGTTTTTTTGTTGAAGAATTGCAACTTTTAGGTCTGTAATCGAGTGACCAGAGAGATTGAAGTGTTCTCCGACTGGTTTATGAATGTTATAATTCTTGACGTCTGATTTGTGTCCATTTATTCTTTTACGTAGAGACTGTCCAGTTTGACCAATGTACATGGCAGAGGGGCATTGCTGGCACATGATGGCATATATCACATTGGTAGATGTGCAGGTGAACGAGCCTCTGATAGTGTGGCTGATGTGATCAGGCCCTATGATGGTGTCCCCTGAATAGATGGTGTCCTTTAACCCACCTAGCAATATTGTTAATATATCCAACTATATACTCTTAGCCGAGCAGAAGCATCTGTCCTATCTCAGGGCCTCTCCTTCTGCCCCTCCACTCCCACTGCTGCCTCCATGACCACGGGAGGATCTGGCCCATTGTTTTTAAAGAATTTTGAGATTGTGAGATTGGTGGCATTATCCCCATTTTACAGCCACATGGCTTGACCTTTTTAAAGGTACTTAGGGGCCCAAAAATGCAGGTCCACAGGCCAGATCCCACTGAAATCAATGGGAATTAGGCCCCAGGCACTTGTGAAAATTTCCATAGTCATCTATCTGCATCTCCCTAGTCACCCAAATACTTTTATAAATATGACCTTTGGAAACAGAGGCACAAAGAAGTTAAAGGACTTGCCTCAATCAGTGGCGGAGCACATAACAGACCCTAGGGTGAAATTCTGGCCCCAGTGATGTCAATGACCAGGCTCCCATTGACATCAACGGGGTCAGGACTTCACAACAGAAGGCAGATCCTTAGCAGGTTACAAAAGTGAGCTCTTTCAGAGATCGCATCTCCAAAGCGGAAGCTGTTTCCACATACATTTAAAACTCTTCAAATCACACAGTCATCACCTGACATTAAATGAGATTTTTGCCACTTAGTAGACTGAGCTGAGACCTGACAATGGACTAATACAGAGGTGAGAACTACCTAACGCATTTGCATAGAAAAATATGTTCACCGATAAACACATCCTCTGGCAGAAAGTGGATGCTAGTTTATGGCTCTGTTCCACGCTACTCTTTGGGTAGGAAGCAATCCAGGAAGATAAGCATAAAACTTTGCCATTGATACTGAAATGTTGCCAAGTAGAGCCATTAGTGCAAACAGAATAAATTAGTTGAAGGGGAAGCAATTTTTTAAAAGAAACTTATTTTTTACTAGCAATTTTTGTCAATATTCTCTAAAGCCCTGACCCTGCACCAAGTGATAGATCATCTTGCCATGCAGAGTCCCACTGACTGTTCGGTAAATATGGGACCTTTCTTAAAATGGTCAGTGGTCCAGGATTGAATATAGCGGATACTGCATCTCAAACCAGGGTAGTTTTAGGGGGAAAGAATGAAATGTTTCTCTGATTTTTTTTTTTTAAATATCCGCTGCAAGAAGTTCTGAGGTGAATTGAGATTATTGGGCAGAGTACAGGTGATACAGTCAAAAGTGCATAATAAATCCAATTTATCATTTCTCTCTTCAATGTATTGTATGAGTCCCACACCTAGTTGTGTACCATATGTTAGAGAGCATGAAAGAGAGAAAGCATATATGGATAGATAAGTATGTTGGGATGTAAGACAATATAACATGTAAATTACTGTAATTTGTATTGTATTTGTGTCTTGTGTCATGGATTATTGAAATAACATGGAAAAAAGTACCCAGAAAAAGAAAAGGCCAGAAGTAGTAATACCAATGGATCATGATATTTAATCACAAGACTGGATGATAGACCTAGATGATCAGACCTGAAGAGCAGCGCTGTGTAGCTCAAAAGCTTGTCTCTGTCCCCAACAGAAGTTGGTCTAATAAAATATATTACCTCACACACCGTGTCTCTCCATTATCCTGGGACCAACATGGTCACAACAACATTGCAAACAAGACTGGATGATATCAGTGTACAGTCCATTTCTTGATATAATGCAGTGATAACATACATATTGGAAAACAATTA
Source organism: Chelonia mydas (assembly GCF_015237465.2). Taxonomy (NCBI): domain Eukaryota; kingdom Metazoa; phylum Chordata; order Testudines; family Cheloniidae; genus Chelonia; species Chelonia mydas. Next base: position 66,590,467 of record NC_057853.1, on the reverse strand, counting down.
AGATAATCTAATATTTATATTATGGTCAAATCTACAGGATAAGCAGGTCAGGGTCCCATTGTGTTACGGGTTGCACAAACATATGGTTAATGACAGTTAACGGGCTAAAGAGTTTACATTTTGAAAGACAAGACATAAAAGACCTGGGAATAAGATACACAAGCAGCATAGAGTGGGGATTGGATTAAAACAACAGGAGGTAAACAATTCTTGGCCAAACAGCAGCAGTGATCACGACTTGTCACATGCCTAGCCATTAACATATGGTGGTTTTCCATATGCATCACAGAAGAGATAAGATGGTGGTCTTGTTTTGTTGATAATATTGGACCAACTTTTGAGGTACTTGATGACTTTTTACTCAGATGAACTAACGGGCTGAGCAAAAAAAAAAAAAAAAAAGAGTCGTCAATCTCAATTTTGGCCCCATTTTGCTGTGTGGATAATCTTGGACATGGAAGGAGGGGGAATTAGTTTTCTAATGGAAAGCTTGTGATATTAGCTTACAGGAGGGCTCATGGCCCTGAAATCATGCAAAGTGATTTTTCAATCCCATGGTAACTCTTTAAATACACAGCATGAAAGTTTAAAAAATAAAGTAAAATCAGCAGCTGGCATAAAGAACAAGGTTCAGAATTTTGGGAAACTGTACATAAAACTCAGCCAGGTGAGACTCTTGTGTCACTCACCTCTGCACAGCACTCAACAACCTGCGTCATGCAGCTTACCCTCTAATATGGGAGGGAGCATGAAGTCCAGCCTGTCACTGTGCACTGCAACTCTTGTAAGAGCCAGTCTCAAAATCGTCTATCAGTGGGAGCCTCCTGGCTCTTTGGGAAGTTTCAACAAGAACCTAAAACAGCCGTTAGTCATTGTTAACAGGCTTGTTAATGCACGTGTGCTGAATGACACATTTCAGCCTTCCCCTCCCCTTGTCTCCCAGAGAAAGGGACAGAGGCAGGACAGAAAATCCAGTTAAAGACAACACCTGGTAGGTGATGTCACATCATTGACATCAAGGGAGCTTCACAGTGACGTGGCTCGTTGTCACCCGTGGGAATTAAAAAAGCAGTTTGTAGTCATGGAAAACTACTGCAGAGAGAGTGAGCCAGACAGAGTTTGTACAAAACAAAAGAGCAATCTCGCCCCCCCCCCCACACACACACACATACATACACACTCCCCGAGTAACTTGGGTCATCCTCAGATTTCAGCATATTTTTCATTTTTTCCAAGAAACCACCACATTAAATTATTCAGCAGCAAAGCAAGGGTGCACCTGCAGTGACAGCTTGCTTTTGCCTTAAAGAAACAGCAAGAGCTCAGAACTCACAGTTCCTTTCTGCTTTTAAGCCTTCATGTGCGGGCCTGCTCTAAAAAGTGACTCTGCAAAAATGACATTATGAAATTTCGGGTCTGCTGTTCCACAACTATTTCCATATCAGATGTTCTCTCTTTACAATTAAAAAGGTTCCCCTCCCCGTCTAACTGCCAATTATACAAACTTTGATAGCAATCGGAAAGACAACCTGGGCTCGCCCTTTCTGATATATTCATCACCAGCAAGAGAGAGACTGCACTTGGTGCACATGTTCACCCCAGTTAGCCTTCAAAAGGATGTAACTGAGGACATAATATGCCTTATGTAAGTTTGTGTGTAGCCTAATCTTCATATAATTTCAAAATACAACTTTCTGTGGAAAATAATCACACAATTGCATTGCTAATTTCCACATGCAGTTATCAAATTTACAAACACATCAAATGCAGACACAAAACCATCCAATTAATCATTTGTGTACAGTCAGAGTAAGTGAGAATGAAAATCAGACCCATTTTTGAACGTGTCTATATACATATATTTCATAGATTCCAAGGCCAGAAGAACCACTGTGATCATCTAGTGTAACCTCCTTAACAACACAGGGCATAGAGCTTCCTGAAATAATTCCTAGGGAGTATCTTTTAGAAAGACAGCCAATCTTGATTTAACAATTGTTGGGGATGGAGAATCCACCAGGTCCCATGATAAATTATTCCAGTGGTTAATTACCCTCACCATTAAAAATGTATGCCTTATTTCCAGTCTGAATTTGTCTAGCTTTAACTTCCAGCTACTGGATCATGCTATATTTTTCTCTGCTAGACTGAAGAGACCATTATCAAATATTTGAAAGATGATTATTTAAAGAATAGTCATGCAAGTTCATTTAAAGAAAGTACAGGGCAATTAGTTTAAAACAAATAAAGGATATATTACTTTCTGGAATATATATAATGCACTGCTCCAGGACCAGGACACAAAAGGCAGACACAAACCACAACCGAACAGAATGGCAAGTGTCATGGAGGCAGCATTCAGGCCAGAAACACCAGGATATAGAAGTGGACCCTCCCACTTTCCATGTACATTTGAAATCTGAGAAGGTTTGTGCCTTACTGGTAGAGTGGCGTCATTGCCCTAAATGAAGGACTGAACCGCTCAGGTGCAGGCACACCCTTGCTAAGGCAACATACATATTTATGGCACCTCATACTAATGTTGAATGATAAATAATACCCTTTAAAGCAAAATTCCTGCAAAAGGCTGCCCAGGTATACGGTAAGAACAAAGAGAGGGAGGTGGGATTCAGCAGGAAAGTACATAAATGCATACCATAGGCAGATTTTAAAGTTAAACTTTTGGAGATTTGGGTAAGGAAGGGTTGGTGAAACCTTGAAATTCTCCAAAAGAAAGCAGTGGGAAAATTGCAGCTGTCTCTGTGGCATCTTCAGTGGATAAACAGAGACCTTTTTGATAACATGCAGACAAGCCAAGAAAGAGAGTCAAAGACAAACACAAAAAAGTAGAGTATTGTTACTACAGAGCTAAGCTTCGGAGGTGAAATATTTTGTCAGTCGGAAAACCAGTGCCTGTCATTGGAGACTGATGATTGTCCGACCATAAATGAGACAGAGAAACATCCTGGTAAAATGAAGAAAGAAACCCAAAACATGCAGTTGACTAACACTTTGCACTTAGGCAAATGTCAATAACCTATGTCAAAACAAAAAGGTTCATTAATTTATAATAAATGCTGCAAAGACAATGCACTATTGAACACACTATTATAAATAAAACCAAACAAAACCAACGGAAATCAACAACTAAGGTTAAATATATTTTGATACCTAGCTTAGCACACCATTTACCAACACACAACCATAGATTGGAAATTTCTGTCTGGATAGTTTTTAAAAAACGGACAATGAGTTTTCTAACTCTTAAATCTAAATATCATCCGCCCAATTAATGATATCAAATTTTATTTTTTATACTCAAACTAAGTAATACAATGTGCAGTTGTCTGGGAAATCACTGGGAGTTTTTAAAACACTGATCTCATCAGCAAGTGATAAGTTTATCATTTTGTGAGATTAAAACATTAATCATCAATCCGTTAAATGGTTAAATCATAAGCAGCTGTTGTAGATCCAGTTCAAAATGACAGATTCATTAATATATTTTTAAAAATGCTCCATGAACACTAACATATGCTCACGAGAGTAAAGACTTGCATACATGTGTAAAATCTGGAGACCTTAAACATTTCCTGTGCTGAGGAATAAAAAGGTGTCTGGAGCAGTGTGATACTTTGTTGAAAAAAACCCCCAAACCAGTTAATTTTGAAGAAAGCATTAAGGGTCCAATTCAGCAATGCACTTAAGCATGTGCTTAAAGTTAGCCACAAGTGTGGTTTATCCAATATGCTTGGGTCTGCAAACTGAGCAAGAAATTCAGAGAAAGAAGACTTTGAGAGAGTTCCAGTACTTCCTTCTTCTAGATGACGCTCCCTCCCCTCATGGTATCTCATCACTTCCTGTCCCTGAGAGGATAAGGAAGAGCAGCAGCACAGGAAGATGAAAAAAAAAAAAAAGGCGGGAGGTAACGTGGGTGGTTCTCAAGTTCAAAAAGGGCTTCATCTGAATTTGGGTTTAGGATACCAAAAATAGTTCCCTTTACAACTGATGACCCAGGGCATGATTCAAAACTCACTGAAGTTAATGGAGAGACTCCCATTAAACTTAGTGGGTATTGGATCAAGTTCAAAAGTCCCATTCTCTTTGAAAGAACAATATCAGGTCCAAATTTGGTGAGTGGCTGGGTGGAGATGAGTAGGCTTATTTTATCCAAACTGGTTTTTCTCTCTCTGTTTGAAACTCTGTTAACTTAGAATAGTGACATTTGGTAGGTTGAAGAGAAAAACTCTGAACACAATAACCTTGGTTTTTGGTACCTGGGGCAAAAAAGTAAAAAAAAAAAAAAAAAGTGTGTTTAGCATGTAACAATAAAAAATGTTTAAAAGTCACAAACATAAATGATATAACAACACACAGTGCAATGTGTCTGTAATAATCTAGGGCTAAACACTGAAGTGTTGAGTAGTCCTAGCTACCATTGATTTCAGTGAGAGCTTGGCAGGTACTGAACACCGCTCAAAATTTGGCCACCAGGATTTATCCAGCTCATCTGGAAAACATTTCATTTGCTTGCAATTCCAGCATTTGTCTCTCTGACTTGTAAAGTACTCTTTTTTTATATAGCCAACAGGATTTGCTCCCGGTGTGTCCTGAAATACAGATGTCCTGAGGTACAGAGTGTGTTAGTCCAATTTGTCTGGCTTGTGGCTGTTACCTAAATAGATTTATTGCATTTCCTCTGTCTTAACAATGGCAATGTAGCTAATAAGTCCAGATGTAGAGAAGCCAGAAACAGAGTGGTTCATATGGATCTGCCACTAAACTGAGCATAGAGGGCCAGATCCTCAGCTGGGATATATCTGCTTACACAATGCAGCTATAACAGTTTACCCCAGCTGAGGATCTGGCCCAAAGTGTTCAAAAATTGAACTGTAGAATAAAGCGTCTCAATTTATTTTTCCATTATTTTCTGCTTTTATTCCATTGTTACAGAAGTTCGGCTCAGTTCCTATCCTAATGCATAAGGAGTAGAATCTCTGACACACCTGTTATGGGGATGCACTTTCCTCTACAGTCAGGAAGCTCCCCACCCTGGCCCTCCACTCATTTCCCCCAATCTGTGGGGACACTTGTAAATGAGTACATTTGATATAAAAATTATTGGAAACAAAACAAACATACATCCCCTTGCATTGTCATTTTTTAAGTCAAGTTTCAGAGCAGTACCACACTTTAAACATCGGTGGAACCAAGACAGGGAAATGTGCCACTGGCTTTGATTTTGCAGGGTTGCTTTGAATTTGGGTCCCATTGCATCCAAACACACAGAGTTCAAGGTGTTTTGACCTGTCCCTAGACTTGAATAGAGATGGATGTCAACGGACAACAGGTGGTTTGGCTCTGTAAAAACACACTGCTCAGGCTTTTGTTTTGCACCAATGTCAAGTGGTTTTGTTCTGGATCCCTTTTCAACCAAACTCTGACAAAAATCAGACAAATCTGACAAAAACTGACTTCCAACCATTGACTTCAGTGTTCCTCTGCTATGAATTTGAATTGTGTTAAGTCAATATTAAATACTAAAATGTTACTACACAAAGCTACCCTTGAGCAAAAAAGGCATGTTCCACAGGCTAAGATTCATAAAAACCGATTTTCAGAACATAGAATCATAGAATAGAATATCAAGGTTGGAAGGGACCTCAGGAGGTCATCTAGTCCAACCCCCTGCTCAAAGCAGGACAATGCAATAAAATGTATGCATATTTCAGCTTCCAGGCCATAAGAACAGTTTTCCTCTAAACAGAATTAGTAGTCTAATTGTGAGACTGAGAATGCTTCAAAGCTATTTTAAAAAGGGATAAAGTTAGTTGTAAAGGTATGTGCTAGATTTCTTGTTTGTACCACCCTTGTGCAAAGGGCAGTGAGTGGCTAATGAAATTTCTGACTGAAGAGATGAATGAACAGCATTAGAGTTGCTACAAGTAACATGGTTTATCATCTCCACTTTCCAAGCCACTGTGCTTTTTTTATCTTGAGTTAGAAAATGTTTTTTTATTTTCCTGCCAAACAAAAAAGGATGGATGATGTTGGCAGATTGCTTTCAACCAAACAGAAGGGTGAACACAGCCACGGTTTCCTCTGCATTAAGTTGTAAATTATTTCAAAAAATGAAATCAAGATAAACTGAAGACATCACATTAAAAGGACAGAGAGAGAGAGAGACACTGTGGACTGCTACCTCAAAGCCCTTTAAAATTCAGCTTTAAGGCTGCCCATAGTTAATTTGTCCAATTAACCTCATACATGGCATTGTCCTTTGCTGGTAAGGTGTATGTCCAGAGTCCTTGAAGGAAGCATGAAGACATAAACATGGGATATTTAAGCAACAAGGCATGACAAGCAGTGAATTTCTAGACGACTCATGATTGCTTTGAGTGCATAATAAGGCATGAGGCCAAAGGTCTGGACTGTCTTATTTCTATTATGAATTAGAAATGATGAAAAATAAGCCAGGGTGTATGCGGGGGAACTATAGGCACATTTGCAGGAGACAGAAGTGGTTAAAATATTGTTGGCAACCAAGCAGAGACCTCTGCTTTTGTTTGAGCTTTAAACCCATTCCTTACACCTGGTGCCTAGTACTGTCATTGTTGCTAAGGGGTTCCATTAAGTTTTGCTTGGCAAAATATAAGGGGTGGGGTGGGGGCATTTTTTGCATTCAAAATCTGCCATTCACGTTCACAAATAATTCTGAGACCCAACAAAACAATTTTATAAACTTTTCTGAAAAAATATAACTCAGTTTTCCTGTTACAAAGGAAACGTTTTACACACCTCATCAGAATTTGCAGTAATAATGTCTCTTTTAAAGGGCTTATAACTCATTTATTTTAATGAAGGCTGGGCTGAACTTTTAAATACAAGTTCCCTATTGGGGTGCAATTTTTTTCTCCCCATAAAAATAACTTAAGCTCCGTCAAGAAGTTTTTTAAAAATAGTAATTAAGGAAGGAGAAAATAAAGATTTGTTAGGTAACTTCTATTCCTGTTGATCCTCTTTACCTGGGCTTTACATACTGAACTAGGCTGTGTACACACACACACACACACACACACACACACGAGAGAGAGAGAGAAATCCTATCATCACTGATTTCAATGGGGCTAGGATTTCACCCACAATAAAACTGTTCCATTCAACTAGATCTCTTAAAATGGCTGCCCAGGGACTTGCAACTCTTAAATATTGGTCATGTTGAAAAGTCCAATGGTGCAGCACAAAGAGCTTTCATCGGAAACGCCTTCTGCTATGGACAGTCAGATACACAAACTATGTCTGTCACTTTTCTTTCAGTATTTGCTCTAGCTCTAGAGCAGGGGTTTCTTAGCCTTTCCACACTGTGTTTCCCACAGAGACTCCCATCTAGCTGGGACCCTCTCCCATTTAGCAATATGGAAAGGACAGAATAGTTGCAACCTTTTTACATCCATTGACAACCCATAAGATGATACCCTATGATGTAGAGACTTTGGATATACATCCAGCTAAACGAGTCTTAAATCTCTACTTATGATTCTTCCCTGCTCTGTGCTCAGACCCAGCACACACACAAGTATTTCATTAGGCAGATCACCTACAATTTTTAGGGAATGAAAAAACATGAGGATTATCAATTTTTCTTTTAAAACATGAATCTTTGTGGTTTGGGTTAGGTTCTATTTTTAGAGAGCTAAAAATAATCTTAGAAACCCTTTGTAACAAGCAAAGACAGAGTTTACAAGAACAGAAGCTTTCTAAGAGACAGTCTACTATTACAATCAACCACAAGCAGCTCTGTCACCTCTAAAAGTTAATTTCACTTGAAACTGGCCTTAATCACAGCAGTGAAGTTTAATGTCATAATGGACAAAGCTGATTCACTATCAGTGTCGCTTTTATTACTAGGTCTGAGAACATTTCAGGTAAAAGGGGTGCTTGTGTTATGGATTTCAGCAGCAAACTAACTTTGGAGGCAACTTTTACCTTGATGTCAGATGGGTGGGGATGGAGGAGTGGGCCACTTGTAAATCTGCCAACTGTGACCTTCTATAATGTGCCTCCCCCATTTTTAACACAGTTGATTTTTACATGGGAAGAGGCGGGGGAACAACCTAGGATGCAGGCCAACAATAAAAGCTGCTTATTCATAAATATAAAACAGACACGTACAAGAAGGAAGTAAACAAAACGTATAAACTTAGACTCATTTTCCATCAACTTCTATGATATTATATGAACAAACCATTTAAATAAACGTCAGAGACCAAGACTAGTGGTGACTGACCCTCATTCTGTTCTCTTTGGAATAGAACTTTCTGCCCATTTGTGAACTGAAAATGCTTCTCAAAAGGAGAAAAAAGGATCATTTTATGCCATGGGATATACTCCGTCAGCTGTCACATCTGAATCCAACAGTCATTAGGAACCTTGATGGTAGTGAGATTAAACCACACCCACTTCCCAATTGCTCCTGCTGTTAGCCCTATAGGGTTTATGACAATTAAGCAGTTCTAAATTTCCTCCAGGGCAGTGGTACATATGCTAGCTCATTATATATTTGCAATACACAAATGAGCGCACTGATACAGTAGATTATAGCATATTATATATAACAGATATTTATATGTTGTCTATGCTTATCCAAAGGAAATATCTTTAAAAGAGCCTAAAATGATATAACCTTACCCAAACAATATCTTGCAAGAGTCATTAAAACACTAAAATGGTTAAAAGCAAAGAGCTAATACCCTGAAAGATTCAAATTCATCTCAGCAAATTACATAGCAAACGTCTGTGGGGATTTCTAGTCTACACCATGATGTCACACAGCAGCTGTACTGGAGGAGTGCTCTGCTGAAAGGCCACTGACAACAAATGAGAAACATTGGGGAAAATATTCATTCTGATTTGCTTTCTAATCCTCCCTCTCACAGCTGACAGACCTGACACCTTGTACAAGCCTGAGAATTAACTGCGGTTATAAAATTAGTGAACAAGAGTCCCATAAAGTTTAACAGGCTTTATGTTTAAAAATTCTACTGGTAACTAGTCTGTAAGCAAGGGAGTCATAAAATCTTTTTTTAAAAGGTGGCTTTTCCAAGAACTAGAATAATGTCCCATTTCAGAAAACTTTTTAAACAAAACAAAAAAAGTTTTCTTCTTCTTTTCCTTCACATTGTCAGGACCCAGGTCATCTGTTAAACAGCTTAAGTCTTTAAAAATGCTAGAAAGCAGAAATAATAGACACTTTTTTTGTTCAAAAAAAGCCCTCAATACATTTTAAGATTACCTACATTATGCTTGGACTTCCCAATTCTCAAAAAACACCTTTGCAAATGATTTTAATGGGAGTTCAAGGTAAAGGGCAACAGGCCAGGTGGGCATGAGGCCACATAAAATAATCTTGCTGATGCTTGTGGGTATCCTGGTGTAGAACAAAAGCTGTTCAAGCCGTGAAATAAACGAGCTTTCATAAGCTGCCTGAAAGACATCTCTTAGGTAAGCCAGGGTACAGAAAAGAGGGTGTCATTTAATGAACCATAACATTATGAAAGGTAAAAATGGAAAAAGATATATTAGATCAATCCCCCATCCTCAAAGCAGTTCAGGATTGTCCCCTAGAGTACATTTTCTGACATTTTTCTCAGCCAGTTTTAAGTGTCTCAACCTTAAGGGCTCCCACCACTTCCCTTGGGAGTCGATTTCACAGTCTAATAAAATTCCCTGTCAAGAATCTTTTCTTGTTATTTAAGCTAATTTTTTTCTTTTCTCAATATCATCCCATTACTCCTGGTTCTATCCCTTTGTTCTTTTGTAAGAAAGAAAAGTTACTCTCCATTTTTGCTGTTTACACTCTTCAAATATTTGTAGGCAGTTATGTTCCTATTTTGTTGACATTTGGCCAATCTGTACAAACTTAGGTCTCCTATTCTTTCCTCATAAATCAGTTCCTCCTGCTTCTTAATCATTTGTTGTACTCTAAATTCCCTGAAATTTGATTGCATCTTCCTGGTACCGAAGGGCCCAGAACTGGAAAAAAACAAGAACTGCCCCAAACTGTACGTATTAGTACTTGATGTATAGTACAGTATAGTCCTCTCTAAAGACGAAGATTTGGGCCCCAATCTTGCAGAGACAGATGCACATATTTAACTTTATGCATTCTGAGTTGTCCCATCGACTGCAACAGAACCACTCACAGCATCCCAAGTTAAGAATGTACTTAAGTCTTGGCAGGATCAGGGCCCTGGGAAAGTCCACTCCAGGGGCGGCTCTACCAATTTTGCCGCCCTAAGCAGTCGCTGCTGAATTGCCGCCGACGCAATAGCGGCGGAGGTGCCGCCGAATTGCCGCCGCCCCCAGAAGAGCGGCGGAGTTCCCGCCGAATTGCCACCACAGGACACAGACTGCCACCCCATTCTGAATGCCGCCCCAAGCACCTGCTTCGAAAGCTGGTGCCTGAAGCCGGCCCTGGTCCACTCCACATCAAAGACAATGAAATTTCTTTCAGGACTGCTCTTGCTCCTTTGGGTATGTCTACACTGCAATTAAAACCTGCAGCTAGGTGTAGACATTCAGGCTCCGGCTGGAGTCCAAGCTTGATCATCTACACTGCAGTTAAACAGCCCTTTGGACTGAGCCCTGCGAGCCCAAGTCAGCTGGTACAGGCCAGTTGCAGGTGTCTAATTGCAGTGCAGACACAGAGTATATTTTATGAGTGCATGTTTGTTTGGTCTTTTTTTACACAGTTCACATATTTATACATTTATTATTTACAGGTACGCATTCAAATACAAGTGATAGTCCAACACTTTGTTTAATGGCCTAATTCACCTAATAATCTCCGCACTCTGAAGATGGGGCACTGACATGAGTATTAGTATTCTGACACAGACAAAGGAAGGGTCTGCCTTATTCATTTTTCTAAGTTGCAGAATTATTTGGTTGTGCAGCCTTCACTGGGCATCCTGTTTGGAGCAGCATCCTACATTATAATCTTTCATGCATATTGATATTTCCAAACTGGAAAATGTATCATCTTCTGGAAAGTGTGCATTTTTTTTCATAGAAAAACAACTTTTAAGACAAAGGAATTATTCAATAAGTTAAGCAGGCATGAGTTAAAGAGAGATCAGAGGTGATTATGAAGCTGCCTATCAAGCCTTTTTACCTGTCTTTACCTTGTTTATTTCTGAAAATTCTAAACCACTCAAAATTTCCATGAAAGTTGCTGGATAAGCTTTCAATTCTTGTGCTATTTTTCACTGATAACGAATGTGAACGTTGTTTCTAGAGAGTTATGAGCTATTGAGACACACAGTTTTCACATTGTTTGTCTCATTTCTTCTCATATGTCCAATGAGGAGCTACACAAATGGAGTACTTTAAAAAAGTTGCTTGCATTTATCAAGGTTGCTCAGTAACAGCTACACAGAAGACCAACAGTCACAAATTTGGAATAAGTTTGGACCAGCTGGGATTGGGCAGGAATCTTCTGCCTAAGATAAATTATTGCACAATTCACCAGGTGCATTGTGGGGCTTTGCCTTCCTTTTAAGCATGTATTATAGCCCACTATATAAGCAAGATACTTAACTATCGGTATTCTCCAATAGGAGAATTTCTATGGTTTTTTTCCAGAACTTCAATTTATTTCCCACTAGGTATTTCAAACTAGCCTTTAAAATGTAGTTTCGTATTGGATGTCACACTGTAAAAATATATACTGGACATTATTCAAGTGTAAATGGGCTTTATTTTTTATAATTGTGAAACAACAGGTTTTAAATAGTATTTAAAATGAGTAATCTGTTGCTTGAATTTAGCTGAAGTCCAAAGAAAGCCACCACTGAGTTGATTGTACCTAAAACACGCTCAGGATCAAAACGCTACATAGTTTTGTATAGTTCCTGCAATAAAGGAGAAAAGAACACATTGTTGGTATTAAGCTAAGAGCTTTTAGAGTAGAGGAAGGGGGGAAAGAGAGAGAGAGAATGTTCATATGTGTGACTAGTTTATTCTTTTCTTTTCTTGCAAATCGCCAAGAGAAAACTTTTTTAAAACAGTGACATGTCTATACACAGTTTTAAGACCATGAAATAAGAAGTTGAATGTGTCAGTTATAAAGAGTTAGGGTTATCATTTACACTAGCTAAATTGTTAAACTAAGGGTAGGCATCTGCTACATCCATTCTGTGCAGATTCGTAATTAAAAAAAACCCCTAAATGTGACTATTAGACATTAAATGAAAAAATTGGGCTTTCATCTCAAAACTGGCCACAGAAATTTGTATAAATTCATGCACAGAAATGTAGGTGTATAATTCCAGATGACCTGCAAAGGTTTACTATATATTGTACAATCACTACAATGTACTTGGTGTTACACAAAACGAAGAGTTAAGCGTAAATGATACTTTATTTAAAACTGTGCAAGGGAGGTCTGTTTGATTATGAGGAGCAGGTGAGTGGGATTTGGAAAAAGGCTGATGACAGTCTGCTCTGTAATTCCATCTCAGCAGACCAGAACAAAGCCATTTCCTGCTCTGGCTATGTACAGCAGAGAGAGAGGGCTCTAGGTAAGTCAGAGGCAATGCTGATTGGCAAAGGGAAGCATTTTGAAAGTTGGCCAAAATAGGGGGCCAAATTTATCTACTTATCTCAGAGTCCTACTAGATTCCTCTCTGATGCTGGATTTCCAGAGAGCAGTAGAAAGTGATGCTTTCATTTAGCTTCTGCTGACAAAGAGAGACTGAACTTATTCCTCTAGAATACCCTGGTAATCCCTGCCTTTATTACCTCAAAGCTAGATAACTGCAATGTGCTCTATCTCAAACTAACTTTGAAGGTTACGCTTTCAGCTTGTGCCCCTCTGTGATGAATGAAGTCAGAAAGAATGCTCCAGATAAATGCCCCAAGAGTGAAGCTTGTGAGAGCCAGGAACAGAGCAGGCCCTTGCCTCTGAAATTCCAATGTGCCAGATACATGTCTGATCCTGAATCTGGTGCTTTTAGATTAGTATATCCGGCATCTCACTTTGTTCAAACTTTTTCTTTTGATAACAACCTATAGACTGAGTATCCACTATCATGGATCGTCTAGGGAGCTCAGTCACAGCTTCTGTGGAAAGTTGCAAATCAACTATACAGGGTATTCTTTGCTTCCTACCCTAAACTGTTATGAAGTGTTGCTGTGATTTGCTAAAAGCTACTGGCTAGGGCTGTTCAGAAACCATTTCCATACTGTAAAAAACATTAAGGTTTCAAAATTGGTCTTTGGTCCAGAAAACAAAAACAAACAAATGGGAGAGAGAGCGAGAGATTGCAGAACAGCCACTAGCCTGGTGGTTAAGGCACACCCCAGGGATGTGGAAGACCAGGGTTCAAGTTGCTGCTCCAAATCAGGTGAGTGGATTTCTCTCTTTGTGTTGGAGAGAAACCAGATATTCCATCCTGGACCTCAGAAACCTTCCTGTTGAAACTTTCATCAAAACCAGTACATTTGGAAAAAGCATTTAGGTTTCAACAGGCAACTTTCATCATAAATTTTTCAACCACCTCTACAACTGGCCACATTTTTTCAGTTCATGGGTGGCCACTGCTAATTTGGGCCTGATCCAAAGCCCACTGAACTCTATGGGAGTCTTTCCATTGGCTTTAATTGCCTTTGAATCAGGCTTACATCCCAGGCTTGTTGGAGAGGGGAAGTCATGGGAGTTAGTTAATTTACATGACAGGCTCTGAAATCCCTGAGTGGAATATACATTACTTACTTACTACTATTATTCACCACGCAAGGCAGTATGAAAGCCTGAAAAGAACAGAGAGCAGGACAACAATAGGTTTCAGAGTAGCACCCGTGTTAGTCTGTATTCGCAAAAAGAAAAGGAGTACTTGTGGCACCTTAGAGACTAACAAATTTATCTGAGCATAAGCTTTCGTGAGCTACAGCTCACTTCATCTGAATGCATCCGATGAAGTGAGCTGTAGCTCATGAAAGCTTACGCTCAAATAAATGTGTGAGTCTCTAAGGTGCCACAAGTACTCCTTTTCTTTCAGGACCACAATAGCATCCCAAGAACAATATACAAGGGTAGTGACACCACAAGTAGAGGCCCAAATCTGAGTGTCCATACTCTTAATTTCATATATTTAACCTAATTGGGATCACTTTAATGCTAACATTCAATCTAAAATAAAAGTAAAATTAAATTTTAAAAAACACATTAATGCAATGTTACATTTGTTTAATTAAAATAAAAATAAAAGTCAGAACATGAAAATTAAGGTTTCAAGGTTGTACATATTGGTATATAGTATTTTCTAATCCTTTTTGTTGATAAATTAGATTAATATATTACTATGTATATAAAATCTGCACCTAATGTGATCATATTAACACTGCTGATGAAACCTTGGCTTCTATATTTTCTGATGTTTATTTATTTTTAATTCTGCAATTTAACCAGTGCAGGGTTCAAAGAAGAAATGCAGAAACAGGCAAGTGGTATATGGGAAATTAAGTCCACTCATGCCCATCCCCAGCCATCAAAGGACATTGACTGTTTGTAACCATTCTGCTCAATGATCCAAAGGAAAGTGAAAAACCCCAATATATCCTTGGATAAAGATTCCTTCCTGAACTCAAGCATGCCCAAGCATGTCTATATGAGAAAATAGCCCTACATTTAAGTTATTTATTTCTTTTCTATCCTGAGATACCACCTACACTGGCTGAAGTCAGTGTCCAAGCTCCCACTGATTATAAAGGTCCAGGATGTGGGTCTTGTTGTCCAAGTAATGGCCTACTTCCAGCCCTAAAAACCCACTAAGGGGTTAAGAAATTAAGTTGGACTGGACAACCTTAAAGACAAAGTCTTCTCTTTTCCCACAAAACATGTCACTCACATCGACCTACTAACGTGCCTCAAGACAGAGATCAGTGCTAATGTCGAGAGAACAGTTTCGTCTGTATGATCCAGGCAAACCTTGGCCCCTCAACAGTTTCTTTTAACAACAATTAGGATAGCAGATTTTATGGTGTGGATCCTGGGCATCATCAACTGGACGGAGGCTACCAATTGATTTCACACAGGCTATCAGAGAGCCATCAGATAACAACTTGTACTCTCTACTGAGCTGAATTCACCCAGTAGTTAAAGGCTCCACATCCCACAGTAAATCCACTCACTCAACTAGCCAGTCATTCAAATCCTTTTACAAAAAATAAAGGCTGTTTCCCTGATGTCAGTTTCTCATAATTGGCAAACACCTGTTAGTTTATTCCTGGAATTATCCCTATGTTAAGTACAGTGGGTGGATTTGCTTCTGAGAAATGTGTTTTGACAGGGGTTTAAGATAGATGAGCTAAGATAATAAACACAAAAGTCTCACTTTAACCTGTCTTCCAGATTAATTACTTTAAATCATTAAATTACAACTGTAATCCCTGTTCTAAATATTTAACCTTTGGACTGAAACTTCCTCATGTGTATCAGCCATGCAGAGTAAATGGGAGGCCAATTGTCATTTTCCTGGCTGCTGAGGGGGCACTTGGGGAAGCCATACTACATTCAGGGATGAAAGTAACATTTAGCCCTTACCGGTACGGGGGCTGGCTCCGGCCCCCAGAAGGAGCGGGGCCTTGGGCAGAAGGGGCAGGGCTGGGGGTTAGCATCCCCCAGCCAGCCCATCCACACTGCTTGGCCCGCACCGCCTAGGGCTCCAGCGGCAATTTAAAGGGCCCGGGGCTCTGGCCGCTGCCGCCGCGGCTGGAGTCCCAGGCCCTTTTAAACCGCGGCCCCGGGACAGCTGTTCCTTTTGCCTCTCCCATCGGTGGCCCTGTGGTGGGGGGGGCAAAAGAGGCAATGACCTGGCAGGGCGACTGATGTGGGGGGGAGCAAGAGGGGCAGCGACGTTAAAGCGCTGCCGCAGCACACTTTAACATCAGCTTAGTACGGGCTGGTACTGTCCTACTTTCTGGCCTACTTTCACCCGACTACATTCCTGATATTTATCTGAAATCAGAAGATGTTTTTCATGATTCTATGCAATATTCCTCACAGCTAAAACCACAAGAAAGAAGGAGAAGAGAAAACTGAGGAAAAGATGGTCACAAAACCAGATCCTCTTACAAAAGAGGACAGCATGTTCTAAATCAACCTAGTAGAACCTTAGCAGCAAGAAGTCAGATATGTTGAATGCAATCTTGTAAATTAAATATTTACAATGGTCAACAAACATGCCATTCCTCATGCATAGCGCAGGAGTGGAAAGTAACTAAGAAAACCTTTCTTTTTTTTATGATTATGTGAAACTGGGCCAAATTCATCCTTGGGAAAACTCCACAGACTTCAGCTCCATTGACAATGAAGTTTCACCAAGGATAAATTTGATCCAATTTCTTTTAGAGTTCCTCAAGATCCCTCATTTCTTCAAAATACGCTGCTAGGAGGGTGAAGACAAGATAACAGGGTGAGCCAATTGGCAGGGTGAGCAAGATGCCCAAGCAGACCCCACTATTCTCCTGACCCAGGCCCCAATCTGGAAAGGAGAATCACATGGACACAGAGTTGTCCATACACCTGTCTTTGCAAAATCACGGCCTCAAAGAGCACAAGTAGATTATTGTGACAGAGCCCTGGATCTTCGGGAACAGCTGCCAGAGCAACCCAAGAAGATTTTCTCTCAATTCTGATGGTACTGGGCCTACACAACTCTATCTAGCCATAATTCATTCTCAGAACAAAATTAAATCCATAAGTTATTTGGCCCTTAGACTTTCCCAACTGCACACATCAGCTGCTATCCTGGTTTATCTCCCCACTTTCAATGAAATACTATTATAGGGCATGTCGATCGTGCAGCTATCTTGCAATGCACAGCAAGGACCAAAGTGTGGATATTCCAATAAAAAGGCATAGGAGTGTGTGCAATGGAGACCACAAACAAGGACAGATGTGAAAAAACACTGGCTGGTTGACTTTAGGTACCATAGAAGAGTGGTTTGATTTTTAAGTCTCAACGATGCTTATCAAACAAATTCAGTTTAAAGAAAAACCATACACAGGACTTTCAAAATTATAAACTTTTACACTTCAAAGGCCCAGAGATTGAGCCTGTCCATTCAGGACACAGATTACATTTTGAAAGGATCCCAGAATTAAGAAGCCATAAGTTTTGAGGAAACCTAGCATTCTAATCTGCTTCAGTTTTGAATAGATGACAAGAGGAAAAAATGAAAAAAGTGTCACACTGCTAATTTTTAAATTTTTATAAACTTAAAACTACTAAATGAATTTTCTTCAAACTTGACTTGTTTTGTAAATCTCAGGGACATAGCAAACCAACTGTGAAGCGCATTGAGACAGTATACAAATTAAAAGCAAAACTAATTTATTTGACTTAATTTTCCCTTAAGAATTTCTTCATATGCAACACAATTGACCTGCACAAACATAAACAAGCAATCCAACAGACAGACAGACAGACAAAACCCTTAAGAACTAATTAAGTTATTTCTTCTTCAGGCTGAGAAGGAGCAAATAAATTGTTACTGTCATTTCTATTTTTAAATATTTGGGAGGCACTCAGTAATGGGGCCTGTATATGTACCAAGATAATTACTTGTGTTATATTATAAATGAGGGGCAAACCTGGCTCTACTGAATACAATGGGAAATTTGCTAATAATTTTGATGGGCCCAATATTTTACCCATTATATTTAACTGTTTTTAATGAAGTTAACAGAGACTGGTATGTTAAGCCATAAGAAAACAGAGTCAGAGTTAAGGTTATGAAAATATCTCCGCACTTCCTCATGTCTCAGCCTTAACAGTGTTATTGGTACTATTTTTGTACTCATTAAGCCAACAGACATAGTAAGCTAATGTTACAATAATGATTCAAAATAGTCTCTTTGATTTACTGTACCTGGCTAATTCCTGGTGAGACGAGAGAAAGATTTATTAGACTATGAGACCAGCAATACAATCATCTCAAATCTATAGGCAAAATGATTCACATATTGCAAGGATTTCAACTAGAGAGATCCTTCAATGTCGATTACCTTATTCGCAGGGTAGCGGTAGATATGGTCTTCTCCAATCAGCCACTTATCAATGTATCCTGTTGCACCAAATGTGCAGATGGAGTATATTCCATCATCTCATGTCCCTCCAAGATCCAAATAACCTCTGTGGATACCAAATATTAAATTAATTCCAACCACCCCGTTTCCAGCTGTCAGAACTGATTTTTTGTTTTTGCAAGACCTAACTGCTATTATAGTGGGACATTTTTTAAAATTAAATATGTGGGCTTGTTTTCAATTCATGGTTAGGGTTTATTGTATGCATATTAGTGTATTGTGCAATATTTAGTCTGATGGTTAAAGAACCAGAAAAATCCTGTAGATTCTGGAATCCACAGTTTTGTTTGTTTTGTCTGTCTGTGATCTTCCACTGGAACTGAATTCAATTTAAAACTATTATAATAATATTATAATAAGCCAAACAGAAAATATGTTTCTCTAATAGAAATGTACCATCTGCTGCTGCAATATCAGCAAAACGCATCTCAAGTCATTTGGATATTTGATGTACTTTTTTCTGACAAACAACAGAAAGCATGATCATGATTAGAATACAAAGTAATTTATATCTCAGCAATATGTTTTCTACAAATGCATTCAATAAAGCTACTTTTGGTTAAACCAGTTCATATTTTTTTCCAATAAAATATATGTTGTAAAGATATTGCACTCTTTATTCATTTTAATGTTTTCATAAGGCAATCCTAACAAACTGAACTTAACATAAGTCTGTTTGGACTCAGTGGGCTCTCCTAACTATTTCTAGAGATGGGCTTTCAGCTTAGGAAATGCGTGAGAGATGAATATCTGAACAGTGAGGTATCTGTAATGGTTGAAGAGTGACATCGGAGACAGATTTAGTGTCACTCTAAGCTCAGGAAAATGGACTTACCCTTTTTTCACCAACTTGACAGACTCCTACTGCTTGTATGAGTTAGCTGTGGAACAAGTTCTGCCCTTGCTCTGAAACAGTCAGGGATGACTGACCTCCAAGACATGGTACAAGGCTCATCTTTTTGCCAAGATGCCCGGGGCTTGACAGAGGCAACTGTCTATGGGGACGGTTGGGAAGAAGGTGGGGGTGGGCTAGCCTCCCTGAAAGGGGGGTTCACTCACCGCCCATGCTGATGAAGCTTGGAAAGCTGAACGGAGTTCACAAGAAGTCACAAATAAACACCTTGCGGAAGACTCAATGCAGAAGATCCCCGGCTTCAATCTCCCATGAAGCTCATGGGCAACCCTAAACTGTATCTGCACAAACCATGGCAGATGCAGATACTTGCTGCACAAATAGAAAATTAAAGACTCTCCAGTGTGAGACTGTAGTCACCCAGAACAGACCATGGAACATATAACGACTCAATTCACAAATACAAAGGAGGCATCACCAGGGGTAGCTCTACCAATTTTACCACCCCAAGCAATCGCTGCCGAATTGCCGCCGCGGGACATGGACTGCCGCCCCATTCTAATTGCTGCCCCAAGTACCTGCTTGGAAAGCTGGTGCCTGGAGCCAGCCCTGGGCATCACAGCAACACACTCTGCTACTCCAGAAGCAATTATCGGGCTTAACCATCTAAATGTAAAATGTGTTGCTCTGCATTTACATCAGCCATATGAAGATGACAACATCTCAGACTACGTTTATCATTTATAATGCAGTAGCACCTAGGTGCTGCAATCATAGACCAGGACCCCATTGTGCAAGAGGCTAGCAGGACACACTGTGAGGCATTGGGATAACAATGGAAAAACTGAAGTCATGTGTGAATTCCTCCATGTATGAAGCTGTGCCAGAAGGCAAGTTGAGAGTAGGGTTGCCAACTCTGACTAAAGCTATTCCAGAAGATTTTTTTCCCCCACATGACGTAATGTCATTTTCTTAAAATATCCTATTAAAATCTCCCAGATTGCTTTCAGTAGTCACCGGGAGATTGATGCCAATTCCAGGAGACTCCAGGCCCATCCTGGAGGCTTGGCAACCCTAGTTGAGAGGCAAATCAGAAGCGTTGTCAGGGTTCCCCATCTTTCATCTTCTAGACCTAGCCAAGAGGAGATAGGACTTCAGGGCCCTGATTTTCACCCCTCTTCATCTCTGCCAAAACTGAATGTTAATTTGTTTTTAAAAAATCCAAGGTATTTAACACTGCCCTTATTTAAAAATACATGTTGAAAAAATGAATAAAGCTGGGAGAGGTGGTTTCATTTTTGGCATTTTAACTTCTTTATATTTCTGGTAATAATAAATACTTAGCTGTTTGTAAGGATGGCTTAGCTGACATGAGCA